>NC_081251.1:16122077-16423243 GCF_030490865.1 Poecile atricapillus
TCTTGTCCATGCAGTTGCTTGCTCCTGTAAAACACATAAGGAAAAAAATTAGATGTGCAAAGATTAATTTGAAGCATTTCTTTGTTTTCACCTTCAGGGAGAGAGGTTTGGGAAAAGCAGGGAGAACAGCCCTTTGGGGTATGAGGGCTTGTAAAGAACTCAACCTTCCACCAGTGTGGGAACAGCAGGGCAGGCTGCTCCATGAGACAGGGTGAGCTGGGAGCTGAGGAGCGCAGCGAGGCAGGCACGGCACTGTCAGCAAGGGGAGGAATCCCTCAGTGGCCAAACTGGAAAAGTGGAGCAGGGTCAGTGACGGTAACCAGGGACAGCAAACAGCCCTGTGGTGTGTAGCCACAAGGCACAGGTCAAGGCAGGAAGTTAAGCTGGTGTTCAAGGTCAAGACCAAAGGTGCACAGATGTAGCTCAGAGGAGGACCAAGGGTAAAGGTCTGAGCTGAAAAGCTGTTCTTAACTCCAGCAAGAGGGCCCTTCAGCAGGGCTTCTCACAGCTCTTTTCACCACAGCCTGGTTACTCAGCTACACTGTGTCAGAGCCAGCCTTGAGCACCTGCCCCAAAACCATTGGCTGCGGGAAGAGCTGGGTAAATCCTGTTAGCATATTCCAGGGCCTGACATAACCAATGGCATAGGCAATGTGGGCACCTCCAGTGTGGATGAAGGTAGTTGGTTTTGGCTCTTGCCATTTTTGCCACCACCTAGCAGGGTAGTAAAGGAGATGGTCAATAGGTGCAATAGCTTAGCACCTTCCTCTGAGCAATGCTGGCAACATTCGGTGATGGACACACTGTCAGACCGTGGTGGTTATTTTCTAAGTCACTCATGGAAGTACAAGGTGAACATAATTAGAATGAATTTGAATCTAATTTACAGTCTGTTGAATGAAAGATGATGTGCCTCTGTGTACTTGCACTAAGTTATCTGTATTTGAGGAAAAAGACAGAAATAATTCATCATTGTTGCAATATAACTTACTCCATGATGAAAGCAGTCTTTAATTTCAGCTGCTCATGGGAAAGAGATGTGAAGAGTAGTGGAATGAATTTTTAAGGTTCATTTCAATCAATGAAATGTTTTGTTTTAGCTTCATTCCTTCTAAATTCAAGTAGTTTGTCCTGGAAATGGTCTGTAACACTGATACTTTTTGATGTTTCTGATTTAAAGAATAATTCTTTTGTCTCAGGAATCTAGCCCCAAAATGAGAATATTGTGTTCACAGGGCCTTATTTTTAGATCTGCATGCTTGTATTTTAGAAAAAGTAACTCCTAAAGTGCTTCAAATGCTAACCTTTTATTTTTTATCTGAGAAGTGCAGGCACGTATGGTTTTTGTGGCTCTTTGCCAAAAGATTATCATTTACATAAATATTTCTTTCAAAGGCGTAGTTTAAGACATTGAGCTCAGGAGGTTAGAATAGAGACTTCAATCTGCACACCAGCAGTGGGCTATTGGCTTCTGAACAGTAGCTTTGTTCATCGTATTCGGAACACTGTTTGCATTCAGACTTAAGTAGAGCTGGCATTAAAAATCAGCTAATTTGTTTCATGTGATTCATCAGCTGTGTGTTTTATTTAAATCTGTCGCATTCTCTTTTGGCTTTTTATTTTGTAGATTGAAGTGTTGAAGTAGGCCACTCTTTAACTCTTCAATTCCTGACTTGAAAAGTGACTTAATTTTCACTTTTCCAGTGTTGAACTCCTGTAAATATATATAACAAATATATATAACTAAAGTGTGCATTAAGGATCCTGTTTTTTTCACCATCTGATGTTTGATTTAAAACATACATATTTACAGTCAGTTTAGTTGTAGTTTTATATAAGGCTAAATAGAACAGCCTAAAGTAGTAGCTAAATATTAGTGTAAAATATGCATTTCTCAGATACAGTGGAGTATACAAGTTTTACTTTGATACTGCCAATGTTCTTATTTTTTCTTTTGTCTCTTTGATCCTTGAGGTTAGGACTACTTTCAGCTTCTGTTAGATTTCTTTAAACTCTGCCAGAGAATGAGCTGTTCCCATTTTTTGAAATTGTAACCTTTGAGTGTCAAGTTTGTCTTCTCACAGAAGTACCACCTTTTATTCTCTTAAGGCTGGAGTCTCTGGAGTCTTACATACACTGAGCTTCCCTAAAGTGGATAATCCAGCTGCCATCTGGACAATGTCTCATAATGATTTGCAGAATCAGACCCTTTGTTAGAATAGGCTACACTTGCTTTTAAGTTTTATATTTGTTACATTTTTCCCGTGCTATTAAGTAACCTCTCACTGTGAATGAAGTTATTCACCGACACTGTTTATGACAGCATGGTATGGCAGTATCCTCTGTCTGTTAGGTACACGGTCTATTGTCTTCTGGTAAAATTTATAGGAATTTGTTAATTCTACTTAGTAGAATTCTGCTTAGTATATGGCAAGAATGTCGTAAAAGATCAGACTGAAAGATTAACACAGCTGAAATACAATGCAATGGCACTGCACTTACTTTAAGCATGTAGCATTGATTCTCAATTCTTTTATTTTTCTTTAAAAATTAAATACAAAGTATTCTGTTTAAATCTGCCACTTCTGTCTCTGGAATAATCCCATTGTACATAAAATTCTACTCTCTATGGAGGATCTAAAAATAAAGATAAAAAAGATTGTTGCTTTTAAAAAGCAGACAAATTGTGAAATAGGGTAAGATTGTTCAGCTAATTGCAGACTTAGTTCATTAGCTCTATTAAAAATACAATTAAATTACAACCAGTTGGGGGTTTCTTTTAAGTGTCTGTTTTGTCTTTTCAAAGACACAATGTGAGTGTGAATTTATTTAATGTCAGAGATTCCGGGTGTACTGATGATTTACTGAGTGTGCATGTGTCTCTTTCCTCCCTTCCCATCCATGCATCAGTGCACTCATTTCCCCCTTGAGAGCATTGGTAGTTGCCTTAGCTCTTTTAATTGTCCAGTAGTTGGAGAAAATGCTTACACTTTTTTTGTTGTATTCTATCTTCTTTTAAGCAAGTTGCAGCAGCTCACAGAGCAGCCAACATATCTATGCTGTTCCCCTTTATCATGGAGTTGTAGCCTTAACATGTCTTTGAAAAGAGCCATTAAAAATCATAATTAATTTTATATTTATATAAAGTTTTTTGGTTTTTTTTTTTTCTCCTCATAATTTTTTCTATGTTTGCTTTATATACAGTGTGGTTATTTCACTGGTGTCCATATAGTGTGGTGTCATAGTCACTTTGTAGTCATTACTGTAACTGTGTTCACCATTCTCAGTGCATTCTTTCACTGTTTACATCTTTATTTTGCTGGGTGTGAGAAATAATTTTTCACTTTAGTAATCTTTAATTTAGATTATCATTCTTCATTTGATATGAGATACCAGTACTATTAGATGAAACACTAAATAAGATAGGTCCATCTGAACAACAGTGTCAGCCTCCATCACTTACTTGGTAGGAACCTTTCATAAACTTCCACAAGACTAACATTTAATCCATCTACTTGTTCCTTCCTGAAATTCCCCTTTATACTAGTGCTCCCAAAACCCCCACTGTTGCTTGACAATAACCATAATACATGAACAGTCCCCTACATTGATCATGTCTCATGATTTTTCTGTTTTCATGTGTTTGTGGCTTTTTCTTGGAAGGTGAATTGCTTGAAAGCAGGTGGTTGTTTCCCCATTTTTTACAATGGATGCACAGTTAGATTTTGATCAGCTTCTGAGATGCCTGTTCCTGTTATAAAGAGTTAGTTTAAAAATGAGATTGTTTTTCCCATGGAGTTTCTGAATTGTGTATAGGAATTTGAATTGATATTTGGGGTTAAAGTTCACAAACATTAACTTCCCCTTATTTTGGGTATGACATTACTGATGTATGGCTTCTTTGACATTTCTCTGAAGCAAACCATTAGATCAGATTGTTCAGCAATTTGAGGTTTTTTTGCATATTAGACAATGTTACACTGATCTTTCTGCAGACAGTGCAGCTCTTTATGGATTCTCTTATGTTTCAGAGAACAGGGAGAATGGGTGCAAGTGTACTAGTGTTTCACCCTAGAATATTAGTTTGTAAACTGAAGTCATACTCTAATAAATATGGTTTATGATGTATCTTATTTCACCCCCAGAATTTCAAAGAATATTCCTACAACTAAAGATGTTGAGCCTCTACTTGAAATTGATGCAGATATACGGAACTTTGAAGTATTTTTATCCTCACGAACACCTGTCCTTGTTGCACGTGATGTAAGAACCTTTCTGCCTTGTACAGTGAACTTGGATCCCAAGCTGCGAGAAATCATTGCAGGTGAGTATGCTTTCAAATAAATGGAAAATGACAAATCTATTATTTATTTTAAGTAGAGCTACTTGGTGTGTCACACAGAACACTCATTTTTTCATCAAATGATACCTTTGGATTGTCTGATTTTACTTCAGTAAGAGGCCATTCAGTTTCGCTTAATAGTTTTACTGTAACAGCTAGACCATCCTAGAGTAAAACTTCTCTTTTGGAGGGTGAATTCCACTGTTCTTGCTTTGCAGAGCGCTTTAGGAGATGGAGAAAACCAATACACACAATCATATTTGAGTAGAAGAGATGCAAATTGATTTCAGATATTTGCTAACAATTTTGAAAATATATATAAAACCCTGTAGAATTGAAGTCAGGGAAACAAAGTCTTCTCCAGGCTGAAGAGCCCCAGCTCTGCCAACCTTTCCTCCTAGGAGAGTTGTTCCTTAGAACCTTATAATAGCTTAGACTGGAAGGGACCTTAAAGATGACCTAGTTCCAACCCCCCTGCCGTGTGCAGGGACACCTTTCACTAGACCAGGTTGCTCAGAATCCCATCCAACCTGGTCTTGAACACTTCCAGTGTTGGGGCATCCATAAGTTCTCTGGTCAGCCTGCTCCAGTACATCACCACCTTCATTGTAAATAATTTCTTCCTAACACCTAATCTAAACCTACTCTCAGTTTGAAGACATTCCCCCATATCTTGTCTCTACATGTCACTGTAAAGTCTTTCTCTACCTTTCTTGTAGGCTCTCTTGAGGTGCTGGAAGGCTGCAATTAGGCCTTCTCTCTGAAAAATCCCAATTCTATCCATCTTTCTTCATAAGAGAGGTATTTCATCCCTTATCAGTCATCTTTGTGGCCTCCTCTGGACTTGCTCAAATATACTGATGTCTTTCCTGTGCTGGGGACCCCAGGGCTGGATGCAGCCCTGCAGGTGTGGTCTCACCAGGGCAGAGCAGAGGGGCAGAATCCCCTCCCTCACCTGCTGCCCACGCTGCTTTGGGTGCAGCCCAGGGCACATTTGGCTTTCTCACCTGCAAGGGCACATGGCTGGGTCATGTCCAGCCTCTCATCCACCAGCATCCCCCAAATCCTTCTCAGCCAGGGTGCACTGGATCTGTTCATTCCCCAGCCTGGATTGTTACTGAGGGTTGACCCAACCCAGGTGATCTTACTAAAATCTCATAGGATTCCCATAAGTCCACTTCTTGAGCTTGTCCAGGTCCCTCTGGATGGCATCCCATCTGTCAGGTATGTCAGCTGCACCACTCAGCTAGGTGTCATCTGCAGACTGGCTGAGGTTGCACTCATCCCTTCATTCATGCCATTAATGCAGAGACTAAATAACACCGGTCCCAGTATGGACCTGAGGGACACCACTGGTCACTGATGTCTGTTAGGACTCCAAGCCATTGACCATTACCCTCTGGGTGTAATTGTCCACACCCAATTTCTTACCTGTGTAACAGTGTACTTATCAAATGCATCTCCAAAACAGAGAGAAGGATATTGTGGGGGACTACATGAAACGCTTTCTAGAAGTCCAGATAAATGATATCTGTATCCCTTTCCTTGTCCACTTATGCAGTCAATCCATCACAGAAGGCCACAGGGTTGGTCAGGCAGGAGTTCCCTGTGGTGAAGCCATTGCTGGCTGTCTTGAATCACGTCTGTTCTCCATGTGCCTTAGCAAAACTTCTCAGAGGATCTTGTCCATGATCTTGAGAGGCACAGAGGTGAGGTGACAGGCCGCTACTTCCCTGGGGTCCTCCTTGCTACTGTTTTTAAGAGTTTGCAATCTATCCATTTCTTGACGTAGAGGGTAACCTCTCCTCCCCTTCTTCCTCTCCTGTCCCATTTGAATAGCCTACAGCCATCAACAGTTGCACTCTAGTCATAGGATTCATCCACCGGATTTCTGGAATGGCAGCTGGATCATTGCTTTCTAGCAGCATGGTGGCTTCCAGCTCCTCCTGTTAGTTGCTCACTCTGCACTGGGTAGAGGCACCTCAGCTGGGATGTCAGCTGTGTCACCCTCTTAGAGGAACACCCTTTAATTCCTTTGATGTATTTCAGTGGTGTTTTCCTGTTTGCTTCTGTTACCTCAGGAGTTCCTGGCTGATCTCCATAAGACTTTCAGTGGAGAAATTGTTCCTGATGTCCAAAATTAATGTCCCCTGGCACAGGTGCCTTTTGCCTGTTGTGGGGAGAATATGGGGTTCCCTGGATCTGGCTTTTTTCTACTGGCTGTTCTGTCTCAGGGAGATCGGAGCATGATTCCGACAGTCTCTGTCGTCTGACTTGCTCATGCCTCTTAATCTTTCTGTTTCCTTACTTAACTCTGCCACCAGGCTGGACCAGGGTTGTGTGCCTGATCATGTCTCACACATCTGTTGTCTCTGTTGTCTCTACTGCCATCTGAGACTGCTGACAGGCTCTGCCCTGTGCCCCGCCCCCAGCCTGAGACCTGGATGGGAGCTCTGTCTATGTTGTCACATCCTTTCTGGTGAGTGCAGAGGACTATAGGTTTGTGCCTTGTGGATGCCATATCTGAGCTCTTTCTGGGCAGATGATGACCTCGAAGAAAGCTCACCTCTTGGGTAGAATAACTGCACCCTTCCTGCACCCCTGGCCACACAAACTACTTTGTCACACTCCCTGGGCTGAGGCTTGTTGAAGACCTTTATTTCTTTGGCAACTCCCAGGGCTCTGTAGTACCTGCTGTGAGAGCATGAACAGCCCCTGGTGTATCAGAAGAGGCCCCTGTATACTGAGATTTGTCACTCTGCCATTGTACAGACCAGCCTTGGAGCAGCTTCTCTTGGAGAGTGACAGGTTCCTTTATGCCACATTAAAAAACAAAATATAAATATTTAGAGAGATTTTAATATGCTACATAAGTTTATGTGATTAACCATCCTATCTTTCCTAAAGATGCCTTTGTAGATGTGATCATCAAGAGAAGTCAACCAAATCCAGCTGAAATTTGACCTTGATGTTCTACTTGATGAGTTCTTATTGGAGTTAAATATGTAAAAATGTACTATAGTGAATTGACAAATAAAAAGTTTCACAAATACTTCAAGCAAAATCTTACTCTTTTTTCAGATGTTCGTGCTGCAAGAGATCAGATGAATATTGGAGGACTTCCTTATCCCACCTTGCCTTTACATGAGGCACCTGCTAGAGCAACATCTCTGTTCAGTCAGCCTTCCTCAGCTTGCTCTTCTACAACCTCTTTCAATGGGCCTTTCAATAGTGGAGTTTTATCCCCACAGCCTCACAGCAGTTACTATAGTGGTATGACAGGACCTCAGCATCCATTTTACAATCGGGTAAATAATCGAGATCCAATTAACATTCTTCTGATTTAGTCTGGTAATACTGCAGATGTCATCTATTAAATATTAAAATACCCATGCAAGTTTTATTTAGGAGTGGAGAAAAGTCCAAAAGCTGACAAATTTTGCAGTAATGTTCAATCACTGTTGTCTGGGAAGAAACATGCTAAACAGCATCAGAAAAACAAATTACAAATGGGAAAAAATAATTTTGAGACACTGCTCAATTGTAGGATATTGCAGGGGTTTTTTGGTTGGTTTTCTTTTTTTCTTTTTGGTTTTTTTTTGGGGGGGTGTAAACTGTGCTCAGTTGTTCACATGCTCACAGACATTGGAAGAGAGCCTGTATTTTTTTGGTGACTTTTGTTAAAACATACAGAAACTCAAGCGGGGAGATAGAATATAAGAATGTATGTTTGTCTTCCCTTTTGTCTATTTTTAAAGTTATTCTGTGATCTTTTCCCTAAGCTGGTGTTGTACTAGTTTAAAGAAATTAACATGAATTGCATAAAACATACATTTTTGAGATATTTATGGGCTTCAGAAAATACAGTCTTGGGAATGGCTCACATGAAAATTGAATGAAATGCTTTACAATATATTCAAAGAGAGTCTAAACTTTCTGGTTTTGTGGGATGTATTCAGTATTTTTAAACTTTATTTTTCACTTTTTTTTCTGCAGTACTATAATGAAAAAAACACAGAGAGCTGATATAAGACATATCTTACTTCTATATACAGGAAATAGCCTCAATATTAAGATTTGACTGTAGATAAACATATAACCTAGTACAGTGAAAAGCAAATTGAGTTATTCCTAAATCAGTGTTTGTTAACCAAGGCAAAAAAAAATATATACATAGGCCAGAACTTTTTAAGTTATCTATTCTAAAATTATTCTTTTGTGCCTTCAAGACAGTGACAGTATCCTGTTTTGTTGAAAATAACATAAAATAACATGTATTTTGAAGTAGTCCAACACTGATAAATGCTTGACACATGAATATTTGTGCTGACACAAAGTCAGGGTAGTCCAAGTAGCTGTTTCATTGGAAACCCTGTTTCTGTGTCTGTTTTGCACTGTTTTGCGTTACTGTACATGACAAGGTTTAAAGTTAGGGATGATAAACTGTTGAAAGCCGTATGGGGATTTTTGGCTCCAATAAGCATTAGAGAAACAATTATTGGGAGTCATAAGCTGTTCTTGCAAAGAGTTTATTTGTTCATTTTTGTTAAGGCTTACAGGCGTGCTTACTTTTTTGCCTGCTGAAGACTAAAATGCTTCAATTTTCACGTTTCTTGCTGGAATTTTATACTGCCCTTCTAAAGTATAATTGTTTTTAGTGTGTCACTTAATAAATATTGTCAGAGAATTGTATTCATTACTTTGGACTCATAAAGATACTGTCATGAACACCACATACCGAGATAAGTGATGAGAACCTTTTCAAAGTAGAAAATTCATCCTGAAAAACTATTTCCTTTAGCATTTTCAATCATATTTAATTTCTCAGGTTTTTGTAAAAATGGTGTTTAAAAAAAAGAATAGCAACTGAAGAATAGACTCTCTCCAGTAGAAGTTTCCAAGAGAGGTCTTAGATACTGGTATGACACAAGACAATGGATTCAAATACTTCTGTGGAAATGGCTGGATTTTATTCAGAAACACCCTCAGTTTTGGGGATATGTGCCATATTCTAACCAATAAATGGTTTCTGTCCTGTTGTCTTTAAGCATTCATTTATGCTTAAGAAAAAGCCCCTTGAGCTGTTGGGGAAAACAGTCTGTATTTCTGGAAAATACATTTTTATTATGTATGTTTCTCTTTTCTTTAGATTCTCCTATGTTATGGACCTGGAACTTCTAGTGATGTAATCTGTTCATTTTTGGTTTAAAATCCTGTTCTCCCTCTGGTTAGCTGTGAAGAGAAGATTATGGTCCCGTTTAGGAGCTCTTCAATTTAGCACCGTGGCTCTCAGTATAGGGCTAAGCTGGACATGTGCCATTTACCACTGTCTAATGGTTGGGCTGAAAGCTGAATTTAAGTTCAGCTTCTCCAAATTGCTGGTCTCATGGATCAGTGTGGAGATGCTGTTTTTTACAGGGAAGATCAGAGCAGTAGACAAGTCTAACTGGGATTTCCTGGGTGGGAATGAGAAATTATGGTATATGAAGACTTATTTTTTTTACAAAAGAGGAGAAAATTCTTTGATATTTTGAAAATATTATGTTTTGCTAAATCCATTAAGCTTTGTAGGCTATCTTGAAGAGCAACTTTGGACCAGTATATATTTATATTGCTCTCATGTTTTCATGATACCTCTACTGTACTTCAAATGAAGATGGAGTCTGTAGTGTTTGGCCTCCTAATGGAGAATTAATCCCACAGTTGGGAAACAGTGGAGTGGCTGAAATTGGCTCAGGAGTTGATTAGAAGTTATGAGAGGATTGTGGGATAATTGCCTTAGTGGACAGATTTTTTCCATTGCTTTGTAGTTTGGTATCATGCAACCAGCAAGCTCCCTGTGTGTTTCAGAGAAGAGGCTTTGCAGTGAGAGCCAGGCACTTGAATGCAGTTTGATTGTTAAGCATTTCATGCTTAGGGGTTTCCCACATGGTTTAAACTCTTAGTGGAAAACTGAGGCATTAAATTATTCTGTGGTATTTTCTGAAAATTAATTTCTCTCTAAAAAAAAAGTTTGTATTATTTGTAGAATGTGCCTTATGACAGTGGAATAGTTTTAATTCAGTGAACTTCTCTGCATCATTCTATACTAGCCAAATAATATAAGGCAAAGGCGAGGTAACCAAACTTCCCCATTTAGACTAATGGTTACAGTGAATATTGTGTAACTTTGTATGTTGGAAGACCATATGAAATTTTTGTGGTAACTGTGAAAGTGCTCAGAATCTACCTCTAGCTAAGAATATGGAGTCATTTTTATTTTCCATGAAGTGCTTGAAGTTTTAACATATGCTGTCTACATAAATGATATACTCAGAAATTAAACTTGAATTTCTCAGTTCATTTAGAGCTGTTTTTGAATACAGAAGTTTTTAAGTCTTTATTGGCAAATCTAAAGTGGACTGTTTCAACAAATTTTACTCCTTCCTCATAGATTCTCCCTGGAGTCATAGAATTATTTACTCTATACTGAATTTGGTGCTCTAGACTAATCATAATCTTGTCATGTGCAGAAACACAAATCAGATAACATGTTCTCTTGTGAAATATCTGGATAGTACAATTTTGAAAAGGCTACGTATAGAAGCATCAGAAATCAGTAATACAGCCATTGTTTTGAGATTTATTTTAAATTTTTATGCTGTTTTGTTGGTTTCTAGTTGTTTGTTTGTTTTTGTTTTTTTTTTATTTTGGGAATTTTATTAAGAACTGGGCAATGAGTTGAAAGCAGTGAGTGCTGTAATTCTGCTTTTCCTAAAGTCCAAATTAACACTGTCCCTTAAAATGGTAATTGTATTGAACAACATGCATTAATGTATTTCCAGCAAAACAAAGCTTCAATACTGTCTGCTATAAGCATCTATTCACATGTTTATGAAATCTAGTGTTCGTGAAAGCCCCCAGGTTGAGTACCACACATATGGAAAGTTCCAGTGATGCTATTATATATCACGCTTTTTGTTTATTTGGTACAATTGTCTTGGCTATTACAAATGACTCAAAGTTTTACTGAGCATCTGATTCTTAGTTTAGAAGGTCAGAGAGTGAAATTGTCAGAATTATTGTTAAATTATTATTTTCCCATATTGAAAACAGATGTTAGAATGTAGTTACCAAAACTGTTCTGACTCTGTTCCTCCAGAAAACTATACCAGAGCACCCATTGGCTCTGAGAAAAAAAAGGGGGTCATTTGCTGAGGGATTTTGAAGAACTCACTCCAGAGCTTTTGATTGAATTCTATTCAATAGTTCAATGCAAAAAGTAAAGAAAGCTATTAGTAATTGCTCTTTTTACTTTATGAAACTCAACTAGAGGATGTGTTTTGTTGTAATGACTTTTATTTTATTATTACCTTTTGATTTGTGTAATTGTTTGTCCCTTTTTTGTTACACCTTTTTTTTTCCATAGCCATTCTTTGCCCCATATCTTTACATGCCAAGGTATTACCCTGGCAGTTCTCATCTCATCTCACGTCCACCACTAAAAACGAGTTTGTCCAGAGATCAGAACAATGGCCTAGTAAGTATTTTGAAGGGTAATTCAAATACTAACCTAGACAATAAATATAGTGAGTAATGAAAATGAAAGTTATTAATGATGACTGTGTTAGACAAGTATAAGCTTTATATTATAAATATTTTAAGCAAAGGTGTTATTAACATGTAATGTGAATGTATTTTGTTTTAACTTTAGAAATTCCTTAAAAAGGGAAACCAATTCTAGCACCCATATATAAAGATTAGAGGAGAATGATCTGTGATACTGGCAAAAAATATATTAATGAAAATGCCAAATGTACTATGATACCAAAATAGATGTAGTGATATAAGAAAATGAGTGCTACTTGTAAATTTATATTCAGTTTTTTTAATAATATGTCACAAATTCTTTGTATCTGGAGAAGATAAAATTACATTCTTTAATGTCATAAAGAATGCTAGAAACTGGAGGATCAAATTCAAATGTTAAAAGAAATATTTTTATTATTCAAGTAAAACAAAATACATTTTATCTTAAGTGTTTTTGCAAGTACATATAATTCAACTTTACTCATTAGAAAGGCAAAACTAGCAGACTTTTCTAGCTTCCTATAGAATGATAAATTTCCTGTTTAACAGTATTTATTTTGCTGACAGATGGCTGTTCAAATGGAATTAAGAACTAAGGAAAGACAAAAAAGTAAAAGCCTCACTTATTGGTTGCTTTAATTCTAGATATTGATACAATGAGCAAGGCTGTTAAAAGATGGTAAAAGCTTTAATCGCTTAAAGAAAACAAATGTGTTTCTATTGAATTATGTATGATTATGAGATCATTCTCATTCACTGTTTACTTCATAATTTTTGTTGAGCCCTTGATCATTTTACCCAAACCATAATATTTTGTTGTTGTTAGGATGTTATCAAGGAGGATGCTGATGAGGGGCTTCCTTCACCCACAGACCCCTCAATGGTAAATGAGTAGTCATGTGGTGTGGAAATTTTAGCATCTCATTGCTTTTTCAGCAGTAATGAGTCTGCATTAATCATAACTGCAGTTCACTAACACTGCGTCAGTGGCTTTGGTGGGCAAATAGAGTAGCTGAAAACTAATGTAGTTCGTGAATGAATGTAAAAGCTAATATTTCACTTGTAAGATGTACTCTATTTTCCCCTGTAGTTTTCCCCTTGCCTTTCTCAGTAGCTGTGGTGAGCTTTCAGTAAAGTGTTGTGGTAGCTAAACAGAATGTAGAATGACAGCTGATCATTCAGTGCTTAAGTTTTAGAAGTAATTGTGTTTTTCTGCTTCAGTCAATTCTCTTGCCCGAATCCTACTTCTTTAGCTGGTGACATAAAGCTATTGCAGGTAACATAGTATAAGGCAGCTTTGATAGAAATTGAAAAATAAAACATTGCTGGTCATAAGCTTATTCTTCAGTCAGAGTGTTAAGTTACCTTTTCTATGACTTGTTTTGTTTTATCCTAAGTATTCATACTTAGGATGGTATCTTTATGGTATATATATTTTAACTCTAATTATGATAATCATGATTTATACCAAAACAAAAAGTTTAATGTGATTGTCATGATTCTCTTAATATTTGCTGCCAATAGTTGTTGGCAACAGTTACAGTTTGATTGCATTTACTTTTTCTTTTAGTAAATCATTGCAAAAATGTCTTTCTACTGTTGTGCAATGAAAAAATATCAAGCCCCACACAGATTCCAAACTCATAGAGTTATGATGTGCAGTGCAATGGAAAATGTACACTAAATTTCTATCTCCGAAGTAATTTGCTACCTTGTGGAAAGGGATGACTTTGGAGTAATTTTTCCTTTGGAAATGCCATCCTTGTGTTTGATTCCTTATCTGAGTATCCCATTCTTTTCCCAGACCTTTGAGACTTGTCAGTGCAAGGAGAATTAAGGACTTTCTCAAAAGTATTAGTGTAATGGCTGAAGAGTGTGTGTCCCTGTGAGTGTGGGAGGGGACACAAGCCTGGAAATGTGTGATTTAGTCTTGAGGCACAGTAGTGAATGAGTTCCAGCAGCACAACTGGAACTGGGTGCTCTTCTCCTTGCTGCTGAGTGTGTATCTTAACACTCATTTAGGTGAAGCTTCAAACAGCAGTTTAAAAGACTCTTGTAAGTTAAGTAACCTATTGCCTTTAAGTAAGAAAATACAGGAATTAAAACATTAAAAAGAAACTTCCTTTGAGATAATGATATGGAAGATTTTGTAAGATTTGTTTTTTAATTTAATTTATACTATTGTGAGTCTGTAATGCAGCACACCAGATCATATACTTTTCTCAGACTTAGCAATATTTAACCTATGGTGTAAATCTAAAACTTGGAATTTTGGAATTTTTTTTAAAGTCTCTTGGGAAGTTGACAAGAAGGTTGTTAGTCAGGATATGGTATGTGATGTCTTATCAGGGTTTCATCTATTCTAAATCCACTTATTTTGTGAACTTTATTGAATTTTCTATGAAAGGAAACAATATTATATTTGTGTTATGTGCTACAATTATCTGATTGGTACAATAATTTCATCCAGCTATTTAGGTAGCTCTTAATTGATGTGTCATTGATACTGTATAAGTGATCCAACTTATTAAATGGTTTGGTGCACGCAAAGTAATTAAATAAACTAAAAAAACCTGCACAAAGTAGTTAATGAACACCAATGTAATGAACACGAATGTGTAATTGGTTTGGTGATTGAAAACAAGAGGAGCATGTAGAATCAAAATTGTCTTTCATGCTAAACTGGCAAGGAGCCAGAAATGTTGCAACTCCTGTGTAAAATAGAGAATAATCATTGTTTTGAACGTTTGAGTCATAACAGGGTGAAAAAACAGGATTATTCAGGAGTATAATTTTTTTTTTCATACAGATCATAATTTCTGCATATTGCATGAGTTGACAGAGCTGTGTGGAGGCTGTTACATGATTCTAGTTATGGGTCGGCTGTTGTTAGTCTGTTGGAGTGACCAAGTTCTGAAATTCCAGACCATCATCATTAGTCTCATAATACCTGTATAAGTCTAGGTTAGCTTAGTAGAAGTCAGGAATATTTTGAGTATAGTCATCCTGTATCAAGAATTTTACTTCAGTCACCTTCTATACTTAGATTCTGTTGCTGATGATAAAACTTGTCTATCTCAGACCATAGTTTACTGTTCTTTGCTGAGTGGATCAAAACATAGATGTCAAACTGGTAAGTTGACCAAATACCATCTATTTAGTTGTATCAGCATGAAGCTTCATTGCAAATTTTAGGTTATCAGCTTGAATCATTAATGAAAGTAATCTTTAGATGCTGGCCTTTGTCACCTGTGATGGAGATAAACATGCATTTCTGCTGGTTTTACTGTACAAATGCTTATTTCTGAATAACTTCAAAAACTTCTAGCGTGTCCTTTTGAAGAGTTTGTAGGTGGATTGCAGTGTTACCAGTCATGGAATGGTAACATGGAATGGTTCACAGAATCCCCTTTTATATTAGAAATCAAACTAGCATTAGCAGTGCTTATCTGTCGTAAACTTGATTTTGTGCTTTAGTTTGCATTGTTAATTTTTACTTCTTAGGAAGTAGCTTGTTCCAATGTAATTACTTTGTTTAAATACATTTTTTCATACTGCACTGAATATATAATCCCTTAATATGTAGTATGTGTGCTTTGAATGAGGACTAATGTGGCCCAGAGCATGTACTATAGATAAGCATAAAATACTTAAGAAACTGAAAGTACTTTTCAAAAGTTTGAGCATGAATGAAAATGTATGGCATGGAAATTTTCTTATGGATTTTCCAGTACTTTTGTGCTTTGAATATTTGTGCTTATAAGAAATAACTTTTCTGTGGGTGGTGCTGCTTTGTTTCTGAGGCTTTTTTGAGGGGGTGGGGGCGAGGGGAGCTGGCAGAGTTGGTTAGACAGAAGTTAGAAAAATTATTTGAGGTACGTTAGTAGTATAATGTGATCTTGAAATGGCAGGACAATGTTTTTCATTAAAAGGAGGATTTTCTATCAGAAACATAACCTAGAACCTTTATGCAAAACAGAATATAGCAAATGGTTTTTTTACAAATGCAAACCAGAATAATCTACTCCTAAAAATAGTATTTGTATAGCATATCCTAAATGTATACTTTGAAGACCTATTTTAAAAGTTTCATCACATGAAAATATCCTGTGTCTGTCCTAACCCTGATTTCCTCTGTTTACTTAAAAGCATGTTCTCTGTATGTTCAACCTTTGTGATGTCACTTTAAGCTGTTACTTCTTTTAATTCTGTTTTGTCCTTTTCTCAAAGATGTGTAAGTCTGAGTTAAACAAAAACAGACAGGTACAGCCACTTTCTGTGAATCCTCATTCACTTGTTTCAGAGTCATTCCAGAAGCTATCATACTGGTGCTTCATGCTGGGCTGTCTGTAAACTAATGCTCATTACTAGCCTTGAGGTTTGTTTTGACAAGCTGCTTTTAGCTTTTGCATGGCAAATACTTTTCAGACTAATGTTCTCTAAGCATCTCTAACAAAACCACTAAGGCTGAAAAATGTGTCAGTTTAAGTACAGTTTTAATTCACTTACATGATGACAATATCCCTAAAGCTATTACATTACTTATTCTTCAGAGAGTGCTTTTCATAAAGAATGATTTGGATTAATGTGCATCTATTTCAAACAGTTCACACTTTAACAAAAATAGTCTAAATATTTCAGCTTTTATGAATCTTTTTTATACACTGAAAGCAAAGTTTCTAAACTAGATCTGAATGCATGCATAAAGAATTGCTTGTCCTTGACTGTTAGAAAAATATTTTGATCTGAATGAGAATCTGTTAAATTAGAAGTGTTTAAAACTTTCCTTCATTTATTTCTGGATATACCATAGATAATGTATTTAATAGATTCTGAGAACAAAGGCAATTGCTAACACATGTTGCTTAGGGATCATTTATTTTAGTGGTGCCACAATGTAATTTTGGCTGTAACAGTTTCTTTTATTTTAATTGATAAGCCTTCTTTCAAAAAATAATTAAGATTTGAATTAACTTAGTATCTTGTCTTTGTTGATGCATTATCTAACTCATACCAATAGTAAATAGTGTGTTTACAAGAAAATAATGGATTTCTCTGGTATTCTGAAGAAAAATCCACAGTGATTTCTTAAAGAGGAAAATTAAAGATGTTCATAAAAGAAATATATGATAAATAGATTATGGGTGAAGCTTCATTCTGTCATTTTCATCATTTTGATGATTGGCTTATATCCTTGACATGATACAGATTTTAGATGTGCTAAAAATCAGACTTAATTGAGACCTAAAATTTGTCCTTTAGATGCCTGTATAATAACTCATTAGGTATTGTAGGCACCAAATTAGCGACACACTGCAGAATGTGAAAAGTAGTTGGCATGGCCCCTAAAGGAATACCAAGCCCTAGTTTAAGTGCCTAGACTGGAGTGGAATTAAAATGTTTAGTTTTTCTGCAGTCATTTAAGTTGATTGCCTTCTCAGAAAATGGGATATATCTTTTGTTTGTTTATTATCTAGTTGACCTGGCATTAAAAAAATTAGGAATGGTTAAAGAAACAAAGATTGGTGCCCCAGCTACTTCCAGGCAAGTGTATTAACTTCCAGGCTCAAATTCCCCACAACCCGCAGTAGTGTTCCCAAATGAAGCTGATAGTTACACAGCTTAAAGTCCATTTGAAGGACATCTGGTGGAGAACTTTGGGAGAATTACATGTAATATCATCTAAACTTTGAAACTCAGAGTAGTTTGGGTGGGGAGTGTGTCTAGGTGCCCAGATCACGATATCTTTGATAACTGTAAGTCAGAAATAACTATGAGGTAGTAGATAGTGGGGTTTTGGATTGCTGCCTTTGAGTTACTGATTGAATAAATTCTTGGTATATATCCTGGTTTAGATAATTCTGATAAGGTTAATGGTATTCTCTGTGATAGCTCTTAGTTTTGGGATCTAGTAATTTATATTAATTCTGCAAGATTAAACACCTTCAAAGTAATTAAATAAAAATGGGAGACAATACTACAACTCCAAAACTGGTCTTCATTGATGATTTGAGGAATATAATAAAACTTGATTAACTGGGTAGTTAAAATGCAGTTTTGCATCCCAGGGTTTGTGCATGTGATGATGACCTCTGAAGCTTAGAAGCTCTTTTGCATCCTTCCAAAATGAACTGTTTGGTTCACAGTCTACAATGCTGAACCCAAAACTTCACGTTCAGAAAAAAAGGAGGATGCAACCTCCCTTACAAGTGGAAAATATTTTTGAACTGATTCTGATCTCACTTTTAGGAATTTGGAATCACTAGTGTAACTGTGCATAAGTTCCCATCCAGGGGAAATGTGTGTTTTTTTAAAAGAACATACTGCCTTAATATACTGTCTACCTTCAGATGCATTTGTTTCAGTTTTCCACCCTTTCTTTAAAATTCCCAGGAGCTAGCAGTATTAACAGGACAACTCTTGTGTTACAGAACTGAATCATAAATAATTTCTACCTAAATCTTGCCTAAGTCTGAGGTACATGAAGCATCCTCTTAGTACCTTGTAGGGCATTTGCAGTGCTGCTGTTTCAGTACTGTGGTACACAGCCCCTTGGCTGATGTTGCATAAACAGAGTTGAGGGAACCTCTGGAAAATTAACAGATATTGTTAAAATTACCCAGTTAATCCAAGTAATTGAGGAGTGATCTTTTTGTGTGTCTTTGAGTTCTAGGTCATCTTTGTCTGATAATAAACCAGGAGTTTTTAAGACAGAAAAACTAAGTTCTATATGCATTATTTGAAAAAAACCTCCAAATATCCCAAAACCAAACTAACTACTAAAGTTAGGGGAAAACTTGTGAGTGAAACTGCATTATAAATTGATTAATCTGTACTTAATATTTCTGATTTTTATGTTTCTTTGCTTGAAATTATGTAAAAGGGTTATTTTGTCACAAAGGCGGGACTCAAGATGCTGGTTTTTTTCTCCTATAAATACATGTAATGAATGTTTCCCAATATATAGTAGTTAAAATTATAGTAATTAAAAATGCCTGTGCATTCTTATTCTCATCTCTTAATTTTAAAATGTAGTTAAACACAGCTTGATTTGTGTTAGTGTGTATTGTGAATTTCTGGGTGTACTGAGTACTGGAACAAGTCTTATGTGAACATTTTCTCTCTTACAGGGAGCAGGAGCAGGCACAGGGTCAGCCACAGGAGTATCACATGTGTCTCTGAGCACAATGAGTGTGGAAGCTGTGTGTGAGAAGCTAAAGCAGATAGATGGTCTGGACCAGAGCATGCTACCTCAGTACTCTGCAACTATAAAAAAGGTATCAGCTGAACTTCATTAATGTGTTTAGTTCCTAAATGTGGAGATACATAAGGAAAGGAAAATGTTTAGTTGTCTCTTTTCCTGAAAATGTTTATTTAAACACATCAGATGTTAAAATAACATCCTAAGTTCTGGGCATGACAAGTTTGGGGGACATTTTAATACAAGCATTCATTTTTCAGAGAAAATGCTCTCTGTTGAAAAGGACAAACAGTCAGAAATATAAATGCTGATGAGACTGGTTATTCTGAGAAGAGAAGCAAGAAAAATGTTTTCAAAATTGCCATGTGTAATAAAAATTAAGGGTTGCAAATGTATTCTGTATCTAGGTAGCAATATCCCTTTCTTTTTTCTCTGTGAAAAATTGGCACATCTCTCCTGTTGTAAATGAGTGGTGAAGATGGTTCCATTTCTTTATCAACAGTCCACATATATCTGCTTCAGAAAAAGGTCACTGTTTTACTGCCTCTCTTCTTCTCTGTGATAGATACATTAACACAGAATTATTTTTTGCTCTTTAACTTTTTTCACCATTCTGTTGCTCTTTTTTACAAAGAAAGAAGGGAAAAATATGAAGGTTGTCATTAGTCAGTGTTTTTGCTGAGCTCACTTTGTCCTGGAACCTATCATATCTAAATAATACGGGAAGGATGTTGATTCAAGGATTATTATGACAGGTTTATCATAGGAAGCTTCAGTGAAGTTGCTTAAAGCAAGAAGTAGGATGTTAGATTGCAGGTCATTAAGTGAAGCTGCAAAAAATTTCAGTTGCTTCCGTTGCTCCAGAGTGCAAAAAGAATGTGCTCTAATGAGATTCCTCTTCTTATTTATATTTTTGCATTTCTTACAAGGGATATCATGTGAAAAAGAAGAATGAAAATGGCTCAGCCTGGTCTTTTTCCTGGTTTGACTAAGACCATCTGCTAGGATATGGGAACAAAACCATTGAGATCCCTCAATATAAGTAGAGCTCTCATCTTGGGTCTCCCATTTTCTGGCTGCTCTCCTAAGACATGATTTCTCTTTTACATTCTGTCCATATGCTGATACATGGTATAAAGAGAAATACCTCGTTTTTATGCAATGAAAATGGTTCTATGTTGAATTTGGTGCTTTTGGAAGTTAAGCACTATATAAACATGCCGAATGTAAGGAATCACCTTTCTAGAATAGAGATGTTGTTTAAACACTTCTGTGTTTATCTCTGATTGATGATGAACATTAGAAAGAAGTCTAATCTTCTATCTCTGGATATTTCTGATGATGGGAGGAATGTAAGCCTGTTTTATGTAGAGAGGGAACTTAATGGAGGTAGTACTTGAACTTAGATGCCTCAAGCCAGGGGTCAGATGCTGCTTGGAACTTTGTTGTCGGATTATCTTCAAATGCTTGGGTGTCTGCAGTCCATTTGTGTTCTGAGTTGGAGAAATTTAAGCAGATTAATGTGGCTTATTGTCCCTGAAATTTTCTACCACTTATGCGTTGTTGTCTTATGTCTGTATATAGGACATGATCATATTGCCTTTCATATACATGTTTAATTGGTTTAATATTGCCATTTTTTTTCCATGACACATAGGTGTTTCTTGTCCATCAGAAATCATCACTAAATATACTTCTATAAAAACACATGGTTATATAGAATTGGACTTAATAGTGGCTTTGGGAAATTTCACTAGTAGTCTGCATCCAGCTTTATCTCTGCCTTTTTTGTCTGTTACTGCCATGCCATGAGTCTTTTATCCATAATTTACATTTTTTAGTTTTATTGTTTTAGGCAAATATAAATGGCCGTGTCTTGGCTCAGTGCAACATTGATGAACTGAAAAAAGAAATGAATATGAATTTTGGTGACTGGCACCTGTTCAGGAGCATGGTAAGACTTTCTGTTCAGTTTTCAGGTCATCATAAATTAGTCTTTTCCAATATGAATATTTTTTTCTTTTTGGTTGCTTTCTTGTTATCAACATTTTGAAGTATTGTCTTAAAGCATGAATGCATCTGCTCTTTTGTTACTTTGTCTTTTTTGTCTTAAGCACTAATGAATAACTGTTATCTATGGATTTGCATCTTAATTTATTGTGAACGCTGAAGTTTTGCCTCTTTTTTTTGTGGGATCTGGTTTTTCCTGTATGGATTCCCTTTTCAAATTTGCCTATTTTAATGAAATGGTCAGAACATAACTCTTTTTTAAATCTCTGTCCTATTGTTGAAGTTGGTCAGGGAATTCAAAGTATGTGTAATAATAAGTGCAAGGAATTGGGCAGCCAGGCTGTTACAGTGAGGTTTATGCATTGCAGAGAACTGAATTTTCCCTTAAGTATTTTTAGACTATTGCCAGTTTTCTTTCTTGAAATAACAGATTGTGTCTCAATTATGTCAGTTTTGAAAATACTGAGAATTACATTATGAAATTCGTTGTTTGAGATACGAAGTGTTTGGTTTTGCTTTAAAATTTGTAATTTATCACTTATTAGTTTTACAAGAATTTAAGTATTTTTATAGCATATGAGTTCTTTCTAGGGTTTGAGCAGTAGTAAGAAAAAATTGTAAATATTAAAGAATTATTTAATGATTTTTCTTTGTACTTTTCCATGGTCAAAACTGAATGTAGATGTACACTTTTACGGCTGTGAGTTCCTCGTTCCTATTTTTAATGGAATTCTTGTTTATCAATTTTGAAAACTTCTTCTATATATTATAATTACATTTAAACTGTCTCTGTTTGCGTGTTAAGATACTTGAAATGAGAAATTCAGAAAACCAGGCTGCTCAGGAAGATGCTCGTGGAGCAGAGCACGGTACAGCTGCGATTCCTCACAGTGACCTTACTCGCCGTCCTGGCCATAACACCGAGCTGCCTCACACTGAGCTGACAGGTCTTGCTGGTCAAGCTCCCTACACACTGAACTTCAGCTTTGAGGAGCTCAACACAATTGGTCTCGATGAAGCTCCTCCACGCCATAGTAACTTAAGTTGGCAGGTATTTAATAAAGAAATGTATTCTGCTTGCTTATCTGAATGGAAAAGAGGTTTTTTCCAGTCTTGGATATAGACAAGTTAAGAAGTCTCTAGGACAGTTCAGATGCTTTTAGTTCTCAGTCTTGGAAATGCCTAGTTCTGCAGAGATGTAAACTCTAACCATACTCTGAGTTGAAGTCTTTAGTCTTAGTCATCTGAAAACTATTTATCTGTTCCAGTAATCGCTCCTTATGACAAAAAAACTAAAGATATAATGCTTTTCTTGTCTAGCCTAGGGTGGTGTCTTCCAAGGTTTCTATATTTTTGTATTATTCAGGCTTTGTGTATGAAATATTTTAGCTATGTGCTAACCAGAGATTAGCCCATTCAACAAACACTTTTGTTTGGTATCTGAAAATAGACAACTACAGTGCTCCATAGCATCAAAACTTTGTCCTTACAATGCATAACCTGTTCATAGATTCCAGAACTGACATCCTTCTCCAATAGGTTGTGGTCTGCTTTCTTCTGCATCTTATGAGACCACCTGAAGTGCTGGATTTTCATTTGTCTATCCTTAAGAAATAAGACAAATCAGTTGGTGGCTAAGTATTGGTTAGAATTTAAAAAAAAGAAGAAACAGCAAACCCAGTGGGCTGGACCCTTTTCATCTCCAAAAGTAAATTATAAAATCTTGAAGGTGCAACAAAATAAAAAGACACCACAGAGTCCTATACTATAGGTGATACTTTTAATAATCAACATTATGAAAGTGGGTTTGGGATATATATCCCAGAGATAGATTTCTATCCCAGATACTTCTGAGTGTGTGCATGCACACTCGTGTATGTTTCTAGGATACTAATTATCCTTACTGCCCTTTCCATGGAGTATCAATGTATGTTTTTTTCTAGACCAAAGTGGCATTACACAATTGTTGTATTTGAATAAACAGTGCTTCTGATGCCTATATATTTATTGAAATTGAATCAAAGGAATGAGAAAGGTAGTTTGTCCTTAAAAAAACATTTTAATTCACCTGTTAGAATTTTTTAAGTCAGTACTGATTGGTATTGCGGCTTCACTGTTGTGGTAAGTTGACCCTGGCTGGATGCCAGGTGCCCACCAAAGTTTCTGTATCACTGCCCTCCTCAGCTGGGCAGGGGAGAGGAAATATAATGGAAGGCTTGTGGGACAAGATAAGGGCAGGGAGAGATCACTCACCAGGAACTGTCACTGTCAAAACAGACTGCACTTGGGGAAATTAATTTAATTTGTTACCAATGAAATCAGAGTAGGGTAGTGAGAAATAAAACCAAATTCTAAAAACAGGCATGGGGGCAAAGAGGGTTGTTTGTCAGAAAACTGATTTTTTGAAATCAGATATATGCAATGGAATTTTGCCAGGATATATTGAAGTATGTATGGTTGGGGTCTTTTGAAAATGTTTTTGAGAGATGTTCAACATTTAGATGAATTTTTGCTGTCTTTCTAATATGAAATGCAAATTTTGTAAATGTATGAAGTATATAGAAAAGTCCATCTTGATATACAAATCCAGTTTTTATAATTATATACTCAAAAGAGTCTCAAATGTACTGGATAAAATGCTTGTTTTGTGGAAATTTTCCATGATGGGAACCAACAATAAGAATATTTTCTAAGTTTAGTATGTGTTTGTGATTCCATGTATATGTTTATAGTAAGCATATTTTAGTTATAGTGTTTATAATTTCACTTGCATAATCTTATTTGCAGCAACAAAAAGAATAATTTAAGTATATATGTTATGCTCTGAGTTATTTCATTTAAGAAGATTGATAAAAGTAAAAATAAATAGTTCATTTAACTGTGACCTTTCTCTCCTCTTTTTTTCCAGTCACAAACTCGTAGAACTCCAAGTCTTTCAAGTCTTAACTCTCAAGATTCTAGTATTGAAATATCAAAGCTTACAGACAAGGTGCAGGCAGAATACAGAGATGCATATAGAGAGTATATTGCTCAAATGTCACAGTTGGAGGGAGGTGCCAATTCTACCACAGTCAGTGGGAGGTCCTCCCCTCATAGCTCAAGTGCTTTCTATATGGGCCAGAGCACATCAGGGGGCTCCTTGCACTCCAGTGCAGAACAAGAAAAAGGAAAAGATGGTGAACAGAAACAAGATGATGGAAGAAAGTCCTTTTTGCTGAAGAGGAATGATGCTGATTACAGTACTTCAGGTGTTTCTACTAATGATGCATCTCCTTTGGATCCCATTACTGAAGAAGATGAAAAATCAGATCAGTCTGGTTCCAAGCTTCTCCCAGGAAAGAAGTCTTTGGAAAGAACAAGTATTTTCCAGGCTGCAGATTTAAAGCTTAAGGGAGTTACTCTCCGGTATCAGAAACTTCCCAGTGATGAAGATGAGTCAGGAACTGAAGAATCAGATAATACTCCACTTCTTAAGGAAGGTAAAGATAAGAAAACAGATATCAAAATAGAGAAGCAGCCCAAATCTCCAGAACATGGTTCTGAGCCTATTAGAACCTTCATCAAAGCAAAAGAGTATTTGACAGATGCCCTTTTGGATAAGAAAGATTCATCTGACTCTGGTGTAAGATCCAATGAAAGTTCTCCAAATCATTCCCTCCACAATGAAGGAGCAGATGATTCACAGCTTGAAAAGGCAAATCTCATTGAGCTTGAAGATGACAGTCACAGTGCAAAAAGAGGAATTCCACACAGCCTTAGTGGCCTTCAAGATCCAGCTGTGGTTCGCATGTCTATTTGCTCAGAAGATAAGAAGAGCCCTTCTGAAAGCAGCCTGATAGCAAGTAGCCCCGAAGAGAGCTGGCCAGCCTGTCAGAAAGTCTATAATTTAAACAGAACCCCTAGTACAGTCACCTTAAATAACAACAGTGCTCCAAGCAATCGAGCTAATCAAAATTTTGAAGAAATACAAGGTATCAGAGATCCATCTCAAATTATCCTGCACCCTGGCTCAGGTTCCAATTCAACTGCAGTTCAGAATGAGAACCTGAAGACGGTTGCTCACAAGCGGGGCCAGCGTTCAAGTTATACCAGGCTTTCAAAAGATTCATCAGAGCTCCACACTGTTGCAGCCTCAGAGGGGGCTGGTTTTGGAGAAGAGAGAGAGAGTATTCTCTGAAGAGCAACCAGATTAAAAAGAATATGCTCATGAATTGTAGCTTGGAATTCTTTGTCAGTCTGTGGTTATATTAATCTCTGTAGTTCAAGCTTTCAATATTGTAAAAGAAGGCCTAGATGATTTTCAGTCATGTTCTCTGAAAGGAGGAGTAATTTTTACAAGAAGCAAACTACTTCAGACCTTCCCTACATATAAAAGCAGTAGTTGTCAGCATGGAAGATCAGTTCTTTGTTAAAACACTGTGCAAAGGTTTGGTCAGGGGCAGATTTTACAGAAGTATGGTTTAATTATGAAAAGTACAATGTGATTTTTCTTTTCTCTTGGGATATATATTACTTATCCTATCTAAACATTCTGTTAATTCTCCCTGTTTGCAAGTAAAGTTAATACTGTCCATCCTTGCCATTTGATGTACAAGGTGCCAGAACATCAAATATCTGTGACACCCTTACCAAACTTTGCATTAATTTATGAATTAATGTGTGCAAAATAAATTACATACATTGAAATTTGAGTGTTAAGGTACTTGTTTGGCTATATGTGCGCTTTTGCTCTCTGTATGTTTAGTAGTTACTGTTGAATTTGTGAACTTTGGGTAGAGTGGTGACAAGGTTTGTAAGGAATGCTGTCTTTATGTGTCACTGGAATTGGCAGTTATTTATAAGGTAATACCTTATAGATGACTTAGTGGATCCATTATTTATTTTAGGTATGCAGTTTTGCAGTCACTGAATAGATGGTCTCAGTAGATGCAACCACCACATTAAAATATTGTAAGGATAAAGTATGAATATGATGTTTGAATTTATGAAGCATTTGTGGCTGTGCGTGGTTTGTCCTTGGCACAGTGTTTATCATTTGGTAATGGAAAGAAAAATAAGCAGTGTTTAAAATAAACATTTTAAAACTAATGCATACCTTTTGGAATCTTGTCAAAGCTGTACTCCAGCTTCTTTATTTCTGAAGTACAGTCTTTGAAGATTTTTTTTTATCATCTGTGTGATGTACCTGAATGATGTTATAGCAAATACTTGTGCTGTCCAGTGAAATCTGCATGGTTTTGAGAAGGAATTGTTCAAGCTAGACTCTGCTAGTAGAAAGAAAATAAAAAATAAATGCATGTTGGGCTTGTGTTCAAATTTCTTTTTATTTGCAGTATTTTGTTTCTTCACTTGATAAATATGTTAAATCCATGTTGTTATGGTTAAAGTACTTCACAGATTCAATTTTTTAAACTGTGTTAAAACAATATAATTTTTAATATAATACTAAATAAACATAAAAATATATTTGATAAAAGAAATTGCCAAAGCAGACATTTCTAAATGAAGAGCTGCGGAGAAGTGGACACCCATCACTAGTCCTGAGCAATATTCCTGCTGTTTTGGCAGTCACATGTGCTGGTAACTCTGCACAGCTTTGCTTGTGTCCCAGTGCATCTCCAACCAGATGCTTCTCAAGGGACCTTGTGGGCTTGGCCTTTGTTTTCCAAATCAAGAAGATGCATTTCTATGCCAGAGTCAACAGAAGTGTTTCTGCCTTTATCTAGGCTCTCTTTTTTTTCATTCCATGGGTGTCCTATACTTAGAGGACTGGAGATGTGGTCTGCACATTTCTGGATTTGGTTGGTGTGTTATTTGGTTGAATTAAAATTTACTTATTAGAGTGTTACAGAAGTACTGGAAACTTGTGTGCACTATTAGAGTAATAGTTCAGCCAAAAAGCCTCTCAAAACAAAATAAGAAACCCCCAAAGCCTGTGTAGCTTCATTATACTTTGCCAAGTCTTTGGGAATAGTTTTTTGGGTTGTGTTCTTCATCTTAAAAATAAGAGTACATTACTTTCAGACATTTTTGGGATGTAAAAGCTTTTGACAGAAACATAATTGTTTTGTAAGGGAAGACAAGTGTAGCCTTCTTCATTTAGAAATACAGTATTGACAAAATATACCAATTACTTTGAATCATTTTATCTTAAGTCCTCCAAATAGATGAATGACAAATTGTCATATGGTTTTGAGGTATTTTTCTTCCTGAAAGTTTTATCCCTCAAGTCTTCATAAAATACTGACATTGAGATGAAAGAGGTGGTTGAGTGGAAAACTTTTCAGTGTATCTGTCTTGTGTTCCCTAATACCAGTGAAATTGCTTACCATCACTAGGAAGCAATAGTTAAAAGAAAGTGTCTGTGTAAGATGGCAAAGGACTTACTGCAATTCTCCCTTGGGATATGTTGATCCATGCCACACATGGGATATGGGTGCCTAAAGTCATTTCAGTTCCAAATGGTGGTTCTGTCCAGTTTCATGGACTGCTTTAACTGCATTATGTAGTAATGCAGGCTGTAGTTTATATCATCAAATGTGTTCATGGACTTTTTATTTAATGCCTTCCTAGAAAAGTTCCTAGAATTGGGAAATATGAATGCTTCATAGCCAGTTTAAGAACAGCATGCCATAAAAGCTGGATTCTAACAGGACAGTAAATATAGCTGACTCTCATTATCTACTTGCATAAAAATAACTAGACAGAGTGAATTTTTCTTTTGAGTTTTTTTTAATACAGGTGTTCATAAGCTAACAGAAGAAACTGTGCTAGTGTGATAAAGGGAGAGAGGAGAAAACAAAGAAGGAAATGGAGTACTTAATACAACAGAGTAGTAAGTGTCCTTTAGTACATAACAGAAATATATGTCAGTTACTGTAAATGTTTAATGGTTTTTTCACATGTAGAATATAATGGGATAAGATTTGCAAGAATTAAAAATACACTGCATAAATTAAAAATACGCTTTCCTAGCTGAAACTTGTTTTTTTTTTCTCTACCGCAGTTTCTATGACTACTTGCTTGCATAGTTGCACAATTTTTTGGGTTAAGAAACCATAAACAATTTCCAGTGTTGAAATATTTAATGTTACCTCTGTGACTTGTGGGAACCATGGAACCCAAGAGTTCCATGGAAAATGGAAATGAATGAAAAGTATTAAACAATAAGACAACTGCAAACTTATTTCTGGTAGTCACGGCTTTCCAGAACTCTTGTAATGATAGTTTATGTATCCACTCTAATTTTGGATGGCTGAATGTACAGGAACTTGAAACCATGACTACTTTGTCTAACTGAATCTTAAGAGCACAGTTTGGCTTGTCCTCATGTTATGATGCCTGGATAAGATTGCATGGTAGGGTGAAAATAAACCACTTTTGGAAGGAAAAGTTGGATGCAAGTAACATTCCTGGTTTTATATGAGACTCTTGTGGCTATTTGCCAACCTTTTCCAGAGTTGCAGTTTCTGAGGAAGTGAGAGAGGGAAATTCTTACATTTCATTTGTAAAACTTGAATTAAAATAATGGTCTGGTAAAATTCTTGGAGATCTGGAAAAAAAGCTTCCAGTTTGTGCCTGTCCTGGTCACTCTGGGATAACTGATCGCCCTGTGTGACTTTGCCAAGACAGTGGAATAGGTATGGGATGCTGTTAAGTTTTCAGACCCTATCTTTCTTTTCAAATACTGTTAAATTTTTGGGTTTCTTTCCCTTTTTTTTATTTATGTAATCTTTGGGAAATTTTCCTGAGACGCACTTAGCATGGGTTTATACAGAATGCTGAAAATAGGTGGTTTCTCTTGTGGTCTGGGGCTCAACTGTTCACTTCTGTCAACAGAATCCACAAAGCCTCTTTTTTACATGTGCAACTCTCAAGGGAAGCTTTCTGGACCTCCCTGTAAGAATATGGGAAGTTCTTTGTACGGCTGCAGGGTAACACAAGGAGAGGAGCCACAGTTCATCATGTTGTACCCTGTGGCTTTGATCATTTTGATGAGCTTTATCATCTTTTGCAGGTTTGTTTAAGTTTCTAAACACATTCCTAAGAAATTGCCAAAGAAAAATCATGCCTGAATATTTGGGGTTTCATAAACGAAAACTACAATAGTTGTAAAATAGAAGTATTCATACTAGTTAGTGAATTTTCAGACACAAGAGAAAAACATTGTAGAAATTGGCATGAGATAAAGACTGCTTTTGGGATTTTGGTCTTTTCTGTGCTGTATAGGATCTGTAGTAAGGAGGACTTAGAGCAAAATTCCAATTCAGTTAAGCAGAGAAGACTGGAAAGACTATGCTAAACTTACACATTGTTTTCTGGCAGCCTTGTGCATCCTATTTTGATTTCAGTTGTCTTTCTTTTAGGGCCCATTTCATTAGATTAAGGGCAGGGTGGGCAAAAATTTTACTTGGAATCTATCTTCTTGGGAATACAGAACAGTTTCAAAGATTGACATATTCTTACAGGTTTCTGAATTTTAACAAACAGAAGGATAAAAAAGAGAAAATGGGTGCTTGAAAAAAAATCATGATATAAATAATATCACATCATCTTTCCAAGCTTTGAATCTAACATTTATATTTTCACATGTGGGTCTGATTCCTCTGATACACTTAATATTTTGGTGAAGTTTTAGCTTAGAAATTTATGCCCTGTCTTCCATGAAGTAAGAATAGAACTACAGGGTTGTTAGCAATGGTTTTTGCAGTCACAAATGATTGTAGAAGACTGATACTGACAACACCAAATGTTTGGGCCTTAAAAAAGAATTAACAGGTGATGTTCTTTCCCCCAGATTGTTGTGATGGTGACAGTGGATAAACTTCTAAAGGAAGTTCTGTTGGCCAATTTCCTTCTCTTAGTTTATCGTTATCTTGGGGTCACCTTCTTCTAAGGGGAAGGAAAAAAAATCCCTGGGATATTTTAGAAGAACAAAGTCTTTCGGAGGAAACAAAAGACAGGTGAGAGATCATGTGACATTTTATGTAACAAAGGTTATGACTGAGAGTCAACTCATCCCCAGAAAGTCAAGGGTAATACAGATTCATGTTAATGGATTCTTTGGGGCAGTTTAAAGTGAAAGACACTAAATGGTTGGTTTCTAAATAAATGTAGGATTTATTGCAGAACAATTTGGTTGCAATGGAAATCAGGTATGTAGCCATTTTGGTTATTATTATCTATAATTAATATGACAATATATGCTTTTTAAATGTATAAGGAAGGGACAAGTGTATAAGATTCTCACCACCAAAAGGCATCCTTACAACAGTTGGCAGTTGCATTTATAATGTCCATTGGTCAAAGTCGTGGTTGCAGACCATCAGGTAGTGGAAGAAGTCACACAGAACCCCCTAAAACACTACATCTATTGAGTTTTTATCAACTCAGGTTCAGGTGGGAATGGGAATGCCCAGGTACCTCTCCTGGGGTGGGGAGTTTCACACTGGAAGATGATTATGGATTAATGTGGTTCACAGGACACCGGAGGCCTTGGGCACCTGAGACCTTTGAGCTGTCTATTAGCTGTCTGCCCAGTAGAGTCCATCATGGCCCATCAGCAGAGATAAAAACCTTCAGGCTGAATTCGAATGTCCCGGTACTTCCCCACAAGGGAGTTACCACAGCTGAGTTCACTTCAGTAAGGATAAGAAGACATTTCCCCCAGCCTCAGGGTTTGCCCCTTTCCTTATCTTGCTCAACACCAGCTGTAGCCTGTAGAGGTGCGCTCACCCCCTGCACCTGGACAGGTACTTTGCACATCGCCAGCTTGCTCCTGAATGTTTGAGCTATCAGCATTCCAGTCTCTCTCCAGGATCACTTGTGGATACATTCTTCTCCCAGACCTGGGATGATTGGACAATAGCACTTCTTTATCTTATCTCAAGTGTCTGTCACTTTCCAAACTCGGTCAGTAGGCATAATCGGGGTGTGGTGGCCTGCGCTGGTCATCGAAGATGAACAGCTTCAGTTTGCTAGGGTGGGCAGAAGTCCTCTGGTGATTTTTACAGTGTTTAAGCCATTACCCATTTCAGTCTCTCACAGAGAGTTGGTGTATATTTCTTTTAAAGATGAGATTTCAGCAAGGAAGCATACTGAATTCTTGGAGCTGCCATTACACAGCAAAGTGTTCAGGATTCTTTCATGTTTCAGGTCTGACTACTGAAATTGCATATCCTAGTTGCTTCTTACAGAAGTAACCTGGATTGCAGAATTATCTTTGTGAGTAAATCAGAGTGTCTGTATATCAGTACTGGAGTACATGAAGTTTATTGTTTATGAAAGAGGAGGGAAGGAATGCTAGTGGTCCATTATAAGATTTTTCTTTGTCTCTAGGATTTCTCATGGTAGAAAACAAAAGGAAAAGTTTGAATAGTTTGTATATGTCCCTGGAACCTAGAAAAAAAAACCAAAGGCATAAAATATTGACTGTGGGGAACAGTTAAACTAAAATGGAAATTTTGTGATGCCTTACTGCCTTGCCTCACTAATTAAACCACAGGGAAGCAATCAGCAGAGATTTAACTTTTTTGGTTTTGAATATTTCTTCTGAAATAATGTGATGGTTTGTGCTTGGCTAAAAGCAATCCATATTCTTGAATATGTTTACATATTGTGGTACCATCAAATCTTTCTCATTTGTTATAGTACTTTAGAGAGGCAGCAGAACTTCCCTAGGTTCATTTTAGACATGAAAAATCCTTTCCCACCTCAGCAGTGGTAGAATACAGAATTATATGTATTTTTAGGAGAGTCCTGAGCGTTTATCTGCATGTCAAAACGGACTTTTGTTGAGAGACCACCTTTATTTTATGTTCATTGAAACAATAAGAAGTCCTGAAATCTAAACCGAAGATTCCTGTAAAGTTGTCTTTTTCTCATTACCCAGCATTTTTTTTCCCATCCTCCTTATGTTCCCTGTTTGACTATAAACCTTGCATCCTGTTTATGATCCTCTCCTTTTGGCAAAACCTAAGATTCTAGCTTTGAATGATTCTAGCTTTAGGCATGCCAGTGATTTGGGACTGGGGATGTATTTGCTTTCCCTTATTGCTGGACATGCTCCTATCCTGTCTTGCCCCCACTCCCTGTGTTTGGTGCGTGACAACATTGTGTACTTGGAACTGTTTCAGTTCTGCCTCAACACCTGACTGGTAGTTGGTGCTTTGTTTGCTGACTTACCTTCACAAACTTTTTCCTGAAAACCTCAGAACTGCTGTACTCTGCAATTTTTTCCACTTTAGCAATGGCAGAAAATGCTGTTGTACTGCAGTGGTGGTGGTGTTTTTCGCTTGGATGAGGATATTTAATTGGTGGGGTTTTTAACCCAGGAAGGTTTTACAGTCTAGGTTGGCTCTAAGTTCTGCAATAAATTTTTCTCTCACTTCTCTCCATCCTCTTCCTCAGATCCTGGAAAATTCACAGGATATGCATATCCACAGACCATAAAGCTGGTTTTAAAATACATTTTATCTGATATCATTATTGTGGATGATATTGTGGACACATCTAAATAAAGTGCACTAATTTATATCTGCCAATGTAAAAAACCTTCAAACTTTATTTAGGGGGAAAAATCTGCTTCTTTGTTTCCTTGCATCTGTTCCTGGTAAATAATCAGGCAATGATTGTTCATAGGATAAGGACAGTTGTCAGCTCATCCACATTCTAAGTAGTCTGTTAAGATTCTAGAACTTTATTGTCACACTCAGGAAGGGTTAATTTTCCTCATGGTTCTCTAAGTTATGCTTTATCATGCAGGTCTGAGTGGCACTGCAAATACTGTCATGTGCAGGACATTTTAGCACTTGCTTTCAAGTAATCTGAAAGGTTCTACATTTGTTTAAAGACTCAAGAGTCAACCTTTGGTGTTCAGATATTTTTACTCTGAAAGATAAAAAGAAATCTTGATTTTTTTCATTTTCTATAAAAGACAAATCATCAAACCATAAGCCTATTTAACCTCAGGACATATTTACACCTTTGGAATATAAAGGAGGGTTTGGAGGTTTTGTTGTTCCAGGATGCCTTCTGGTCTTAATTTTCAACATCATCTTTTCAGTAGCTTCTTTCAAGGTGTGACGAGGAACCATGAATAATTTCCTCTGTTTTCGCCATCTGTGCTACCTTCTGCCTCTCCTCCATCTGATGACAGACTATCTCAGCTTCATCAGATCTTTTTATATGCTAATATGAACCAGAGTCTTTAATTTTGTTGTCCATGGCTACGGTGTTCAGTAATTTTTATTTTTTATTTTTTGTCTTCACATCAAATTTCAGGTCTCTTTGTACAGTAGTTTCTTTAAGCACCTGGTGGTACTTTACAAAACTGAGATCCATTGAACTAATTTATCTGCATAGACCCTTTACTCTCAAGCAAAAAATACAATGGTGATTCATCCTAGATTTGCAAGAGAAGGTATTTATGATTAAAATTCAAATTCAGGAAAGTAGTCCCACTTCTGTAATTTTCCAGTATAGGAAGGGGACAGTTATTTTATTCTCATCCTTGAATTTATTTGGACTTCCAGAAAAAATGCAGATTACTTTTGTTGGGACTAATTGTCCTTTAGCAGACACCTGCCACTGCTCATCTGAGATGGACCATAACTCTTTTGCTTGAGTAACTGGCTTCTAAAACATAAGATCAGTTGGCTTCTAAAATGTAAGATTGGTTGGCCTGGGTTCTGTTAACTACTTTTGTTTTTTCAAATTTATTTTTTTAACATTTGTTTGTTTCAGGGAGAGTAGATGAAAAGAAAGAAAAAATCACCTATTTTTAAATAGCCCCTGGAGTTCAGGGCATAAACCTGTCAGAGGTTTTTGTCTTCAGGAATCTTTTCAGGCTGTGGAAAGTTGGACAGAGTACTTAGTCATCCTCCTACTGCGAGGAGCTCCTTTCTAGTCTTTCTGGAAAAATAACCTTCAGTTTCTTTTTCTTTGGCGGGGGTGGGGGGGGTGTTTGGGTTTTTTTTATTTTTATTATTATATCTGTCAGTAACAAATATCAAAATACCATCTTTATCTGATCTCTGATCTGATGAAAAATTCTTTACCTGTTCTTGTCCACTCACCCTTCCCATTTCAGTGTGAATACTGGATGTTTCTGCCAGGGTTAGGGTAGCAGTGTTCCTGTGCTGTGGGAGAGATCCTTATCAAGAGCATAAAGGGCTCTACAACAGAATACTCTAAAAAGCCTTCTGTTTTTTCTCTCTTGGCTGAGTGTCCAGACTTTGGACTTTCTGTTGGAGCTGAAGAAGCTCAACCATCCCATTGTCTGCTCCACATTCACTTAGCAGCATTACCTTGGTGCACCAGCCACACATGTTCAATTTAGTGTCCCCAGAGGTTCTCTAGGTTGAATTAAATTGTTTCCAGTGTGGAAGACCAACAGAAACAAACCAGGTAATGATCAGGGCTAGGACTGCAGGATAGAACCTCAGTGGAGTTTACAGCATTGCCATTCATGTTCATGTCTTGTCAGATCGTAACATCATTTGGAGAGCAGGTGAAATCCACACTCCACAGGACTGTCACTGCCACTGTCACTTTTTTGGATAGAGTGAAGTCCTGTAGCTTTCCCTCTTCCCAAGCAATTCTATTTTAACTAGGGAATGTAGTTTTATGTAGCCTCCCATTCATAGACCATTCTTTCATGACCAGGATTGTAAGAGGGGGTGATTTTGTCTTCACAGGATCAAGCCAGGACCATGTTAGTAGCCAAGCAATGCTATCTGTAAAGACTGCTAAACAGGATGATGACTTATGACATGTCTGCAGTGGAACTTGCCCAGAGTGGTGCAATTCATTAGAACTTTGGCAACCCTTGAGAGTCTCCACTGCAGATAGTTGTGAAGCTCTTCTCTGCTGAAAGTAGTGCCAACAGGCTCTGAGCTGATATTCAGCAAGAGTTATTGCATCACACAAGAATCTGGGGGTTGCTGCTGAGCTTCTAAGATTGATCTGTCAGTCTTAAAATGAGGACTCTGACACCTCTTTCCAGGTTGCTGAGAGTAATGCATGGAGATGTTTAAATATACATTTAAAAATGAAGAAAAAAAAATATTCATAGGTTGCCTCGAAGGGCAAGTCTTTCTGAGAACTCTGAGTTCTGTAGCAGAGCCAGTGAGATGACACAGCACCTGTATCTGAAGTATGTGCGAGGATGTGGTGTGAACACACGCCGTGGGTAGTGCAAAGGTTGAAAATTCCTATCTGCCTGGGAACATGTGCAATTACAATATAAATATGTAAATGAACAACACTTCTAAGAAAGTAAATCACTGCTAAAGTAGAGAGATTTCAGGAAAAAAAATTACTGAGGATAGTCATTAAAATCTTCCATGTTGGAGCTATGTAGCACTGAAATGTATTCAATGCAGATATCTTAGAATTATCTGGATTTTAAAATTCTGAAGAAAATATCTTCAAAATTCATTCATGTTAATCTGTTGTAAGACCTTTTTAATGCTTTCTGAAAAGAAACAAGCAGAACAGAAAAAAATCCAAGATAAATTGACTCCACATAACTGTTTGGCTTGTATATTTTTCTTCTTTCCAATTATCTTATGAAGCTAAATTATTTCTGCAATACTAAGAAATCAATAATTATTAAAAACAAACAAACAACAACTTCTGAGATCAGAAATGGGAGGTTCTGAATTATTAGACCTGTCTAGCATACCAAGAGTTTTTTGTCCAGACAGTAACTTAAACATACTTATTTTTCTTTCCCTCATAAGCATACTTATTTTTCCTTCCTGACTTGACTGCCTCAAGTCTGTACAGCCAAGCTCTGCTTTCTGTTGAAATTATGGATCCAGTTAAAACAATTTTAAACCATGATCAGTTTTCATGGAGAAATGGAGAGTTATCATGGAGATACAGCTACTAGAAAATAGGAGTATCTGGAATCATATCCAAGGCAAAAAGTGAGGGCCTGGGGAACTATCTTTACTTTGACATCTGGTAGAACTTGATTTATCAAACTTTTATTATTCATCGGGTGTTTAAAGTGCAAGTTTGAAAGTTAATATTAAGTTTTCAGGAATGACCCTTATCAAATTGCTCCTATTTCCTCCTGTGTCTGAGTAACCAACCTGCAGAAGATGGATACAGCAGATGTGTGATGTTTGACTGCAGTAAGACTTTTATCATTGAAACTTAAGCAAACCATGCAATGGAGTGAAAGCAGACTGCTGGAAAAGGTAAACCTGGAGTGATCATCAGTTATCTCATGTCAAAGTAGGGTCATGTGGGGGTCTGTTTGGGCCATTCTTGTTTAGTACCTCAATTAGCAATCTTATTGGTAGCATCTCAGAGTTTGCTATTGTCTGAACCTTCCTTATCTCAAAGGACAGAATTATTGATACACAGAAGACTTTAGATTAATTAATTAAAATTTGTTTCAAACATCAGCTGTCACTGTGTTCAGCACTGATGGGATTCCCAAAGGAAAACCAGGCAAACTATATGTCTTTCTGGGAAATTCACTGAGGAAGTAGGCCTCAATGTAAATACTCATGAAAAAGAAAAAGTTGCCAAATTCCCCCTTGGTCCATGAATAAAAGTTCAAATGCAAAAGGTCCCATTTTGAAATAGAAAGAGCCCGGCAACAGAAAGCTGGGTGGGGGCAAAGATAACAATACCCCAGACCATTCCAGTTGTATGGGATACAGAGGCTGTCAGTTCAGATGGAGGAGAAAACCAGTATATTTTGCATATCAGATTAATAGCTCCTTGTTCATGCACTTGATGGGCAGACTTCCAGTCACAAGTACAACTTCTGTATTTTGCACAGTGACCTCATGCCCAGCCTATTATCATGTTGGGTGTTTGCATTCATGTTATCAATGTTATTGATAATTAAATGTATGGATCTTGGAAGAATTCAAGTACTTGACATAAAATCATGTTACCTGATTTGCATTTGGGCCAAAGATACTGCTTTTACTTCACCCTAAGATTAGTGGCTGCCCAGTGTTTATGCTTTCTCCCTGGCTCTTTTTTCTTAGTGATATAAACAATCCCAGGGCTTGAACCTACATTAATGCTTCCAACAGGGTAAGGACCATCCTTTGGCCTATTGCAATGGAATCTCTCCTGTTGATACTGATACTGATGCTCTGTAAAACATGATGCTACTCTGGCAGGGCTTCTGGGCCATGTAACTCCCAAGTCCTGGCTGGCAATTGTTTGAGTCTGTGGCATGATAAATGACCAATTTTAGTGCCCAAGATGCTCCTATTGATAGTATTACAAAGGTAGCCCAGCATGAGACATGCTAGTTCATAAGAATTCCTGAGAGGGAGAATGCTATTTCCCATTTTTACAGATGGATAGAAACATGAAGGAGTGAAATGACTTGCAGAGGTCGCATACAAACTCTGTGGGAAATTAGGGCTAAGAGCTGTGTCTTATAGTCCCAGTTCAAAGTCTTAACCACAAGATGGTATTTCCCCCCACATCAGTGAAGCCCTGTTTCATCACCTTCAACAGCTGATAAATTACTGGTTTGAGCTGCTTAAATGCCGGAACTTTGAAGGGAAAGCTAAGAAGTTTTTGTGGCTTGTAAGTGTTTTCATGGACACCTTAAATTATTCACCAACTCTATAAGAATCTAATGGGATTAACTTTCTTTCCTGACTTGTAATTAAGTGCTTAAGAAATCTGTGGAAACCATCAGTTGATCAAAAAAATTAAAAGTACGTTTCAGCAATAGTTCAGAGACTAAGAGAGATAGTAAAGTAGTACTTTTAAAACTTAAAATTTTTACATTTACAAAGCTCTTTTTTTTTTTTCTCTCCAGAAAACAGAAGAATGTCTATAAAGATCTCTTCAGCAAAACATTCAGTTTCTTAGAGGCATCTATCTCTGAAGATCTTTTTGGAAATATGTTTCTCTTGAAACCTTTTTCTGTGATGATTACATCAAATTGCTACACTGTTACCCTACATTTACCTTTAGATCCCATGTGACACTGTCTCAAAGATAGGGACAGATATCCAGAAATTGATTATGTCACGTAATAATTCCAAGTATACCTCCATTGAAGCCCTTAGGCATTTGTTTCTGGGTATGTCTATGTTTCAGTCTGATGCCTTTAGGTCAGCTCATGTAGATGATGAGTCTGACTGAAAAAGCTGTTTGAAGCATCAGGAGCAGCCAGGTTGCAAAGATTTAGGTGTCAGTAGAGCCTTGTGCATCTTCCATGACTGTCTTCTACACTGAAATCTGTACTGGACTATCTTTGGTGTTGGTACCCAGCTTAAGAGAATGAAAGTTTGCTTAGGTCTTGCACACATACTGCAGTCATGCTTCCTACTTTTACTACAGACGTACAATTTTTCAGGATTGGAAAAATGCTGGATCACCCCAGGACAACATCTACTCCCTCTCTGACCGTTGAGTTACTGCATGAATTTATGCCCTCAAAAATAGCACTTTTTTTGGAGCTGTTTTTCCTTTGTAAGCCTGAAACTTGTATATCAAAAGAACCTGCTGTTACTGTGTCTTAGTGAATGATTTTCGTTGGAAAATCTGATAGATGGAGAAATTTAGATCACTGAACTCTTGGTTTTAGTGTCACCCCGCTTTTCCTCTGTTATTTTTTCTAAACTCTGTTCACCATGTCTATTATTTTTAACATAATCATAGTTCTTTTTATTCTTCGCTGCATATAGTTCTGAAGGAGAAACCTGCACTTTTTATTCCTAATGTAAACGATATTTAAAAATGCTCCTTGTTACTTATTTACATATTTATTGGTAACCCCCTGAAATCATATGTGATGTCATAAATATTAAAATTACACAGGATTTAATAAGAAATAACACTATCTAATAAACCCCAACATGAAATCTAAAAAAAAATAGGTTCTCAAAGCTGACCTACTTTTTTGTTCTCCCTGCTTTTAGCGAATTACATGCTTCCTATGATAATATTTTGTTGTTACTGTATGCTTGGCAGGAATTATGTTACAATTGTGTGTGAAGGTAATTAATTCATAATTTTCCTAGCAATTGTACCTGCAAAAGAAAGTTTTAAAGAAATATTTTTATGGCTAATTTTCTTATTTTTCCCTAGAACATGTTAAATTTAGTCTGTTATGGGAGGTACCGTTATCAAGGACTAAAATCCTTTATTTTCCATAGGTTATATAGTGTAAATAATCTCCACAATGGAAAAAAAAAAAATATCATTTATATTCTGATTGAGATGCAAGGCAAGCTGGATGTGTCATTGATGTTTGTAAATACTGTTTAATTAGAAGAGAGATTTTTAGCTCTTTCTTAAAACTCTTCAGAGAGGCTGAAGAATAAATCCATCCACTGCCTTCCTGAGTTCATGAGACAAATAAGTTTTACTTACTTTTGTTCTAATAGCTCTGCTTTTTTTCTTGTAGAATTTGTGACTGCATTCATTTTTTACATTGCAAATATAATTTCTTCTGTTCTTCATCTTTCTTACATAGACACTAGTTTTTTACCTCATTCATTTTGTTTTCCATGTTTTCATTACCTGTGATTCTTTGCAGAAAACATACTTTTCTTCCCTTCCCCTGGCAGAATAATTTTCTTCAGAATTTTCTTGTCTGTGTGTACATGATATCACTTATTCTTTTTGTTCTGCATATACCTCTTTTCTCATTCTTCCACTTGTAGTCACATTGTTTTGTGTCAGGGTGTTGTTTCATCATATTTTTCAGTGGAAGACTAATAAATCCTAAGTACCTGCTTTATTTTCTCACTTGGATGCCTGGCTTCTGAGTTTCTTTTTTTATTTGTAAAATTTTAGTTATTTTTAGGCTCATAACTAACAAATCTGCTTCCTTCCAGGACTGCCGTAGTCCAGAAAGTTTCTGCCTTTGGATATCTCAGCTGAAGTGCTCCCTTACCCCTTACAAATACTGTTCAGACACCTTCCTTTTATATTTTTTGAAAATACTGCTTACCTCAAAGGCCTGTAAAATAGAAGTAAAAATAAAAGTAATTATTCAAAGCTGCCAAAAAACAACATACCATTAAATATTAGTGACACTCTGTGTCAGATATTCAGATTAAGAGAATTGTTTTCATGCTGTCAATTAACTGCTAATTGCATGTTGGATGTGGAGTGTACATAACACACAGATTTTATGAATATGTTTACTACAGGGGTCCAAACTTCTACCCTTTTTAACTCTAAGCATAGCTTCTTCTAAATTAAACTTTTAAACTTAGATGCATGAATTAAAGTAATTCAGTCAAAAAATTAAATCTCCAAGGAGCTCTTAAAATTTGAATGATTGAGGAATAAGATTTACAATGGAATTTAGAATTTAATTTTATAGGTATTGTGATGACTTAATACTTACAGGATGAGGTCAAACCAACACTTCCAGCTTTTTCTGAAAGAGTGTTAAGTGCAACAATGTGATAATGAGAGCAAAATGGGAATTAGTGAAGATTAGTAAAAAATGTGTCCATATGTGTATCCTCTGGATGGGAATATCTATGTGCTGTAAACCAGCTTTATAACAAGAGCTAGACTGAGATTTTAGATTTGGCATGTGAGTTACGAAGCCTTCTAATTGTTACATCTTCTGAAAAGTACTAATGGAAGATTTACTTAATGCATTTTACACAAAGTTTTTTAACTCAAAGCAAACCCCTAGCAGTGGCAGTGTTCTCATCTACTTATGGGGAGAAATACAAAAGCACTGGGAAGATACTTTTCCAAGAAGTTGTGAAATGTAGCTATGTGCTTGACCAGTCTTCCTGAAATAGCCTGCCCATCACTTCATACCTGTATATTTACTCATATAGACACTGAATCTGAACTTAAAAAAAAATCCTAACATGTTCATATTCTTGTTTTTATTTTTGGTTTTAAGTGATTTTTTTTTGTTTGTTTCTGTTTCGTTTGGGGTTTTATTTTGGTTTTTGTTGGGTTTTTGTTTTGTTTACTCTTATTCTTGAAGCAAACATCTTCCACCCTTAATGAATGGAAAATAAGAATCTCTAGTAGTTAACTTCCTGCATGACGATGTCCATGAGAAACATTTCCTCCCAGTTCCACTGAGGTAAGTCTGTGTGTCTTTCTGATGCTGTGTGAGACTGTCTTTTCTAGAGGCATGAATTTGTTACAGCTGGGTGTGAAGCTACTGGTCTGAGCAAAGCAGAATTCTCAGCAGCATCAGCTGTTGAGCACCAGATCTTTTCTATTCTCTGCTCTCTACATTGGTTTACAGCAGACTTTATCACATTCCTTCTCTTCAAGTACTGCACAGATTTCTGAAAGGTCACAAAGAGCTTGTGGATAGGCAATAAGGTTGTGTCTTGGTTTGAAAAGCCAGGCGTTTGCTAAGGAAGGCAGGAGCTTCTTTTGAAATGGAAAATGCAAACTCCCTCCCTCTGAATTATTATAATTTTGAAATTAAGGGGCTCTTAGCGAAAGATATGTGAGTAGGAATAACAGTTCCTTATTAGTGTGTATAAATAAGAATAAAATAAACCCCTCAACTTAATGGGAAAATTAAAATAAAATGCAGAACTACAAAAAAACACTGAGAGAGTCAGGATCTGGCACCCTGTTGGTCAGGGTGTTTGTAGCAATCTGATTAAGTGGTGGCTGCAGTCCTTCTGGAGTGACAGATGTGGTTCTGTTGAAGCAGTGATCCTGTAGAAGGGTGTAGTTTTCCTCTGCAGTTCCAGTGGTGTGGATGGGTCTGGTATCCCTCTGGGAATCCAGTGGAGAAAGGTTGCCTGTGGTGTTCCAAGACTCCGATTATATCCAGGTAGGAATGCTTGGCTCCTCCCCCTGGGTGGAGCATCTCACCATGGGATGCTGTAATTTTATCAGTCATGCAGTGAGACTCAATGGCCCATTAACAGAAGAGATCCCTCTGGAGTTATGAGGGATGGGTCATGCAAGAGATAAAGACCACTGGCCCACCTGTTTTAACAGGTGGTAATAGAATTCATACTTTTGGTTATATCTTGCATTGCAACCTAAGACAGACAGGTTGACAGAAAGTGTGGCTGAAGGATGCTGTTAGAGGTTTTCTAAGACACTGAATTTGCCTGGCGTACTGTTATCCAATACAGCCAACCCAGCTCAGTTCTGTGGGGTGCCTGAGTGAGAGGGTCTGCCTGGAATGGAAGTTGGGCTCTCTACTCCAGGTGAAAGAAACTTGCACACGACTAAAAACACAACTCAAACTTCAACCTCATCGTTTTTTAAAGGCCAGGTACGCTGCTTTGATATTTTACAGTCTAATATACAGGAGATGCTCAGTCTTACATTACTGCTGTCCTCCCTTTTTCTTCCTGCCTCTCTCTCCCCCTTCAGAGCACTACATCTCTTCTCAGGACAAGAGAAAAATAAGGTGGCAGGTGTAACTCAAACAGGATATGCAAGTTCTATATTGAGAAACAGCACATCAGAGCGAACCTCCGCACCAAAAATACGAGGTAAGCTGTTCTAGGAGCATGTGAGATGATGAGAGTACACGGAGGAAGTACCACCCAAAGCTGATCTTGCACTCTTCCATCAGCATCAGATACTGCAGCTGTTAGCAAGAGGTGGGCTTCAGTGAGGCAATACTGCTGGTCTGGTGTCTGCTCAGATGCAAGATGGTAAGTATCCAAATAATTTGTTCTCATACAAATGAGAGACAAATTCAGTAGGTTTACAGTCCAGTTCTTCAAAAGAGGAAAAAAAACCAAAAATAAAACAACCCACAAACAACTGTGTGTAAGCTTTTGAAGTTCATCAGTAGTTAAGCTTAAGAGCTGTTTCAGGTTGTTTGTTTTAAGGAGAAATACCTGATCTATATATAAAACTGTTAGTCACAGGGTGTAATTTGTGGTGATACTTACTAGAAATTATAAAAAACGTACTCTTTTTGGCAAGTGATGCAGTTAGTTTAATTGATTCAAATCTGGATGGGCCTTGTTGCTTCACATAATATCATTTTATCTACCCATTCATTGTGTTTTTGTGAAATAGCAAGTAACGTGCTGCTAGGGCAGCTAACAGCAGTAAGTCCACTGCAGCGCTTCCTGTGCAATTAATTTTTCTCAGTTTGGCCTTATTTATAGTTCTTGCCCAGTGCAGTGACCGCCCTTTTAAAATATTTTTTTTCAAGACAAGCAATCAATTGAAATATAAATTCCTCTCAGTTATCATGAGTGACTCCAAAAGTAATAGCATTTGTTTGTTTCATCTTTTGTTTTCTCCTTTAATTTGCTTCAGCTAGTGGCTCACACAAACAGTGGCTGTTGCAATATCAGCTTGTTTTATTGAAATACTGTTTGCATTTGGCTCCTACACTTTAGGACTTTATGGCTGTTCTAGAGAGGAGTATGGTAATGTGGGTAAAACAAATTTGATTTCAAAGAGTCAACATTTTCATTTATCTGCAGAATTGGAAAGTACTTTTGCAAAACAGCAATTTTACAGAGTACATTTGTGAAAACCTTTTTCTGAACAAAATTTAATGCCAGTGTTTTATTTTGCTATGCAACAGTTGCATTCTGCCATCCCTCTTTACAGCTTCCAGTAAAAGCTGTGTAAATAATTTCTTGTAAGAAAGCAAGGGCAGTGGTAAACACAGGAAGACATTCTTACTCGCAGCTAATTCTCATGAGCAAATCATAATTTTATCTCTTTCCCATACCGCATGAATTGATCCAGACTGCAAAGTGTTCGACAGAAGAATCCTTAACACACACTAGACTGTTTGGAGAAGGTTTTTTACCTTCCAGAGTCAAATACAAATTAGTTCTATCAAATGGTGCTTTTCTCATTGCGTTACGACCGAAGTATTTGGTGTTTCAAAGCAGATTTCTCCGTAGGTTTTTACAAGCCGTGTCCCTGCCCGGGAAGGAGCTCGCTGGAGCGGCGTTTCCGCGGCGCCCGCATTGGAGGCGATGCTGCGGAGCGGAGCCGGGAGCGCGGTGCTTGCGCGGCCGGCCCGGAGGGTGGCACTGGCCCTCCACGCACCGCCCGCCGCCGAGCCCCGCGGCCCGGGCTGCGTCCTGCCCCTGCTCCGAGGCAGCGCCCTCGGTCATGTTTTTGTCAAAATATTGGCACCGGTTCTGCAGGTGGCTCCCGAATGGTTTCGGTGCGATAGACACAATGCTGTTTGCCCGGGGGTGAGTAAACAAACCCCAGCCTGCTCTCTGCGTTTCCCTTACCTGGAATGGGCTGGAGGGACTCCTCTACCGCCCGTGGGTGTGAGCCTGTCGATTTCTGACTGGGATAAGGTCGGGAGCTGGGCCATGTGCTATTAAGGGTGATAAACAAGAAAAGCCAGGTTTGGACACCTCTCTTCCAGATGACAGAATCCTCTCGTATCTCTGTTTCCTCCCGCCCCGACGTGTGGAATTGTCTATAGGTGCATTTGCAACTTTCATGCATAGCCTACTCAAAAACAAATTGCAGAGTTTAAATATGATTGTCACCGAAACTATTTTGCTATCACATACTTGACTGCAGGTCGTCTTGATCTGTTGTGTTCAGCTACTCATTTAACAGGACTATGGACAACAGCTGTGTACAGAGACAGTAAATGGGCCAGGGAAGGTGGTGAAAATGTCACAGATTTTTCTGATGTGTTCTGGGACAATGACAATGGTATAGAATAATGAAATCCCACACCTTCAAGGAAACTTAAGAGAATTAATGTTAAGGCTTTGGGCACTCTGCTTTGACCTTGCTGTTTATCTCTGAATGACAAAATCTGAAGAACAAAATCAAAGAGTGAATCTCTAAGGGAGGACCTGATTTAAGCCCCCAGTTCTGATTGTAGGATTGCATTGTCAAGTCGAGGAATTAGTTAATTTTGAAAGAGGAAAAATGTTTTCCTTTCTTAATTTACATTTTTAAAAGCATGTTTGTTTGTTTTCCTGCTCAGCTCCCCACGCCTTGTAAATTGTGAATTTCTCTTTTGGCTATGCATGATAAGAAAATCGTTTTCATTCTACAAGTGTGTTAATCATCCTGTAGCTTAAAAATATCAGAGTGTAAACACCGTAGTTTCTAAAGGCATTGACTTAAAATAATTATACTCATCTGACCGTTGCAGCTCTTTCATTTTATAAAATGAACTGTGAGTTTAAAGTGACTTACTGTTGTTTCACCCCAAAATGAGCAGCAGGATGAAAAATTAAGTTTTGACGGGGAAATTTGGTGGCGATTGCACTGGAGTATTACTGATGTGGAAGATCTCAATACTCTGGTTACAGCCCCGAATGTGCTGCTGTTAAGAGTTGGGTAAAATATACAGGGAAAAGAGTATTTTAGGGACTGTGGCGGGCTGATGTGCGGCAATGAAGTATTTCACTAAGGGGCTGTCAGGGTTAAACGTTGATTGCACGGAGCTGGAACAAGCCCTGCGCTCCGGGCGCTGAGACAGTAGCGAGGTTTGGCCACAGGAGGCACAGCCGGCGTGCGCTGCACGGAGCTTTCCCTAATCCCTGCGGGGCTGGGCTCGGGGAGATGCAGATCAACTCTGGGCCGTGTCCTTCTCTCCCCACCCCCCGGCCCGTCCCAGCTTTTGCTAACCCTTCTTGTCTTCTGATTGCATTGATCCTCTGAGAGGGCGCGCTTCTGCTTGGGCAGGGCAGCGTCAGTATTAAGAAGAGATCAGAGCTGGCTTTCTCCCAGCCTACGTGAATGGATTTGGTGTCAAGGGCAAGGAAAGGCAGCTGCTGCTGCCCCAGAGCACCACCCACCCACCTGTTCGCTAGGGAAAGTGTTACTGGCCCCAGGTGAGGCTCCGGCCTTTCACACTAAGAGTCCCCAGAGCACAGAAACCCTAAAGACGCTCCCTCGGGCCCAAAGCGCAGCGCCTGCCAGACCTGTACCTACCCCTAAGCACCAGTGAAGTTTCTTTCTTTCAGATTACAAGTGACTCTCTTATTCCCAAGTAGGACCCACAATTCAACTTCTCATTTCGGGGAAGTTTATGCGTGCGCTTAAATTAGGATGTCATCTGATAAGGCACAGTTCCCACATCCACTGTCTTATGACAGCTACACATACTTAATGAACAGTGGCTCCATAAGGTACAGTAAGTGTCCCTGGAATAATAAGGGATAGTGCATCGCTGAGGGCAAAAGAGAAAGAAGAAATAAACCGTTTCTGGCTTTCAGGAATTTAGACTCTTACTTCAAACTTAATTTAATTCTTATGGAGAGAGTCCCTGTAGGAGCAGCCAAAGTTTAATCAGTAACACAACAGCGATTTAACTCAATTCTCAGTATCTTAGTCATATGGAGAAGCTGCTGCAACTGATTAGAAAGCCCATTTCATTGAAATATTGCATGGAAGCATGAAAATTCCAGTGAGGAAAGGCAACAGTCACTTCATCATTCTAGAGCCCATGTTAACGCATCAGCAACTCTCACATTCAAAGCCTTTTTAGAGAAATTTAATAGTTGGGGCACTAATAACCACCCACAACCCTTAATTCCAAGTGATTATTCTAAGCACAAATTAACAGATCTGGGCCATTACTACCCCGAACTGAATCATTCAGAGGGGTGGGAGGAAAGAAAAAAGGCGATACTCCATGGGAATGCCTCAGGATTAACTGCTTTTGTACATTTCCAAGCACTTTTGTCAATAGCATCCCTTGTGTAATAAATTCCTTTTCTAGTTCCTTTCACACTGTTTACAGGCAGATGACTTAGAAGATTACAATATACACTTAAATAAGATTTTCCAAGTTACAAGAATTACACACATCAGGTAATTTTATTCTTTATAGTCTCTACATATTTGAATTTTTACTTGATAAATTCATAACAATGTATAAGTATTAAAAAAACAACAACAAAAACACAAATCAAAGCCAGCAAACAGTTGGTCCCCAAAGAATAAAGCAAGCAATCAGTTCAATAAACACACTTGATTTATTTTGTATAAAAAGGGTTAAGTTTACAACTAAACTTTTATAAAAAGTTTAGCATGATTAAGTACATCATTACACTTTTTGCAGAAATGTATATTTCTGCCACTATACAAGAAAACTCTAATTAAAGAGTTCACAAGGTTTCACTCATATATATATATTTATATATAAATATATACACAGTATTCAGTCCTAGGTTTGTGTCAAAAAGGTAATTTCTGACCACACACTTTCCTAAAAAACTGAACACTGGATCCTTCTGGTACTCACGCTCCACCTTTGGAAAAAAAGGCAAAGTCTGCTTTAAAATGGGCAACTCCTTGTGAGATTTTTGTTTCGCTCCCCACGCTGGGAATATATAAAGGAAGCCTTCCAACTAGGGAAAGGGTATTTAAGAGTCTCTTCATAAATAACTAGGTTCAGTCCAAGTTGAAAAATCGGGTGGGGATAAAGATCAAACTTGATTTTTTTTTCTTCTTTATTCATTTTAAAAGGTCCTTTTACTTGAATGTGGATTTCCCCCTCCAGATACAGCTGAAAAATAAATTCAGCACTTCAAAAAAAAAAAAAAATCCTGTAGACATTTTCTTGTGCAAAAGAAAAAAAAAAATCTCATCAGTGGAACACCTGCAAGAGATTGAAAAGAGGCATATTTAGGAGAATGCTAACAGGGCAGAGATCCGGACAGACTGGCGCCAGAGAGGAAGCCACAGTTTGAACATTTAACCAAACACTCAGAGATTGGGCAAACCCTGGCGTCCAGATGCAACACATACACGCTCACACACTCGCTCTCAAGAGCACAAATTGAACATAAAAATAACATACACTCCAGGGAAAGGCTAAGAAGAGGATTCTCAGTCCAATCTTTATTTAGATCTCTGTAAACGCAATGTTCTGAGGCGCCAGTCTGCCTCTTAGAGCAATTATTTGATTAAAAGCAGTCACTTATTTAACTGATAGCGCAGACAATCCCACATCACAGAATTCAAGGAATTGTGCCAAGATTCCCAACTTAATCAGTCACTTTGGCCCAGGAAGTTAAGGCTCCAAGAACAGATAAGAATTTGCATTAAGCAGCGAGAAGGATCAGAGGAGCCTGTGCTGCTGGGTGAACCTTAGCGACACACACACTTAAGACCTGAAGACTCAGTTATTAGTCTCATTTCTTACTGATTACAAAGGCATCTCCTAATCAACTTTTAGGACCTATTTTTAGCACTTGCCATCACGCCTCCCATTCCCCGGGGAGGCAGTTTTTACCCGAAGTTTAGGAAAAAAGGTGGGCTGCACTCACCGTTTGATTCAGCCACAAAGTGCTTTGCTGTCACTTGACATGAGCTCTGAGGGGAACTCGGACGCCTGCGAGAAAACAAGAGCAGGGTAAGGGCGAGGTGGCCGAGCACTCACCGGGAGGCGGTAGCGGATTGTCCCGGCTCCCGCAGCGCTTCCACCGTGGCGCGTCCGCGTCCAGCCCCGCCGCGGGCGAGGGAGCGCACGGCGGCCGCTGTCACCCGCCACCCGCGCTGGGGACACCACTAAGGCCGCCCGAGCTCCCCGATCCGGGCTCAGCAGCGAGCCGGGCGCGGGGGAGGCGCTTACCTGTAGCGAAAGGATGCTGATATCTGTGTTGAGGGTGGTCAGAGGAGTTCTGGAGGAAGGGTTCTGCCCAGGTCTCTGGTGGTGCAGGCTGACGATGCTGGGGTGCGAGTCCAAGGCGATCTGCAGGTCCAGGATGTAGTCGATGACGTGCTGCAAGATTTCCATCTTGCTCACTTTCTTGTTCTGCGGGATGCTGGGCACCAGCTCCTTCAGCTTGGAGTAGCAATCGTTCATGTTGTACAGCAGGCTCATGGGGTCATCCACGGGGGTCTTGCTCCGGGAGATGCCCAGGTTGTGCTCCGAGAGGCCGGTTTTTCTGACGGACCGCACCGGGCTGAAGGCTTTCATGCTGGCAGGCGGACGGAGAGCGCGATTCCGGCGGGCGGGTGGGCTGGAGCCTGCGGAGCGCTGTGCTGTCGCTCTGGCGCTGCCGGAGCTCGCACTGAGGGCCGGCGCTGCGCTGCCGCTCTTATACGGCGGCCGCCGCCGGGCCCGGCCCGCGCTCGCTGCCATTGGCGGCCGCCGGCACGTCCATCACCGCGGGGCGCCCTCACTGGTGGGGCCTTCCGCCCGGGCGGCCAATGGCGGCGGGGGGCGTGGCCGCGCGCACAGCTGAGGGAGTAAATAGTGCGCGGGGCCGCGCGGGGCCCGGGGCGGCAGTGCCGTGCTCCCGCTGGGTCCTCAGCGCCCCTCCCGGCCCTCAGGGCTCCCCCCCGGCCCTCAGCGGTCCCTCCGTGCCTCCTCTCCCTCCCCGTCCGTCCGCCGCTGCACCCCGACCTCTGCACGGGCTCGCAGCGGTGTGCGGGGCTGGCGGTGCCGCGCCAGGAGCGCGGTGCGGGATGCGCAGGTCCCGCTGCAGCGAGGGGTGGACAGGGCTGAACCTTCTCCAGGTCACCGGGAATTGGAGCATCCCGGCGGTGTTTGCATGTCCCCACTTAGTACACGGCAGCGAAAGTCAATGGGCGGATTTGCAGCCAGTGCTGTAGGCTGCGGCTGTAAGCAGGAATGAAATAAATCAAGATTAAAGATAAAATAAGCCTATAAACCTCACTGCAACTTTCTGTCCTGGTGAGAACGGGACATTGAGCACCCCATCAGCCAGGCAGGCGTCACTCGTAGCGCCCCGCTTCCTGAGAACAGGGCTACTTCAGATGATGCTATTAATTGGAGATCATTAAGGAAATCTGCATATTGGAAGTGCATTTACATGTATTACCCTTGAAAGTCTGCTCATCTGCGCCCTATCAGTGCTCGTGACACAGTACTGCCATTAATTATGCATAGATTGTTTCTGGTGACAAATGCAAATGCTTACTACACGCTGTACTTTTAGCAGCTTTTGGTTGCAGCCAATGAAACATCTTCCAGAAACTTTCCAGAGGAAAAAGTTTTCGGGGGTTTTCTGTTTTGTTTTGTTGAGCTGGAGAAGTGATTTTTATTTTTTTTTTTTTTTAAGTTTAGTTTCACTGTATTTTCCTCTATTTTGCTTATGCTACCGGCTGCATAACAAACGAACACAGGTTCCACTTTCCCCACACTATCTAAGCAAAGTTCAACTTACAAAAGTGTGAAAGTATATATGCAACTAATATAAATGAAATTCTGCACAAATCGCAGCAATTCTCTTAATTGTAAAACTACACAGATGCTTAAAGCGCGTCAGTGTTCGTTGCAAACAAAACCGTAGTAAACGCATACATCCATAAAATCAGTGAGGATTGTGCTGCCAATCATAAATATTAAAAGCAGACAAATGCTGGATTTATCTGCGCGGTTGTTGCATAGCTACACGAAGGGGGTCGGGGCTGTGAGAGAGGAACATTATGGACACTTGGAGACAAAGCTGCGAAGAGCCACATCAGGTTTTTTCCCAATTAACGCAGCATTCCTGAGGTGGTGGTTGGCTATTCTTTTAACAGGGCACTTTGGTGACTGTCACACCAGGGTGTTTGCCCCGGGGCTGTTCTCCGGGGTGGACTGGAGGCGGTGCCGAGGCTGACAGGAACACAATTCAACGCGTTTTGAAACGCGAAGGGTGAAAGTGAATCTCGACATTCAATCTGATAGGAAGACAAGTACACTGTTCAAGTGCAGTTACCGAGAGTAAATAATAATAAAAAACACCTTGCCAATTAACGACTCACTTATAATCACAATTTAGGGAGACTTCAACCCTTACATCTGTAAGATACCAATTGGCGGTGGTACTTGACCTGCGGCCACAGGTTTTGTTCCTGCAACATGCTTGCGTTTCTAATGAAGGCACCAGTGGAAGAAATGTTGAGTGGTTTTAGCGTATTAATAGCCAACGTAAATATGTTCATACTTCTCCCATCACTGTTTGTCGTTCTTGGATAGCGCAGCAGCACCGGCCGGCAGGCCGGGCGCTGCAGAGGACCCACTATTACTGCTTTCGGTTTTCCATACCAAGAGCTTAGCACGCTTTTTGGAACACCGGGAAGTTGTGTGGAGAGGCTAACCTGTCTGTTTGCTCTGTCATCAAATGACTGTCATGTGCGCTTTTTGAACGCGAACTAGAGACCGCGAACAGCCAGGCTCCGCTTCCCCCAGGAGAAGTGGCTTTTCCTAACATTTGATTCCCTCGGCTCTGCTGTTTTACCACTGAGAGCTCTGGCAGCGGCTCGCTAGCTCTGGGAGCTCCTGCTCTCTGACACGGGCCCCACGAGCGGTCCCGCTGCCCGGCGTGCCGGGGACACTGCGGGTACGGGGGCAGCCCGAAACCAGCGGCAGGGGGAGTGCTGCGAGCTGTTCCTCGGGGGCTTTTCCAGGACCCGTCCCAGGTAGCTCCGAGTGCCTCGGGAGCGGTGCGTACACCTCTTAGTTTTCAGCCGGGACTTTTCCAGCCGGTTCCCAGTCCCGAAACGCCGCCGCCGCCACTCGAAGCCACGCACAAAGCGCCGCTTTCGCCTCCGCGCCCCCGGGATCGCAAACCCGGGGCTGCGCTCCCGCGGCTTCCCCCGCCCGGCGCCAGCCCGCGGCGGCGCTGGGCGCGCGGAGCGGCAACGGGAGCGCGGCCGCCCCGGGGGCGCCGTCCCCCCCCGCGCCCCCGCCCCGCCCCGCGCCCGGGGCCGGCCCGGACTGCGCGGCGCCAGCCCCGTGACATCAGCCCCTCGCCGCCGCCCCCCCCGCCCGCGCCGCCCGGGCCCGGCGGCGCCGCTCAGGCGGCTGCCATGGCGACCGGGGCTGCGCCCGCGGCGGCGGCCCGGCCCCGCTTCCCCCTCCCGGGCGCACCTGCAGCGGGGGCCGCCGCCGGACGCCTCGCCATGGCGCGGGGGGAGGACGAGGGAATGTGGGAAGGCGGGGGGGGCGCCCGCTGAAAGGAGAGAGGAAAGAGTAAAACGGGGAAAAATCGCGGATGGACCAAGGGGGAATAGGTGCCGGCGCCGCTCGCCCCCCAGCCCGGCTGCCCTGCGGGGCCGGGTTGCCGTGACCCAGGAGCGGGCCGCGCTTCCGAGGCTCCGATGTGGGGTAGCGAGTGAGGGGTTCGGTCCTGCCTCACCCTTTCGTCCCCCGCACCCCCCAAAAAAGTGTGTTTTCACCGGTTTTTTGAAGGCTGCTTATTCTTTGGCCTCTGAAGGCCTCAGCCCAGCCCCAGGGTCGCAGTCACCCCCCGGCCAGGCTCCCCCCGGTGCGTGTACGGGCCGAGGGGCTCCGGGCACAATCTGCGGGGCTGCGCTGCCGCCCCCCTTGGGGACCGGCGCGTTCCTCCGCGGCCCTTTCCCCTGCCTCTAATGAAATCTATCTAAAACATCCAGTAATAATGTAAATAGCTTTAATTGCCGCGTATTTAAGCCATCAAACCAGACTTTAAAAAAAAAAAAAAAAAAAAATCTGTTAAAATTGGCCCGGTTCCAAGTCATTGACACCATCCAGCCTGTCCAAGCGGGGTGTCCAAATAGAATATGTTTTGATACAGGAATTTTCAATGTACCAGGTAAAATATCTTGCTAAACCCGGCCGCTTTTAACTACCCGCTCCCTTTTTTTTGCCTCACGTTTCCAATTCATTCAAAGTTGCAGAAGTTTGGGGGTTAGCTTTTTTTTTTTTTTTTTCCTTTCTTTCTTTCTTTTGAGCGGGAGGGAGAGTAATGCATGCAAAATATTTAGTTACAACTTCTGCGAAAGGCACCGATCTGTAACAGCATTTTCTACTTTCACAAAGGATTTTCCTGTTACTTTTGTTCCGGTCACAAAATTAAAAAAAAAAAAAAAAAAAAAGGCGAAAGAAGAAGAAGAAGAAGAAAAAAAAAAAAAAAACTTGGGGGAGAGATAAGGTCTGGAAAACAATCTGGAATTGCCAGGCTGTTGGTGGGAGCTCTGCGGGGCTGGCGTCAGGAAGTCTGCGCCGCCTTCTATTACTGTTGATCCAGCTTTGTGCAGCTGCACTCAGTACAATTAGCTTGTAGAAACAATCCTGCTGTAGGCAGCCTCTTCCCTTCAAAGTGCTTTTCTATACTGATCCCCTCACATCATGATGCTGGAAATCAAGTCACAAGCCGACCACTGTTTGGCCAACATCATCTGTGGGAATTCATTAACCTCCATCCCAGAGATGCAACAAGAGATTGTTTGTCCAGAACTAAACTTACAGCTTAATATGATGTAGCCCATACAGGAAAAAACCTGTGTTCCCCCCCCCCCCCCCCTACTTTTTTTTCCTTTATTTTTCTTTTTTTTCCTTTTTTTTCCTTTTTTTTTTTTTTTTGTCCATAACAAGAAACACATTGTGCAGCTTTTTCTTCTTCTTTTTTTTTTTTTTCTTCAGGGGGTGGGGAATGTAGCTGAAACCAGGCATGAGCCGGTTCCTGCTAAAACTTTGCCATCAAACTGTTTTTTGGTTCATCGGGCTGCAGTTTCCATAGAAGCAACTTATCCCCGCGATCATCTTGTCGGGTGCACTTCGCAAGCTCATTTCCCGTCTGAGCTTGCTCCGCTGCTCTCGGATGCTGCAGCTGACACATTTCCTCCCCGTGCACTTTGCACCCACCTCATCCTTGCCCAGATGCTGGGGGTTGATTGTGCCTAAAAGGGGGTTTCAGCACACTCCGCAGCTGCCTTGGGGGAAGGGACTTTTTTCTTTTTTTCTTTTTTTTTTTTTTTTTTCCATTCATTTTCCTTCTGCTTTTCCCTGTTTCCCACTCCTCCCCGTGCCCCCGGCCCCAGCTCTGCAGGCCCGCTGGCAGGGGCGCGGCTGCGGCCACTGTCCCACGCCTCGCGCGTGTCGTGCGTGTGCTGCCGAGCGCGACCGCAGTCGGTGTCACCCGGCCGAGCGCGGCTGCCGTGCGTGGGACAGCGCTGCTGTGCCCCCGGCTGGGGAGCGGGGCCCCGGCTGCGTGGGCAGCCCCGGAGCGGCAGCGGCAGGGTGACATCTCCCTGCTCCCGCGGCGCTCTGCGAACAGCTGTGCTGCCGGGAGCGGGACTCCTGCTTCCCGGCACCCCCGTGCTGCCCCTGGCACGCTGCTCCGCGTCCCGCTCTGCCGGCAGCGGCTCTCGGGCCGTGGGGCCACCGCAGCTCCCTCGCCTCCAGGTCCTTCACTGGGCAAGAGAATGCCCTGCCCACAGTTTCCACCCACCCCGCTCCGAACCCGTCCGGGTGCTGCTTCGGGGAACGTATGGATACACCTTCTCTGACACCCATTTCCAAACTCCATTCTTTTCTGGGCCGTATTTTCAGATGATGCACATCTGCCGACTTTTAAGATCTATTTTCCTTTTTCCTCATTGTGCTTTTGAATAATGTTGCTTTCACACAATATCATTCTGGAACTTTATCCCCGCTTTTAAGCATCCCTTATCTGCTGCTGTTAATCCCAAGCCGGGATGCTTTGGAAATATTTTGGCAAAACATAAATGTTTTTTCATTCTTTTGAGATATCTCCATTTTGGTTAGGAGTGTTGGACTATAGGAAGGGCAGGCCTTTGGATTCTGTTTTGACATGTGTATCATCTTATGATGATATTCCTAAACTGCTGCTGTGCAGTAAGATGACTTTTACTCAAACTGTGTTTTCCAGCACCACCCTGCAAAGAGAGATGTTTCCATATGAATTGCGTGGTTTTGTTGCAACATTTATACCGAATCCAAATTCAGATGCTTTACTTCTAATATTTAGTTCTGTTTTGTAGGACTTCTCTTTTTTGTAAGTAGGACCAGTGCCCTGAAGGCTTTGTTACATCAACTGCTATCTGCAAAGGGCTATTGCTTACCTGATTCTACTTGAATAAAATTGCCTCGAAATCTTTCTGAGAGCAGCATCTTTCTGGCATAGAAGTTCAGGTGGTATAAGGTGTATTATGTCCATGTAGTAACTCTTGTGTTTTTACTCAAAGCCAAACAGATTTCTTTTAAAAAGTCTTTAACTATCTTATGAGTGCAACAACTATGTTTCAAGTAAGTTACATATTGTCCTCTATAAGTTCTTATAGTGAACCATTTAGGTGGCTCTGTAGCTTAGCATGGTTGTGCTGAAATCTGGGACCAAGCAAGTTCACTTATTAGTGCATGGCTTATGTAGCAGATGGTTTTCATCTAGTGTAGCTTTTCTAGTGATACCTTTAAATTAATGTAGGTCTAAAATGTTGCAGATTTTGCACTCCCCACCAATTCTCTGGAAAATCTATTCAGGATAGAAAAGGGAGAAGGGGCCAGACAGGAGATTACTGACAGTACCTCATATGCAAAAAGGAATAAACCAAGAAGTAAAAAAAAAAAAAGAAAAAAAAGGAGGGATTGGGAATTGGCTTGGTGGGAGAAGATTTTGCAAATCTGTTCCAGGTATGGTTTTAAGAACACACACCCCACTCTACCCCCCAAATTTTAAAATTATGAAAATTTCAAGTATAAGTGTGTTTATGTAGTATGCTCTGTGTGTTTTGTTTTTCCTCAATTGTAATGTTTCATAAACACAGAGGAGAAATTGAGTCTGTAGATGGTATCTAATGGCATCTAATTGTTGATTGATCTGGCCTTCTTGTTGTCTTCAGGAAGCTTTGTAATATTATTATTGGTGGAAAGCTTTGTAATATTAAGCAGGTACTACTAATTTAACTTTTCCAAAGCTACTGTTATAGGTTATGTCAACATAGGACCCACAGCATTCTCAGTCCTTTTTAACTAATGTACAGAAAAAAATTTTGAATGGTTCTGCTTGGGGATTGGGTACTGGAAGTTCAGTTTAACAAAGTATGTGCACTGCATCCCAAATGCACGTGCACCCTCACGAGTCCTGTTGAACCACATGAGTTCTAGTTAAGTTTCCTAGGCTGTTAAAACTTTGCTTCTTTATTGGCCCAGAATGAGCATTATCTAGGTTAAGCTGACTTTCTTAGTGACTGTCGCCTGCGTAAACCCACCTGGGATACACAAAAGAGGTATGTGCCTAAATCTCTGGAGAGGTCTGGTCCAGGAGGTGTGTGCAAGATTATGGTTAAATGCACCCTGACAGCATGGAGCTTAGCACACGGCACAGCAGCTGGAGCTGCCGGAAAGTTCAGGGGCAAAGAAGGGAAAGAACTGCTGCTTTCTCATAAGCAATTTTTCTCATGAGAGCACTTGTCCTGGAAGTAAGGGATGCAGATTCAAAGTTCTCCTCATCAGAGGTGATATAAACTCCCTCCTGCTTGCAAAGCAGCCCTAACGACCAGAGATAAGGCTAAGCTGGAGGACACCCACCCATCCTGTTCAAGCTTGCCACAGTAAAGAAACAGATGCAAATTTCAGAGGACCAGAGGCATTATAAACAAGAGGGAGCCTAACACTGTAGCTCAGGGGTAAAGGCATCTCCTGGATGGCAAGAAGCCTAAAGTCTGGGCCTGCTGGCCTAGCAGACTCACCCAGTCTTGAGGGTGAGGTTCATCTCACCTTATCTTAGCTATTTAGAGGTTTTACGTCTCATCTCTCTATAGTTGGTGGGAAGAGAGAACAAGAGACACCTGCAGAGAGTGATTCATTCTGTGCCCATCTGACACTTCTCTCAGGATGGAGTGAATCTCCTCGCTGGGGGCCGTTGCTCGCCACCAGTTCTCAGCAGGAGCCAGACAACCAATTTCAGCCAGAAGCCTGACTTATAGATGCCAAGCGAGGTGGATTCTACTGTGGATGACTAATTTTTCTGATTCATCATACCCGAATTTAGTCTTTAAAATCTGGGTATGTAGTCAATGTTAGTTGAGATCTGTCTCTGTATCATGGTCATTCCTTCCCTTGGGAGGCTGGACGTGGATAGCTGCTTGGGATGTGTTGTTGAGCCTGTAGTGCCTAAAGGCCATGTGGCCATGTGTGTCCCTGGTTTGTGCTTGTGGATCCTGGTGCCAGGTGTCTGACATGTAAATGTGGAACTATTACATCATTTTACATGCTCCTTTTGTGGATGGTCTAACTGACTTGAGGCACTACGTACTGCCTCTAAGAGAGGAGCTAGATGTGTAAAATATGCATTAAAATTGTTTGAAGATATTACAAGGCTACAGTTGGGATTTTCAGAAAGCTGAAAGGCTCTGTATTTAATTCAAAGAAAGCAAAGTACTATGGAAAATAGACTAAGTGTATACTGCATTTTATACATTTATATACCCAGAAAAATATGTCTAACTTCTAAAACTGGAGGTTGGATGCCTTTAAAAATATCACCTTTAATACTAGCTCTGAAGAGATGAGCCTGTAATTTTCAGTTTCAAAAAGCTATAGTTTTTTTCATTTTTGATAATGTGGAAGAGTGCTGTGGTGTACTGCAGCATAAATCCCAACTATGTACTTAATTGTTTCATCAGAGATCAGCAAAAGGTCACCCAGCTTTCTTATCAGATTACTGGAGTGCAAGTGTTTTCTGTGCTGGTCTGAGTTTGGTGCACACATATTCTTTGCAAATGGATGATTCCAGAGAAAGACAATTTTAGTTAAAGGTCACGAAAGGCTTATTGTCCAGTCATTTTGCAAATTTTAGATTGTAGAAACAATTGTGGAAAATAAGTGTCCAGTTTGGCAAAATTACAGTAATATGTTCTCCTGATGGGTTTTTAGCTACGAATACAATTGGAGATGATGCCATCACATTGTTCATGTTGATCACTCCATAAAGCTGAATGCCTTCAACTATTCTAAAACACATGGCTGAGAAACCCTTCTACTTCTTTTATCAAAATACAGAGGATACATGTCTAAATTTGGCAACATAAAAATAATTTGGAATGAACTAAAATTAAATTATTTAAGGCCTCGAGCTATTGTTTACAGCAGAGACAAGAGATATGAAAATATTAAAAGGATGCACAAGCAAAAAGAACTCGTTTATACCTAGCTGAGCATCTCAGCTGTTCTCCATTGAACAATCAGAATTTGGACTTTTAGCAGTTTCTTTTTTCCTGCCATATCACTTTGCTTGTTTTTACTTCATTACCCATAATTTTGTGGTCCTCATTCCCTTTCACAGGTCTCTTGGCTCTGGAGATGGGGTTCACTTCACTTGATTTATAGCACATATCTGGTTGATATCTGCATCTAAGCCTGTCTTTAAAGACTCAGCTTACAGACAATTGAGAAAATTGTTGCTTCTGTGATGACTTATTTCTACCTAATACAAAAGTCTAAAAGCCTAACTCTATCCTATCTCTTGATTTCTGAGTTCAGCTCTCCTTGGCCTGGACAGCATATGGTTTAATTAGACACCCTGGCCCTGATGTGGATGGCCCAGGTTAGGGTTGGCTCTCACACTTTCTTGACAATTCTCCACCTTTTTTTTTTTTTTTTTTTTTTTTTTTTTTTTTGTGTGTGTGTATTGCTTGACATGTTTGACAGCATTGAGAAGAATGAGCAATGGCTAATACACCAAGAAGCTTTTCTGACTGTGGTTTGGTGGAGTGCTGGGGTATTACAGTTCACAGTGTGTAACCTCTAGGCTAGATGCTCATAGTTGTAAGTTTTGTGCATTTCTGCCTGTTGCTAGCTGTGCAATCTACACCAGCAGGGCTGTGTATTCCTTTGTGGCAAAGGTGGGACTTACATGGTGAGGGAAGTTACTTTCTGTGGAAGCCTTACCCCAGTTGTGTTAGAAGGTACACAAAGAATGAAGATACTTCTTGAAACAGCTGAATTATGTTCTGGAGGACTTAATCCATGTCTCTACCACTAAGTTTTTTTAATGTGAGCTGACGGACAAGTCACTTAGAGCAGACCTGTTTCAGGACACTGTTTATCAGATGGGAAGTCATTAATCCAATGGGAATTGTCCTTAAAGATTTGAATTATGATGGGAACACCACTTGAAGTAACAGGTCCCATCTATCATAAGTTTGGCAGCCAGAGCTAGAGTCAGTAGTAGCCAGTACATTTTCTGACCAGCTGCTTCACATATTACCATTGGTTTAAAGGTAACAGCTTCTTTTTTTCTTTTTGTTTTTTTTTTTCCTGCTTGTTCTTGAAAAAGAAATATCCCTTTTGAGGGTAGTACAGAATATATTCTAATAAATGTGGGAAAAGACTATGGGGTGGCAGAAGTAATAATTGTAATAATTGTAATAAGAGGCACTCTGGTCTCCTTTTCAGCTTTTTAGGGCAAATAGAGAGATTCCTCCTCCTGCTCTCCAGCTGGGAAATCACAAGGTAGTGCAGTGACAGTAGGGTGACTGCCAGAAACCAGAGAAAGTACCAGTCACAGCTGGATGAGGACTTGGAGCAGGAACAAGGAAGTCTAAGGATTAAAGGGGAATGGGAGAGGGAGAATACAAGTTTCAGATTTCTTCATCAATTTAGATTTCTTTCATTTGAAATGTCAAGCTAAAATAAGCAACACTATCCAGAAAGAGAATGCTTCTGAAGAAGTTTGTTGTATTTCTATCTCATGTTAGGACAACTTGTGAGGTGAACTGTGGTGATTTTAGCCCTAGTTAAATCAGTTTCCTAGGTTATAGGAGACATAGGTTCTAGGTTGACCCAGTGAGGTTCTTATACTCCTCAGATAAGAAACTCCAGAAGTGGTAATTTGGGACATTTACCTGGTGCAATGGAAATTCTAAATTGCAATCTGAACTGGGAAGAACGGGATATGAAGCCTTGGTTTTTCACAGGCCTTGTAAGCACCAGGCAATTTCTTCGAGAATTTCCTGAGAAAATGTTCAGGAGAATAATCTTGGTTTTCTTCTGAAGTGTGATTGTATTTCTCTTTATGGGAGCTTCTGATTTGTTTTCGAAAGTGCTTTTATAGATTCTATTAGGAAAAAATGTCATGGGAAAATTTTTGGCAATTTTTTTATTGACTGGGTGTTTTTCTGCTGTACTGCAGATCTTCCCTCCTTTTTTAAACCTGATAAAGGCATAGCTATTTGGGGACATGATACTCTCTGCTCTGTACTGAGAGCAGCAACACACCTTGCAGAATTGTTTTAAGGAGCAGTCTGGAGTGTGCCAATTTCTCTTTTTTCTGCTATTTTGGTAGTGTTTTGTGGAGTGAAGCACATGTATATAAGCTGCAAATGTACATTCCTGTATAGAATAAGCAGGCTGTCTGTGTGAATCAGCTGTTATGGGGGTGGCTGTGGGTAAGACATGAAACAAGCAGTGGAAACTCCTTTGATGGAGACTCAGTAGTCTTCATGCTTTACACCTATGGGGTCTGATGCAAATCCAGTGAGGCCCAGGAAGACTCTCCCTGTCAGATTACAGCTTTGGATTCAGCTTCAGGTGTGTTTGTGAATGTGTGTGTGGGATGTGGCTGGTTTTTGGCTAGTCCAACAGGTGGCTGTGAGAGCAGAGAGGGAATTCGTTTCACTTCTCTGGGTTGGCAAGTGAATTTTATCTAAAGCTTGTCACTTGCATATAGCCAGCCTGCTCACGTTCTAAATAGATTCTGCCCTCAGATTGTAAAGAACAGGATAATAACATTATGTTATGTACTTGAGAGCTAAATTATTTTAAAAGTCTGAAATTAGCAGATGAGGAGGAATTTATTTGCCAAATACATTTCAGAAGCAGCTTGGGAAACCTGTCAGAGCCCATCTTTAAGTGCTTAACTAGTGGCTGTTCAACTTAATAGCTCTGAAGAGTGCTTGCAGTATGAGGGAGACCAAAACAAAATCCCAGAATGCGTGAGATTTTCTTCCAAACAACAAAAAATGCCATCAATTCACAAACCAGATGGTTAAAGAGGAAAACCTGCATCTACAACCACTAACTTCATCTAACATCCTCTATGCTCCAGGCAAAAAAAATAAAAAACCAAAACCAAAAACCTTGCTCTTTTTTTGGGCTCTTTATCCTCACTTTCATCCAGCTCTATTAACTTATCGCATAGCTGAACATGACCTTTGCTCTGGTAGTGATGCTGACCTGTACCACACCTTTGTCCTTTTACTGCACAGGTATCTTCACATTTTCCTGTGTGCTAACTTCCATGTGTGGGACAAAGGCCTGGAAAATTCTTTCCAGCCACTAGCCTTCAAATCACTCCTTAAGATGCACTCCACCCCTCACATCTGTGGGGCTTTGCTGGTAGTAGCTGGGCAGAGTGGAAGTCAAATTGTTTTCTAGGCAGCCTGAGTGAAAATATGCTGATGTTATTCCTACTGTGGGTCTGCTGTCAAACCCTCTCCTGCTGGGGACCACAAGGCCATGATGCCATTTTAGTAACCATCAGCTGTCATTGGACACTGACATAGACAGGAGCAGCTCTCGGCTCTGCTGGTTGTTGCCTTCCCTCTCCTTCACACCTAGCCATCCCAGTTTGCTTTTAGCCACCGTGCTGCCTCCATCCTTCCTTCATCTGCAAATTCAGATCCTGAACTCAGATGCCTGGCTGAGGGACTAAGGCAGAGTCCACCCTTTCAGGCTTTGTTAGCACATTTTGGTTGTAAGCATCAAAGATCTCTTTTGAGGAGGTGACATTCTTGCATATGAACCCACAGATCTTAATCCTTCAGAGTGGCAGACAGGCTTCCCTCCTAGTTGACATTACTTTCCCAACTCCATATGGAAGGAGAAGGCATTCTAGCTAATCAGAGCTTCAGACAGGCAATTCTTTGAATTATTTTAGGGTTTTTAATTAATATTGGAGGCTCCAGCATCATGTGGCAGAGAGCCAGTATCAGTCACCTGACAATAGCCTTCACCATCTATCAATGATGAGGGAATTCCTCTCATAAGCTCCAGAAGCTTCTGTTTCGGGTGAGATTGCTGTTTGCAAAGCATCCTGCAACATTCAGCCTTGCAGGTCTGCTGATTTTTAAATTATATAAACAAAAGCCTGTAAAATCCACATAGTCCAAAGACAGTGACTTCTGTTTATACTGTCCAGATCGCAGATGCTGAGCATGACTGCATGAGTAGTCCTTTTGTATGATGTTTGACACTTTCTGTGGCTGTCTGCACTGTTTTTTAATATACAGAATCCCTGATTCTCCACTGCCTTGCACCCTGTCTATTCATTCTCACCCCTGTGAAGTGAGGGTAAAACACTATCAAAACAAAATGGTACCATTTTGCATGTTTTCCACTCAGTTTGTTCAGGTGTAAATAACGACAGAAAGAACGGGGCAGAGCAGAACCTGACCCGCAGTCTGTCTCTCAGTGCGTCAGGGGTCTTGAAGTGGGGGGATGACAGAACAAACACAAGCTGTTACCTTGCCATTTTTGCTAATGTTTTAAAACCAGGCAGCTTGTGAGGATGACAGATGCAAAAGTCAGGCAATACTTCATTCCTGTAGTTGTCACGTGATGTATTCCCCATGAGCAATAGAAGTGTTACCTGTGGTGTGGATGGGTGCTAATGATAGCTGGTATGGAAGCAAGGTTGTCAGTGAGAGTCATCTTTTTGAGTTGTTCAGCTGCTCCACTTAGTATTGGAGAAAGAAAAATCCATTCTACTTTCTTCTCTTTGCTGCATTACCTTGACTTTTATGAACATTTGTAAATGGAGAGTGAGCACTTCAAGCTGTGGTAAGCCCGCTGCTTTGTCTCCTGGGCCCTGGACATGAACAGCACTTACATATTTTTAACTTTTAAAATTTTTTTTTGTCATTGCAGTGACAGAAAACTGTACTCATCCTAACTGACTTTCCATCATCCTCTAATACTGCCTTTACACAGTTCTGCAAGTAAACACCTATGTCTTCTTCCAAAAAAGGGAACCTCTTTTCCCTTCCCATCTTTCTTTTTGCACAAATCCAAGCACTGACACCTTCCTTGCTTTCCTGGACAACACATTAGACTATCTTAGACCATTCTGTTTTTACCAGGGCACAGAATTTAAGTATATTTATGATTTGTTTATAAGTTATCACTATTACCCCTTGTTATATAATGTGCTTCACCATTAATGCAGGAAAAATAATGTGGTATTGCACAAAAAAAAAAAAAATCCACCCTCCCTTAAAAAAATACCCAAATAATTAAAAAAAATATATAGATAAATACTGGCAATATCTGAATTAAACAAATGTTGCATGGGCTGTTGTAGTAGATAGGAATAATGAGCAGAAGTTAGAGTCTCTTTGAAACCAGAACAGTAAATATTTTTGCTTATCATCAATTGAAATCTCAGCCTTACCATTGCATTAGCATTTTCACTCATTTTTAGAAACAGAGTGAATTTTCATGACTCATTTGAGTGCTCTTTAACTATTTGTATGCAAATGTGACTCAAACTTTCTCACAGTCACATGCTTCACCCTCCTGTTGGAGTTCAGGCACAAATGAGAGTGGTGGTGTTCTTTTTCCTTACAAACCACACTAGACAGCCTTGTACCTTCTCGCATTTGTGATAGCATTTGAAGAAACACTTGTTCCTATAACTTCAGAGTTGCTTTAAAATTGAAAGACTCAAAAAGAGAAATAAAAGTCGCTATGTATCAAAAGCATTTTGTTAAAATATCCTGTTCTTGCATTTAAATATGAGAGGTTAGGAAAGGACCGCATGTTTACTTCTAACTTTCAGAAAAAACATGCAAGTTCTTAAGAACAAGCATGAGAAAGGTCTTTCAGCTGAAAGGTAGACTTAGAATGAAATTGCCATGTCAGCCATAGCTAGAATGAACACAGCTGATGAATAAATATATATTGATTAAAATAAATACAAAGTGTAATGCCAGATATGGACAATGTAGAATGCAGAAAAGCAGGAAACTGAGTAAACATCAGATTAAGGATTAATCTTAACTGTGAGGAGTCAATTCCAATGAGAAAGAGAACTGGGGACTTTTTTTGCCCAAAACCAGTTGAGGTATGTTTCTAACTAGAGGAGAAGCTGCCTTATCCTTTACTGCTTTCCCATTTGAAGCTCATCAGCAACAGCCTGCTGCATATAACATATAGTTCAAAGGCTGCCTGTATTTATGAGTATCTGTGACAAGGTTGTAGGCTTTTGCTGTAGCCCAGCAAATTCAGTTTGCATTTTTTGTCTGCTTTTCCAGAATTGACCTTTCTGTTCTCCATAAACATCCATAAGACCATCTGTAGCAACATCCCTTGCACTGTAATCACACAGGGTCTCTGTTGTCAGTGGTAGGAAGTATGTTTTTATATTTCCATCTCTCACAAAGTCCAAATGACTAAAATGGAGTCTTGCAGAGTTGCTTGTTCAGGAGCAGGATTTTTTGAGACACAGCACAGAATCCCAGAATGGGTCAGGTTGGAAGGGATCACAGTGGGTCATCTGTTCCAACCTCCCTGCTCCTGCAGGGTCATCCTAGAGCACATTGGACAGATTTGTGTGCAGATAGTTCTCGAATATCTCTGGTGAGGGAGACTCCACAGACTCTCTGGGCAACCTGTTCTGGTCACTTGCACGGGAAGGTTGTTCTTCCTCATATTCAGCTAGAATTTCCTGTACATCTTCCTGCGCATTCCTGCCTTTTGCCTTCTTGTTGCCACCACTGAGGAGAGCCTCCTTCCATCCTCTTGGCACCTCAATTGACAGCAACTGTAGTCAGTGAACATCTAATGAGTAAGCTCAGTCTCTAGGCAGTGTTGAACCAGAGTCCCAAACTATGTCTGCCTCTGAGTCAGTTCCATGGTTCAGCAGTCACTGATCATTGACTTAAAAATTGACACTGACAGATAAACATTCAAAGTGTTTCTCTCATTCCAGCAGCTAACTTCCTCCCTATATAACTATGATTTTTTGCTATACTGTGCCTTTCCGGAGTGGCCTGCACATCCAGCACAGCCCAACTGTGCACCTGCTCCAGTGCTGTGTAACACCCTGCAGATGCTTTGCTTATTGAAACCTTTTCTCTGTTTTTCTTTCTGATGTTTCTGCCATCAGTAAGCAGCTCACCACAGGTACCTGGGCTCTGCTGTGGCTGTAGTTAATGTGACTAAATAAGCTAAATGCAAATGAACTCAAATGTCTTGTTGACACACCTCTGACTGAACTCAGTGATCACCTAAAGTTTCTAAACTGACATCAAATTAACAAGTTGCAAAAGCTGTAAACAAACTGTAAAGAAAAGAAAGTAGGAACTTAGTACTTGCTGCAAGTTCCAGACTGATGCATAACCTGCCACTGTGAAGTTCACTGCAGGATCAGGTCTTATGAAGGATGCACTCCGTCTTTTCTTAATGCCAGCATCATAAGTAGTGCAGGTATATAGAGCTCTTAAATTAATAGTTTAACAGATTGTTCCTGCTGCACTTAACAAGCAGTTCAGTATAACAGCCCTGAGCTAAAATATTCGCAAGTTTGTGAACTTCAAAGCAAACTTTGCTTCTTTTTAAAGAGTCTTACAAACAACTAAGCACATTTTCTCCCACTTCATCTTAAAAGAAATTACAGAAGAATATATACAGCAGGCCTGAAATTCCTGCCAGTCCTTCATCTTGATTTTCTTGGCATATCAGCAAGGAATCTGGATGCTGAAATTTACTGTTAATGAGTACCTTATTTTATGGATGTCTTCTTTTTCTGTGCCCTAACGCTTATCTGAACTGTTCATGCTCTTATGGAGGGCCAAAAAAGACACCTAGAAGATAAATGCAGAAGTAACCAGCGAAATCTCTTACAACTTTGGTGTTTAATTTTTAGTTTGGGAAGTATGGGTGGTCTTTAGCCAAACTAATTTCTTTATTGATTTATGTATCTGTGGATTATAATCCTAAAAATTATCTGCAATCTTAATTTCAAGAGTTTTATGTAGTTTGTGATGGATTAAATGTAGAGGCAGCAATTACTAGGGAGCTGTTGGTCAATGCAAACAAAAGTGGCAGGTAGTGGTTTGATTTGAAATAATGTGGATGAAGTATATACCTAAACACAAGCATAAAGTAGAAAGCAAAAATGTAAAGAAGTGGCATGGATAGCAGCCATTCCAGAATGGAACAGATGAGGGGGAAGCTGAAAGTACTTGTCCAGAAATGAAAAAAAAGCCACCAAGCCCCATCAGCAGTACATAGGAAGGATTGAAAATAGTGAGATAAAAATTAGAAATGTTTTACACTTACTGTTGATTTCCAAGAATCCCTAAGTGACTGTTTTTAGAAGCTGAACTAAAACCAAGGGAGGTAAAAAGTCAAAGGACCCTTTGAGGGGAGAGTAAAAGAATATGTCTGCCCCTTGAAAGAAAAAGGCAGATATCTGCTGGTTTTATTAGAACAGAGTTGAATGGTGTGAACTATGGAGAAAATAAAAAATAAAAAAAACAGTGCTTTTATTATGTTGTGGTCCTAAACTTACACATATGATATTATATGATTATATGATATTTAATATGATATTTTACATTCTGTAAATTGGGTGTTTATATGTAGGAAAATTTTGAGGACTGCAGACTCTGAAACGTCTTTCCTCATTCCTCCACTGGAAACAGCAGCATAGTCTCCTTCATATTTTGGGCTTTTGTGCCTCAAAACCCAGCTACTTCTAGGTGGGCAAATCTGTAGTCTCCTCAGGTGACCTGTCCTACATACTCTGACCATTCGTTTCTTTCTTACCTCTCAGTTTGAGAAGCAGATCCTTGCTCAGCTGTACTAGTTTCTATCCTACTTTGCTTGATTTCCTGCACACTGGGATTGAGAGCTCTTGTATGATGAGAAAAATGGCCTTAAAGACAGTTCTGTTTAGCCCCTGTGGCCTGTTACTGAGGGGATCTCACTCACTAACTCTTAAAACAGCTGGAAGTTCACTCTTGAAAACTTCAGGGTCTTGACTTTGCTCCTCACCAGGCTAGAGTGTGGTCACCACAGCTCAGGCTGCCTCCAATCCTAATTCCTTTTGTGAGCTCATCCACATTGGTAAGTGCCAGGTCCAGTAATGCCTCACCTTTGGTTGCCTTGTCTAACATCTAGACCAGGGAGGTTTCCTCTACACACTCCAGGAGTCTCCTGCACTGCTTGCAGCCAGCTGTATTGTTTTCCCAACGGATGGTGGTTGAAATCACCCATCAGGATGAAAACTTGCAAGTGTGATGCTTCCTGTATGTGAATCAAAAAAGCCTCATTAACTGGTTTCCCCTGATCAGGTGGCCTAGAGCAGACCCCCATCACCAGGTGTCCTTTGCTGGTCCTGTCCCACATTTTACCCACAAGCTCTCAGCCTGTTCATGGCTGTCACTCAGCGGCAGCTCTTCGCAGTGCATCCCCTCCTTAACATAGGGTGTAAACCTCCTGCTCCCCTTCCCAGCCTGTCTCTTCTGAAAGCCTTGTGGGCCTCAGTTGCCATGCTTCAGTCAAACATGACAGCTCCTCCCACCATGTTTCTGTGATAGCAATTAGGTTGCAGTTTTCTAATTGCACTATGGTTTCCAACTCGTCCTGCTTGTTATTCATGCTGTGTGCATTAGTGTAACTGGGCAGTTGATCTCTGGGAGGAGCCCTCTCCAATTCCTTTGGGATGATTTGTAGGTGTTTCCCTGTTTTAGGGCTGTTGTTTCCTGGTTCCTTACTGACACCTGGCAGAGCATCCCCTTCTGAATCTAGTTTAAAGCCCTGGCTAAAAAGTCCCCCCAACTTGCTCCCCAAAACCCTTGTACCCCCTTGGGCAGGTGTGCCCCATCTGCTGTTGACATGCCCAGTCTCTTGAAGGCATGTCCCAGATGATAGAACCCAAAACTCTGGACATGGCATCAATCTTATGGCAAGTCCTTCACCTTATGCACTATTTTCACTCTGCCCTGCTGGGGAGATGAAAGAGAACACTACCTGTGCCCCAGATCCTTTCAATATCTTTCCGAGGTACATGAAGTCCCTTCTGATATTTTTGACTCTGTTGCAGCTTCAATTGTTCCTACATGAATCCTCAGCTTTTGCCAGGCTTGGAGGCCTCTTTGTAACACCCCAAGTGCAGGCCCCTGGGTTGGCAGCAAACCTCCGTGTTAGGGCAGCCTCTCTTCTGAGTGGCTGGCAAAGCTGTTTTTCATGTTGGAGACTTTTTTCCAGCTCATTAGTGTAACTGGAATTAACTGATTATCTTGCTGCGTCAAATCCCTGAGATGTGGAGTAGATGCTGTTCCATCCAGGGTGGGATGCACTGAACAAGGCTGCAAAGGATTCTGCCTTCCTTTACAAACTCCTGTGGTTCTTATTCCAACAAAATTATGTTTTCATTTGCTTTCATTTATTACAAATCTAACAAGTGTAATTGAGGATTTTTTTCCTGTCTTGTGTAGTGTCACTGAATCAAACAGCCTGTACCCATACAGAAGTTACAGTGGAAAGCACTGTACAGGCATGCAAGAAGGAGCTAGAATTCAGGTTTTCACCTGCAAGTCTTAGCTGAGGAGACAGATTTACCTCTTTAGTTCCTCTTTATCTTCTGGCAGTTAGAGCAATCAAGAGCAGGGCTGAGCAGCTCTGACCAAGGAATGAACACCATTCTGACCAGGTGTAAGTGTCCCATTTCAAACAAACAGTCTTTTCCCTCCATCAACATTACCTTTGGCATACATCTCCACACATTTAGAGGTAAGTGGCAGACAAGGAGATACTACATCAAAATCTCAGAATATTAGGTGTAGTGATTTTGTAAATACATTGTGTGAGCTGTTCAGAGAGATGGTTGGTTGTATACTGGGATAAAAGACTTTCAAGCATGATTGCATTGTTCTTCATAGTAGCCTCTAGGAAGAAGCAAGTGGGGGAGATGCATAATACCTAATAGATAAACAATCCCTTTGCAAATATTGTGGAGGCAATTGCAACACAATGCCATACATCCATGCCCCAGGCTAGTTTGAAACAGCTATTTGTGAATAAAGAGGTCTAAAGTGCACTGAATAGTTAAAAAGGTCTTGCCAAGAAAGGATAAGATCAGTTGTCAGTAGGTGTCCAAACACAGAGAATGGCCAACTTCTTTAGCATTTGTCCTCAGAGACATAACAAGTGCATCTTCCTCACCAGCACTGGGGATTTGGGTACCCTCCCCCCTCCCTCCACTGCTCTCCAAGGGGCCAGTCAGCACCTCAGCTCTCTGCTATGTGGGACAGCTTGGCTTTAACCAGCTTGGAAACTGCTGCCTGGAAAGGAAGAGACATATTGTGCTGTGGAGACAGCGTGTGTGATTTCTTGAGGACAGTGATAACATTTCCTCTTCATAACTGCCTGGTGCCAAAAGGAAGCAGAAAACCTTGGTAGAAACCATCCTTTTGGTGTGTGAGGTTGCCACAGCAGGATTTACTAATCAGGACTTGAAACTTGTCTGGGCGTTGCTCTCAGTTCCACATTTTTCCTGCAGTAGTTGTTGCATCAAGGCCGAGTATCACTTCACAGGATGGAATCCTGTCTGAATTCAGGGGGACCAGAGAGGCCTGTAGGTAGAGTGGTATTTGTCTTTGCTCTATATACCCTGCATCAGCAGTTAGCATTGTGTTAGGTGCTAGAAACTTTAGTTAACTTGAAAGCCAAAGCATGAACAAATGGAGTAGGCTGACTCTGACTCAGCAGCTGGTTTTCATGGATGGGTAAAACAAATTCATTGTGTAAAGGGTATTCTTTTGCATAATCTACTATAGAAGTTCCATATGTTTTTCTTGTGCAGTGTTTCTTTGCAGATGTTATTTATTCTTCATTTCTTTCTATTTTTATACAAGCAGTGAGGTTTTTTTCCCCCCAATTGCCAGAAGTATTTTAAGGATGTTGTTCATGTTCATCAAGTGCTTCTTTACTCTTCTTGGGGCTGTTGGCATTCATCCCAGGTCAGGCTTGGATGCACCCTGGGTAATGTTTCTGAGTAACTGTGCTGGTGGAGCTGTCACTGTATTTACAGCTCTCTAGTCCTCTGGAATTGCAAGTATAGAAGGGATATCTTCAGACTTGGACCTTTGTATTTTTAAACATCACAGACTTAAAGATGTCAGGATTAAAGACATGTTTGTTTGGCTAATCCCACTAATAATGAGTTAATTCACCTATAAGGAGCATATGTGTTCTACCAGTATTTTTTGTTGCTCCTTTTCTAACTTAGTAACATATATCTGAAGAGTCATGATGGTGCACCCCACTGCAGTAAGCGCAGACAAGGACACTTTTCCCCAGGAACTAATCCAGCACAGATGCTGTCAGTGACTAATGTGGTCTCTGATATCCAGTTGGAGCTCCTGCCATAAAACAACCATTAATTGTCACTCACTGATATAGCTGGTTGATGCCAGTTTTGGCAGAGTGTGGCAGTCACTGTTTCAGTAGAATGAACACTAAGCTCTAGGATCTGAGTGGTGGCTGAATGACATTCACATGAATTCACAAGATGTGAAAAAGAACTTTGCAATGACACTAGCTGGGCCAGGCCAGTGTCCAGCTGCCCGGGTGTTGTGCCTCTGAAAGCAGAAATAGGAAATGTTGTTTAGGGAGACCATACTAGCCTGGCCACTTTCTGCAACTCTTTCTTCTTCACTTCCCTCCCACACCTGGAATACTTGTGTTAAGGATATTAGACTGTAGCCCTGCTTATGGACTCACGGTCCATCAAGTTATATAATTTTTTAAATGATCCTACATCTGCAGTTTCCCTCCTCACCCTTTTGCATCAGCAGGCTCCAGAAGTTCAGTAGATGCTTTGTAAAGAAATGCTTTTGCCTCTTTTAAATCAATCACTTACTGATTTCATCAAGTGACCCCTCCTTGTAAAATTGCAAAAGTTGCCAAAGACTTCTGCTTTTTGATTCTAGAAACTTTACTTATATTCCCTCTCTCAGCTATCTCCTCATCAGATTTGAGCTCTAATCTTTTTCAGTCACTTATTTCTTCTTATAGCAACTCTATCACTTTGATTGTTTTAGTTGTCCTTGTCTGCATGTGCAATAACTCTACCATCTCTGCCTTGAGGTGCTGGGACCAGCACCATGAAGAGAAGTCAGAAGGGATACCACAGACAGTTTCTCTAAGAAGAGCCTTTAGTCACTTGTCCCATGCACCCACTGTCAGTTTGTAAGCCATACTTACAAACTCTAGCTGGGGCACTTGGATGGATGTTATCCTGGGGTGCAGAAGGGGAACTGTGTGTGCTTTATCTTTCCGCAGATTTCTGCTTTCCAATCCAAAAAATGCCAAAATTTACCAGGACACAGTGTTAACCCATACAATAACAATAAAAAAAAGTCAGCATACATGCAGACCAGAAGTGAAACATATATTGACAGACCATCTCAAAAGCCTACACTAACTGTAAGTAACAGACTAATCTCTTCAGTCAGCACATGGCAAACACTGGACACACAAACACATCTGTAATGATACCCATTTTATAGATCATATTTGTTCAAGTACATTATTGCTACACAAAAGACATAGTTTTCCAATAAAGCTACCTTGTGTTTTCATATCAAGGCAGTATCTACATATATATTGCAGAATTAAACTTTCTTGTATTTATTCCTTAAAAAATCTTAGAACATTGTGGTTAAAGCAAAGCTCATACATCTGATGAACTGAAGGACACTTTTAGAACATAGTTGCCATTAATACAAACTATCTTTAGCAATTTTTTGTATTGATGGATACTATTTTGTGGTTAAACAATTTTTCATTCTGGAATATTTCTGAAGTCACTTTGTAATAGAAATAAAAAAAAAATAAAGTTCATCTTGTATATCAATAGTTTGGACAGCTCTATCTGCAGAAAAATAAATACAGCAGGTAAAAATTAAAAGGGGACGAAACAATCTGATCTGGGAAGAGTGTAAGTTTATTTCCTTGGTTGTGTAGGAGTCTTGTTAACCAGTATGTAATGCACAGTCATGTAATAAAACATGCTAGACATTAAAAGGCAAAAACCCAGTTCACAGATGTTGTAATGTTATGAGATAATTTTAGGGAGTGAATGGGGTGAAAAGGCTGGATTTGTTAGAGAGGAAAATACCTATGGAGGCCTTTTCTGTGAGCAATACCATGACTTCATTACCATGTCAATTCTGGGAAAAGGCTCTGATTTAACACAGCAGTTGGCTGGATCCATATGGAGCTGATGAACCTCTGAATGAATAGTGAATGGAAAAACTGCTGGAATCTGCCTTCAGCTTTGTTCCCAGGATGACCAATGTAAAAGGCCTAAGAGCAATACTGCACAGATGGTGTAAAGAGGTAAGAAATCTGCAGGGTTTAGTTTACGTTTTCTTATTCTACACTGTTTGGGGTTTTATTTTTTTAACCATGTTTCAGTAACTCCAACTCTATTTGCTTAAATGTCTTCACTCACAAAAATGTAAGAAAAAGAAAAGCTTTTGGGAAATGAAATTAATTAAAAAAACATATGTAGCAGTAAACATTTACATAAAAATACAATTTAAAATGTTGAATTTTGTATGGTATAGAAGTAATTGAAAGTATAATTATGAAATCTGGAAAAAAAAATAGTTAAAAGTTTAACAAAGAACTTTGGAACTACTTGTTCAATTCACCCTATGTTGTGGGAATATGCAGATGTTCACATTTACACAGTCATGTATGTCCACTAGGGTTACATGCTTTTATAGTCTGAAGCATCATCACAAGTGCCAATACAGTAAATCAAAAGACTCTCTGGCATTATCTAGTTTCCTTTCTGGCTTTAAAAGTTAGAACAGATGTCACAAGAGAGGACAAAATGGATTTTACCCACCGAGAGAAGCTTTTCTTGCCATCATTAATAGGAGGCTCCTTGAAATGCTAATGTACACAGTTTGTGTTGCCGGGTTTGCATAGAGATGGTGGGAAACAGCTCTGATCCCAACAAAACCTTTTGTTATTAATCAAGAAAATCTGCTCTTCTGAAACAGCAAAGCACTAAAATGGTGTGGCTACTTGCAATGCAGAGATCTCTATAGCAATCTCCAATGAACAAAAATGTAATAAAAACTGTTCATCAGTTCTACGAGATACAGCACATGTAGCAATTTATTTGCAGTGATTTTGCATACACCTTCGACTTTCCATTGTCAGTTCAGCAGGGGTATTTACAGTGGAAAGATTACATCGTTTCTGTATTTTTTCCAAATCTCCCCTCTTTAAAAATCTTGTTTCATTTCATAGGAAATCTAAAAAAGCAAGCTTGAGGCAGGAAGAACTTAGAAAAGCAAGCTTTTCTTCTTGGAAATAATCTATCACAGAGCATGAGTTTCTGTTCAATTTGATGTTAATACTATGTAAGATATTTTTACTTCATTAAATATAGAATATAGGATTATAAGATCTTGTGAACATGTTTTGAGTACAAACATACTCTGCAATGTTAGGACTAGTATGTTCTTCCTTTTACAAATGTGATTTAATAATTTTTAGTAATCTTTAAGATTCAGACCCTGACATTGATTTGTGACTTATGACCTCTTAAGAAATACTAGTGCACTTAAATCACCAAGTACTGACTGCTGTCAAACATTCAGTGCCTTGTATAGGATGCCTCAGCAGAAGCCTTCTTCCCCAAAAATATTTGGGGTATGAATAAAAGCAAAAAAACTAAGGAAAGCCTGAATTAAAATATAAATTATTTGCCTGGCATTACTTATTTCTGAAATCTCTGACCCAATCTCTGATCAGAGTTACATTAAATTCCCCATCAATTTATTGTATGCCAGTTCCACAACACATTAATGTGTCTTTTCACAGGTTCATTGTGCTGAATGTTCCATATATGGGTACAAGAGAATGAATTAGGGATGAAGCATTAGCTCAGAGTTTAAGTCTCTTTTCATTTCTTTATCTTTGTGTATCTAAAGTGGATACTTATATTTTGCATTGCCATAGATTATTGCACTTCTTTATTTTTTCTTTTTTTTTTTAAATTTAATTTTACTTTATTTTATGGTAATAAGCAGATAGTAAAAGTAAACAAAAATACCATGTTATAATTCATGCAAGGTGTTTGAGATGATTGTTGTGTAGGTATGGGATAAAACAGTATACATAGTAAATTTTAAAATGGGAATGTCTATTTGTTCATAACTTTGTGTGATACAAATTTGCCACAGCCAACCGGAAATAAAGGAGTGGGGTAAGAGGAGATAACTTACGTGAAAAAACCTGAGTGAAACATCATGAATTCCATCACTGAGGAGCTGTTTCAGCAGTAGGAAATACTGTAATGGGCAAGCAGGGAAAAACAAAGCTGTAAGAACGATTTGGATGTCACAAGTGCCTTGGGCATTGTAAGAGGTCTAAATGAAATGACCAGGGCTATCTCTGGGTACTTCCCAAAAAAGGATTATCTGTTCTCTAAGTTTTGATGTTTAGAGTTTTTCCCAGTCTCCATTTTCCTTTCAACTTTACAATTAAACTCCTGATTTCATGAAAGCTGCATTTCAAAGGGGCCCCAAGTGCAGGGTGCAGCCCTGTGCCAAAGGGTTTCCACCACCTGTGCTGCTGTGAACACAAGACCTCTCTGCTCCTGTGAATGTGCCCAGGTTGAGCCATATGAGGCTGCACTCCAGTTCAGCCAAAATTTGGAGTTCAGACTCCAAATCCCAGTTTTCAAGGAGGGGGTACTTTTCATCCAAAATAACAAGCAACCACAACAAAAAATTCTACTGGGCATGCTTAGAGGGACCTGCTAAGGCTTTTGGCAGGGACTAATAACTTTGACCTCACTGTCCAATCCCTTAGTGTAGACCTAAGGATGAAGGCTATTCTTCTGAAAAATTTTGATTAGGAGGGCTGAGCTATCTTGTGTAAGCAAAATACCCTACAGCCCCCTTGTCTTAAGAGTACTGATAAAGAAAGTAAAGGCATTTGAGCAGAAAAACACTGAAAGGATATTGTCCTATGTAAGACTGCTATCTACCTGTAAAGTTTCAGTGATTCAGAAAAGGAGTTGTTTTGTTTTTTGTTTTGTTTTTTTTTTTTTTTCAGAAGTGTTATACTTAAAACACTATCAAAACTTTGCAGAATTTCAAATGAATAGATTTCAACCAGGCTGGAAATATGCAGTCTAGATTTCGTTGCTAAATTATGAGTAAAGATGCTGTATAGTAGCCTGAAATATGTCCATTAAAGGGTTTTCAGAGAAACTGTTTTTTAAACCAGTGTAAATTCTTTTATGGACACTCAACCGTGAAGATTTTCATCAAGGATTAAATGTTAACTGACTAATTCCCTGTATCGTCCCTACCAAATTTTGTTCTCACTTCCTCTGGTCCTGAGTATCTTCACTGGATTTGAAGAGGTTATTCTAAATTTGTCCCAGTGTAACAGACCAAACTAGCTTTAAGAGCCTCTTGGAGGAGCATTGCCTTCTGTTGGTGTGTTTATCGATTTTTGGCTGAGAATCTGGAATAGGTGAGCAGTCCAATTCAGGTGTGAACACTTTCTCTACACTGCCTTGTAGTGAAATCTCCTTTTCTTGGGTTTTTTTTTTACACTGAAAAATTGGTGTGAATGGATATAAAGTCAGATCTCTTCAGTTGTGCCTTTGGTAACATTTTATGGCCAGCTGAAACAGACAAAGTGCAAGAAGTGAAGTCCCACTTTCCACATGGGAATTGCTGTTCTGGCGGTAAGTGTTTATAAGATCAAATTCCTTTTTGTGGGTAAAAATAATACTTTTAAAAGTCTGTATACATAATTTATTTATGGATAGATCTTCAGTGATGTTTCTAAAACTAAGCAAGTATTTATGATATGAAGGCTTTCAGGCTTTAAAGTACTGTATATGGGCAAACAGCAAAAAAAGGTCAATCTTTTAGTATATTTAAATTGGTCCCCAAGTCACTTTGAGTCTTATTTCTGCTTTCTCTGTGTCTTTTTCTTTAAACTTCCATAGTCAGGTAGCACCCTGCAAACTGCATTGATTCCAACACCTAGGATAGCCTTATAAACCCTGCGGACATTAAACTACTGGAAAACAGATTGGGTTGGTAAAAATAAGTGTGCATGTTCTCACAGAACCTGAGAAAATCACACCTTTACTTTGTTAAAAAAATCTGTTTGTGCCACTCCAGTAATCACTTCATAACTGGTGGGAGAGCAGAACATATGTCTCAGAAGTGGTGGTATATAAAAGCCTCTACCTCTAATCCTATTTTCTTTACCAGGAAAAAGAAAAAAAAAAAGCAACAAAAAACCCCAACCTTTTCAGTATGTCATCTGTAAAATCGATGCCAAGGGCTTTCTGCTTTAAAATGCTAAGACATTTTGTGGTGATTTCTGTGAAACTCGTTGGTTAATCCTTTTGCAGTTTTATTAGCAAGCAGAGTCCTGAAGAAGTAAAGCAGTGTCAAGAAGGGTGTTGTGAATGGCTTTTGTAGCCCTGCTACAGCTAAGGAATCCTGTGTGCCTGCTGTTCCCAGAGCATTTCTTGGTTAGTTGTTTATGAGGGCTGAACTCAACCCTTTTCAAGTTTACCTTTGGGACTCTGTGCCAGTGCAGTAAATATTAGGTAACAGGATATTTACAGAGGGGTCATTTCCATAGAGAATGGATGGGACCTGAACATTGATCTGCTGGACATGGGAGGGAAAAAGAAAGAGGCTTCTTTTCTTTCACAGTCTTGGTTGTTAAATGGTCATTGGCACAAATGCTGTAATGTGTAGCAAGGCTGCTGCTTGAAATAAATGTCAAGAAGCAATCCCAGTCTAGTGCTACAAGTATAAAGAGGAGATGATGGCAGTTTAATATGTAGTCTACAGGACAAATGTATCCCCCTTTAACACTGTTGAAACCGGCGTGGTGACAGGTTGTGCCTGGGAGGCCTTGGTCCAGCAGTGTCCAAATTAAATGTGAAAATGCAAATTAGCTGCTGACATTAGACACAGGGGTCTCAGGAAGGTTGTTTTTGTCAGGATTCAATTGCTCTTTCATCTTCCTTACAAACTCCTTCCTTCTCCTCCCTTCTTCCATCTTGCTAATCAGCAAGGTCAGAGGATTGGAGATCCTGCCAAGCCCGTACTAAGCCCCAGGGCTGTTCACTGATCAGCAGGTTCCCCAAATTGCTTCTTTTGTTCCCAGCCATGACCTCATCCTTCTGCTGGTTTCATGGAGGCTAAGCCAGGCTGTACATCTCCTCTGAAAGGCAGCACCTGCGGTGGTATCTCGTCCTTGGCACTGTGCGGCTTCAGGTGTGACTTGGATGGATAAATGAAGGAGTGACTTGCACTGTAAACCACATCATGTACTTTTTATCTTCTTTCCAACTCCAGACCTGGGTTCTTTGCTACAAGCCAACAAGCAGTCCCAATTCAAAACTTACCTTTAAAATTATGCTCTGTTAAATAAATCTCTTGAGTTGATACAGGGCACATAACATAATGCACAGTGGGGGTTAATGGATGTATATTATGTGGAAATGAAAGCATGCACATTGCTGTGTGTATTCATCATTTCTAAGCAGTTATTTATTCAGGTAAATAAGATTTTGCTAAGCAGCACTCAGCTATCCTTAACCTTTATTAATTAAAGCGATACTTGGTATGGTACAATTTCTTAGAATCAAGCCAAAATAGCATCAAAAAGAGTAGGATGTCAGGAGGATTATAGCATTTACATTCTGGTGATGATTATATATTCTAGATGCCAAATCAGATTGCATTATAAAATTCTAAATTAAGAAAATATTGTACCTAGTTCTATAAGTCATTATTTTAAAGCAGATCTGGTTGAAAAATCGTGGCTATTTTGCTTTGGAATAGCTGTTATACAGCCTTGCACTCTAATCTTTTCTGCTTCTTTCATTTTGCCTTTGTTCTTATTCGGAGCAAAAGAAATAAGTCACCAATTTCTGCACACATTGTATATAAAGAGTACTTATATTTATCAGAGCATCATACAGCCCTTTTTCTACCTCTCCCTTCTTTTCAGGTAAATTCTTTTTAAGCAGTTCATTCCTGTTTTCTCTTGGTGATTTGCAGTGCCTTGCAAATTTTCATTAAATGCTAGCAAATAACATTAAAAAAAAAAAAAAGAGTAAAGCAGAGCTGTTTGTCTTGCTGTGTCTTTAAATCTGACCTTTATTGTTTAAGTTGCATTTGAAAAAAAAAGTGTCAAGTTGTTGAAAGATGAGTGCATTCCATTATACTGTGCTCAAAGCACTGGGAAAATCCCATTGAGGCAGGAACACCAGCCAGTGTTTACAATGCTACATTTTAAATGCATATTGGAAAAACAATGATAACAACATGAATATCCTGCATCTAAGTTTTCTATAGTTAAGAAAGCATAATTACACCAAATGCCAGGATTTCTTTTCAAGACCAACCTACTTCTCCAGTGGTTGCAATGAATCATGTTGTGGCTTGAGAAGGGAAATCCTCTCTGGCTGTGCTCTGGTGCTCCTGGGTCACTCCAGGCACGTGTGTCCAGGCATGGCCATGGCTGGAAGAGAGGCTTTGAAGGAATGCACCTACCAACTCTTGTCTCACCTCTTCTGTGTTTCCTCTGACTCATGCCCTTGTTTTGAGGTGGATTTCATCTCTGCTCCCCACCTAATAGATATATTCAGAAATTCAAAGATAGAGAAATATATAGAGATACATGCTTATTTTTCTTTACTTCAGGCTTCTTGGTGAAGGGAAAAGTCACTTCATAAGAGTTGGATACGGGGCTTGCGGTCAAAGCCAGTCAGGCCTGCAATAGTGGTGGTGGTACTGGAAAAAGATGTTATTTTCCTGGGGGAGAGGGAAAATTAGAAACAAGAGGATCTCAAATGAGAGCAAGCTTGGTGTGCAGGAAAACTTGGAACTTTTCTTCTAAAAGGCATGCTGAGTCAACTGTAAACCAAGTTACTATAGTCTAGAGCTTATTTGAATGACATTTGTGAATAGATTTTTTCCATTAATTGTTGAATAAATGACTCATAAATATATTTGCCCCTCTTTGACGAGCTTCATGTATGGTTGAATACTCTTTTCCAAATAAATTATTCATAAATTTTGAGCAACCATCGAGTAATTTATTCAAAATATTTTTTTCATTATACACTCCTCTATCCCATGGACTGTGAGTGAAAATCTGATGGTGTTAAAGATAGTGAAAGCATTCTAAATGATTTGACCAATGCCAGGACTTCACCCAATTCGAAGTGTTTTGAGAACTAAGAGTTACATTTACTCATGGAACTTTGGTTTAAATATTAATGGTAAACTTACCTGTGATTTTTTCTATGTGTAGAGAAAAATGAGCAGGAATTACTTCAGGTTTTATTAATCTAATTAATTTAAATTAAAATTTGATCTGGATATGTGTATGTACAGTCAAGTTGTTGGTTTTTTTTTTATTTCCACAACATGGTATTTCCTGTCATCTGAAGTCCCAGTTTATGATGAGTGAAATCACTACAACAATTGTTGAAAAGGTCTCAGGTCCTGGCTGGTTTCCAGTTTTAATAAAACTATTCAGGTGTACATCAGTTTTTGTTTTGGTTTGGTTTTTCATTCTGTAATTTTTTTGGTTTTTCTTTTGTTGGTTTTTTTTTATAATTGCAGCAATCTTTGAAAGTGTTCAGACTTCGGGTTGGGTTTTACTGTTCTCATCATTGACCAGATAAAAATTGTTAGGATATTTCCAAAATTCTGGAAATAAGTGTGCTTTATTTTATTGTGAATTTATTCTCATTTTACTACTAGTTTTGGTAATTATAATACTCCAGCCCTAATTCTCCCTGGAAATATGACGTGAGTCTTCACTTCCTGTCTTAAATTTGTATTGTGTAACTTCATGCAATTAAGGCATGGCTGGCATTATGCCATTGTTCGTGGGTGAAATTATTCCTATGTAAATACTTCATTTTGTACTGTTAATTGGCAAATGGTATAGAGTGCTTTGGGATCCATCTGGAGAAAAGTTACTGCATATGCTTATGATCATTATTACTGTGTTATCTTGTTCCTTTAAGATACACAACTGCTTTATTATTTGCTGAGCTCCAGGAGAGTACTTGGTACTGTACAGATATGCAAGGGGAAAATGCTACTGCCCATGGAGCTTACAACAGACTTGGCTGAGTGAGACAATAGGTATTGAGCTGTGTGAAATGCACAGGTTCAACATCCACATTTCTTATTAATGGAGATTCAAAAATCTCTCTGTAGTATCATGATTAAGATACTTTGTGGGAGAAATGCACTGCAAGTGAATGACAAAAGAGCAGAAAAGTAACTTGGTGGATAACAAAATAGAGAGCAAAGCCTAAAAGAGAGGGGCAGAAAGATGAGAACAGGAGTAGGATTCACATGGGGCAATTCAGAGATAGCTTGGAAGGAGGAAAGAGAGGTTGGGAAATTTGTGCTCTTTAACAGATATGATAGAGGGAGGGAAGGGAGTAGTAGAGGGAGATAAGCTGGCAGAGAACAAAGCAAAGCAATGATTTTAGTGCTGTGATTTGTATTGGGGAATGTGGGTTGCATAATGGGGAAATGAGGACTGCTGACATCTGGGGATGGAGAAAAGGAGAGGTGAAGATGAGTTGGTGAAGAATAAAACTGAGCTAGTTGTAGTTTTGAGAGTCTGTGTAACAAAGAAGACTGGATAACTTTTTTGAGAAAAGAGATCTGTTTGAGATAAAGAAAATTCAGAGGTTGATAGTGTGATATTGTAGGAACAGATTTCACTGACATTTCACTGAAAGAGGAAGAATTGAGATAAAAGACTGGGTTTAGATGTGGGTGACTTAAAATGTGGCAACCATTTCAGAAGCTGCCAATTTATTAATTAACTAATTTATTAATTTGCTTTAAACTCAGACATTTCTCTAAAGCTGGAAGATTCAGCCAGGCCTTTTCCTCAGAGGTGAAGTAGGAAAAATCCACTGAAATTTTATTGTTTAAATATTTTGATGGAAAATAGTTTTGTTTTCTTCTGTTGCTCAAAGATGTTGTTGTAACTGAAGGTGCTGATCAATAAAGCATTGAGGAATCTGTGTCTTTAAAAGCACATATGGTAAGGAGGCATCATACAAGTAAGATACCAAAGCAGAACTTGATAGAACTGAGGACCATTTCTATCTTTCTTTAGGTGTTTGCAGGGGTTTTGGACAAGTCAGCATTTCTGTGTCATTTCTTTGTACTTAATGGATATAATAGCTTTTTTTCTGTTCATCATTCTGTTCATTCATCTGATTATTGTGTTGGTGTCTTTCTGTCCTTATTGCCAAGAAATGGATCAAAGGGAGACTGTATTCCAACTGGATACCTCAGAGAGATGCCTATGTTGTATAGGGTTAGTTCATGTTTTAATATGTCTGTGCAACACAAAGTATAAACAGAAATGCAGAATATTGTATTTCACAACTCTAATTTATCTTCTCTTCATTGCCTGCCTATGGAGTTGGGTCTGAAAGCTCTGGATTATGTGTGATCTGAAGGAATGCTGTTCTCTTGAACTTTGAGACTGTGCTGGTTATGATCCCTAAGCTAGCCATATACAGGTTGAATATGATCCCACATCAAAACACAAATGATGCTGATATAGCATGGTAATCTGACGATTCAAAATTAAAGAGACAGGCTATTGAAATTGTTATCAGATGTAATGTCTGAAATACCTCCACTTTTCTCTAGGGGGAAAAAGGGTTGGCAGTGCAGTTGCATGGTATCAGTTGTCAAACAACCTTTTAGGAGAAACTGCTGTAAAAAGTTTTTTTCTGATGTGAAGGCCCACACGTGAGACATTTTTGTAAATACAGAAGAAAACATTCATCTTAGCAATAAACTGTATCTTGTGTAAGTAGGTTATGTAGATTGATGTGGAAGGCTCAAACAAAAGAGAAAAACTGTTTAAAGTTTGCAGTTAAGTTCACTCAGTATTACCTTGATTAATGGTCATTTTTTCAGGTATCAGATCATTTTGTGCTAATTTAGTGCAGTGCCTGCCTAATAACAATCAATATCAATTGAAAATCAGTGATTTCCTGCTTCCAACTGCATTTGGTGTCAATATTGCACATGGTGCCACTCAACACAAATTATTTGTTTGTTAAGCACTTAGCTTGCATAGGTAGGTAGATAGGTAGATAGATAGATGGATAGATAGATAGATAGATAGATAGATAGATAGATAGATAGATAGATAGATAGACAGACAGACGGACGGACGGACGGACGGACGGACAGACAGACAGACAGACAGACAGACAGACAGACAGACAGATAGACAGATAGATAGATAGATAGATAGATAGATAGATAGATAGATAGATAGATAGATAGATAGATAGATAGATAGACGGACGGACGGAAGGATGGACAGATAGATAGATAGATAGATAGATAGATAGATAGATAGATAGATAGATGATAGATAGATAGATAGATAGATAGATAGATAGATAGATAGATAGATAGATAGATAGATAGATATTTAAGTCTGGTTTCATCAGGGTAGACTCTGAGAAGTTATTGAATTTTACATGACTTGGCTCAGTGCAACAGTCTCAGTCCAAATGAAGATGCCATTCTGCTAGACTGAGCATCCCCACACCTGACCCATGATTCACTGGATCAATCAGAACAATCCTGAAAGGTTGTTTTATTCATTAATAAATAAATTAAGTATTTGAAACTCAAATCTAATTATTTCATTCTGTGCTTGAGGAATATCAAATTCCTTACTGAAAATCTAACTGTCAAAAATGTGACAAAGAGATGCTGGTAAAAGGAAGGCTTGGAAGTACTTTTCATTACTATTTTTTCTTGTGATACTTTGCTGTTTTACTTCCAGTCCATTTCTTTTTGTGGAAGATGAACCAAAATGGCTGACAAAATCATAGGCACAAGGCACACATGAGGTGGCATTCTGGGCTGGAAAACCATCTCTCAGTGCTGCAGAGTACATCATCCCTCTTTCCATATGTCTTTGCTTACTAGTGAGGATGAGTAGGTGTTGCAGTAGGAGGCACTACCTGAATCATCTGAGGGAGTAATAAATTGCCTGGGGAGGCAGTCACCCATCATCCTGTCTGCAGGTAGACAGGTACCCTGCCTTGGAAGTGCTCAGGTGGCTGTGTATTGAGAAATGTATTCCTTTTGTCTGGCTTTGTTTTCAATTTCCAAACTCCCCCTCCTAGATGATTATACTGCCTTTAGGAGATCTCTTTGTTAGTCTCAAGTGAGACAGATGCTCTGGCTTGAGCTGGTAATAGTGCTGTTTGGGGGCTGACAAGCTGGGTGAATTTGCAGTGTGGTTGTATACATCCTCTTCAGTCACCAGTGCTGTGTGTTTAACTTCTCAATATGTTCCATCTGTGGTAGCTAACAGGGGTATGGAATTTATGACTGCTAAGACTATAACATACCACAATACAGGAGTGCCTCTTGAGCTGAAATGATGTTTTTAATCAGTACATTAAATGTTGCAGTTGATTGACAGATGTCTCTTTCTATTTTCTGGAATGAATACTTAAACTTAATTGTAACAAGGGTATCACATGTTTTATAACACCTTTTACACAAAAAGGTACAGAATTTTAAAGTCCACAGGCAAAGAACGCTTCGTGCACCATGGAAATGCAACCACCTTAGGTGAAATGTGGGGAATTTAGGTAGAGAGAATGTAATTACTCTTGCTGGAATTTGGCCAGCACCCTGAGATTAAAACCCCTAATCTTACAAAGAGTACCATGGGATCTCTAATGACCACAAATGGTCAGATCACAATTTTGTGTCTCTGGTTATAATGCTTTACTACAACAAGGATATTTTCAAATGTACAGTGCATTCATTCTGATTATGTAGCTAATTTTATTCTTATTGTAATTTCTAATAATAAAGTTACAGTACTGCCACTAAAATGTATGAACAAAATTGTATGACACAATCTTATGTTACATGTATTTTGGGGGCATATTCTGCTCTCACTTATAGTGGTATCTTTCTTTGAAGCCAATGGAATTCCTCCAGGTTTTGCTGGAATTACTGACAACAGAAGTTGTGTTTCCAAGAGAGCATTTCTTATGCACATATATTGTAGATATGTTTGAAAAGTTAAATATTTATATTCTGTCCAAATATGGGAGAGTCTTTCTTCTTTTATTTTTAAAACCATAAAATTGTTAACAGACCCATGAAAAAAGAATATTATGGCTCTATGTCTGTTGGTTAACCTTCACCACAAAAATTGATCTGTGGGAATTTCTCACAGTGTAACATACTGTATCCAATTCCATAGTTATTACTGTAAACCTATTAGTGCCACCTGGGTTTGCATATCCGCAATGCTGTCCAAGTGAAGACAGATTAGCTCTATCACATGTTATGCCAGAGGGACAGCCTCACGAGGAGCCTGCCCTCAGGGAGAAAAAAAAAAGGACTCAGACCTTTAATGAGAATACAGTGCTTTATAATAGCATTTGGTGGCCTAGAGATTTTCTGTCAAGTCATTTCAAATTAAATTGGCAGCCTTGCAATGTTCAGCCCATATGAGTTTTTGTGTGCCGTGTATCGTTAGTGTTAAACCAATTCGCACAGAAGATCAACACAACGTACAGAGGCACTGTTTGCATCAGTCCCTCTTTTAAAGTCTGGGCCTTTATAAGCTGCTGAAAAACGCTTTTTCCAGAGCAAAACCTAACTTTGGCCTGATTTATTAATGTGTAAATTCAGGCAATTTATTTGTGAAATTATTTGTAAATAATTATACATTTCTATATAGTGTAATAATGAAATTAGTACCAGTCTAGGAGTGAACCAAATGACTTTGTTACCAATTAGTGTGATTCTACTCCCACTTCCTCAGGCTGACTCCCACGGGAAGGGTGCAGAATTTGCCACTGAGAACTCCATTTATTTCTGTTACTTCCAGGACTTTCCTTTTTTAAAATGTAACATTTATGTGATATTTTAGTCCTTCTAGTGTCTGAAAATTTAAAAAGCAGATGATACTTAAAGCTAAACTGCTATCATTACACAGGAAGTTTTTTCCTTAAGTCTTTCTCACATTTTTCATTCAGGGCTCAGCCTGAAGAAGCTCACATTGGTATCTCTTTCTGTGATGCATTGATGGATTATTTTTGTGGGAAACTGGGGTTTGCATCCTCAGAAGTAGGTAAGTACTTTGTTCAATGGCATTCAAAAACTGGGCAGCTGAATAGATATGAGGATCCCAGTTTGCATCTCCAGTTATGCAAAGTCCCAAGAATACCTGCAGGATTCTGCAAGTCCATAATCTATGTCACATTTAATGATAAAGAAAGTAGTTTTACAATTTCTAAGCATAGAGCATTAGCTGTGACTAGTGCATGATAGTTTTAGATGAAAGTTTGCTTTCTAGCTGCTTTGGTAGAAAGGGAAGTCTAACTCAGTGAATTAAGTGAAAAAAAGGGCTATTTGTGTAATTTGAGCTACAGGTTATCTTAGTCTATTGTACTGATACTAGGTGAATAAGATTAGTCATATAGTAACAGAAACAGCTTTTTCTTTTACTAGGGAGCATACATTTTCCACATTTTTCCAGAAAAGCTCCTAAGATCTTCCATCCCATATTTGGTATGTGCACATTTGTAACTCAGATATGAGTATTAGTTTTGTTAGAATTATCTAAGTAAAACTGAAGCACCACAGTCATGAAACAAGTTTGAATTCCCCTTTTTATTTAATATAATCCTTGTTTTGGGATTCAGTCCAATACTGTGATTTCATAACATCTCCTACCCTCTGCATTCTGTTTTGTAATTGAAGGAAAAGTGATGACAGAAAATCTTCCTAATGTGATCACATTCTTATATGTAACTGTAAAAAGAAAAATCCAAATCTCTCTTCTTCAAATTAGAAGAGTAAGTCCACTGCATTTGGTAAGAGATTTACACTGCCAGAGCAAGCATGACTGGATCCTGTGTGTGGTGTACGCTCATTTTTTTCCTGCCTGTTAAATGTGTAGTCTTACTTCCGTGCATGTTCCTTGGGCAGAATTTAGCTCAATTTTCTTAACTTGCTGTGCTGGACCAAACTCAGCTGTGCTGCAATTCCATTGACCTCTTTGGAGTTACTAAATAATTTGATTTGACCTAATATGGTCTTCACTGAGTGCCATCTTTCTTTCAGGGAGCTTAACAAAGTAAAATTTTCTATTTCTGCACTCAAACATAAGCTTCCTTTTTCTCCTTTTTTTTTTTTTTTTTTTTTTCATTTTAATTCTTGCTAGAAGGAGTAGACAAACTGCTGTTGTAAATGGTGCTGAATAACTGAAGGATATCCTCAATTGCCTTGAAATCTCACTTTGTTAGTTGAAATTGATAGTAAAATTCCTACTGACATCAAGATGGAAGGAATTTTCCACTGTTACACCTGGTTATGGAAGGACAGTCAGCTGTCCTTCCATAAAGGTGGGGTTCAGATCACAACAGGGTGGTACCCTGAAGGGTCCAGTTTCTTTCCACTGACAGTAACCTTAGGTGATTAACTCCAAAATAGCTACAAATAATTATAATAAAAAAGCCCAAATATTAGAGTTCCTTGCCACTATCTCTAGTGGTGCCTTTTGAAGTTCAAAATCTGGGACCTTCTGTGTGCCTTGAACAAGCAGCCTCTGATATGGGAAGGTGGATGAAGCTGGGCTGTGTGAACTGCTTTAAGCTGAGTATTTTGGCCTAAGCTCATCTAGCATCATTTCACATGGTGAATCTTGGCAACAATACAAGGATGCACAAACCTTTCTCTGTGAAGTTCTTGGTCTTGATTATGTCTTGATATGGCAACAATAATGTGTGTGATAAGGTTTAGTATGTGAGCAACACTGGGGTTACATAAAATACTCGCATGCATAGTTTTTGTTTGTGTGTATTTGCAGGCTTTAAGCCACACTGACAGTGTTAGTAAACTTGAGTCTGTGTTTTCTGAGAGGTATTTGGCCCAGGAGGACATTATATTGAATAGGATTTTAAAGGTCTAATTTGAAATTTATTTCTATATGCCAAAATCAAATATGTATTTAATATATCCTATGAGTTATAGTTAATTCATCTGATCAGCTGTTATTTAGATTTGACATATTGGGCCTAATTCTTTCCTGAAGCTTGTGTCTGACTCTATACCATATATGTAAATGCATGTAAAGCATTATTTCTATTTTATAAGCATCAGTGTTCATACCTGGAGAAGGACCTGGAAATTAAGGCCCTAACAGTGATGTGCCCTCCATCTGGCACAATACAGGCTGTGCCCACATTAGCCAGCAGCACAGATGGAGAGCAGCACAGTGGCAGGAAAGAGCTGCCGGTCCTTTGGGCCTGGTACCCATGCTGAGTGTATTTCAGGAGGGTGCTTCAGGCTGATGCCAGTCTAGTCCCATGGACTGAATGTCAGCAATCTCAGTGAGTAAAGAGGGGCTCTCAGGAACATTTCTTTCTCTTTTATCTCCGAGGCCACTCTGCAGTGTGAGCCCAAGTGCAGTAAATGGGGATGATTGGTAGGTTTGACTTAAGAGTCCCCGTGATCCCTTCTAAAACAATAGTACAGATGCACCCACATGGAGTGATTTCTGGCTCTCTTTGTTAAGTGACTGCTTTTAAATCCTAATTTGCCTTTCTTGAGACTTTGTATTTAATTCTTGTGTCATTACTAACTTGTTCAGGAAGAGACAGTGCAGGTGTGTGGTTCCTGAGAGCATCGATCAAAGGTTTCTGCCTCTCTGGCCTTGTTGTAGCAATGTATCAGCACAAGCAGATTAACAGTGGTGATATGAAATGCAGCTGTGTGATCTGAATGTCCTTACTGAGTAGGCTTTGATTAGCCATTCAGCAAAGTAGTGTATTTTAAATCATTTTTTTCTCCTTGTGATGTGTATTGGTATGCCTTGGTTCACTGAACACATCCCCGAACACATCACCCTTGAATATCACAAATACACATACTCTGCTCAGGTTGCACTGAGGTTTGTGGTACTATATAGATGCAAACCAGGAAGGACCACAAGGTGGAAAATAAATTTGAAACTGTCTCGCTGAGGAGTTGTACTACAACTTAAAAAAAAAATGCAGTACAGAAACTAGATCCAAACACATTGCTGATTATTCTTCTGCAATTTGCCTATAAAACTTCTGATGGTCTTTAAATTGTTGTACTAACGTTTCAAAAGAAATGTAATTTTACAGAGTGACTTGTCTGGGAATAGAATGAGATGGAACATCTGTCCTTCTGAACTGTTGGAATTGCTTGGCTGAAGCAAATGCAAGATGAAAAAAACAGAGATGAAAAGACAGTTGGAAAAAATAGGTCTTGTTAATCTTTTCTCTAAAACACATACTAAACTTTTCAAGTTAAATTTACTCATACTATTTCCTGCTATTTTATACTACTACATCTTCCCACATAACAACTGAGTTAAAAAAGGAAAAAAGCAAAACTGGTTTCATTACTGAGATAACAGCATATGCTAGGACAATTGAAAAAGTTTGATGCATTTTCTGATCACAAAAATACAGTTTTGTTTTTTAAAATGATGTGGATGAAAACATCTAGTGATCTCAACTCTTGGTTCATATTGTCAGCATCTCAGCTAATTATTATGATGATCTTTATTTTGTTCTAAGCTGACATTCTAGAAAACATACTGGAGTAAACAAACATTAAGTCTTCCATGCCAGAAAGCACTTAAGGCTAGTAAAAAAGGTAACTTGGTCTTTTTAAAATGTTTTCAGCAGTCCATAATCTATTTTCATGGTGTTCTGTAAACCCTATTATCAAGGCTGCAGATTCCTACACATGACCAGTCTTCAGTAGTGAACAAAAATGGCATCTAAATCCCAAGTGACACTCTTAAGTACTTGGCAGCAGAAGGGCTCTTCTGAGGAAGATTAAGTTAATGGAAGCATTTGGGTAACATCTGCATGACTCTTCGTCCTGGTATGGCCAACTCACACTGCTGCAACACGTGACAGAGGATTTCTTCGATTATCACTTAAGAACAAAACTGGCTGAGGTTCCTTTCCAGGCATCCATCAGGCTGTGATGTACATCTCGGGGTATACATGTGGTGTAAACAGGCACAGTGAGAAAGAGCGGCCTGCACAGCCTTTGAAGAGGACTTAATAAAAGTCAGATTACTCATTTAATGAAAAGTAAAAGAAATTGGGAGAAGATTTGTTGTTGTAGCTGCTGTTTATTTGTCTTATTTACAGGAAGATGTACTGTCTTTTCCAATTGAGGGCTGCTGCAAGCACACAGAGCCTTGTTAATACAGGAGATTAATGCACTTGCCCTTCACCTCAGTTGACCTGGGTTTCAATCTGTTATTTTGTTACAAGTTAGAGGAGTTTATTGGCCTTTCTTTAGCCCCTAGTTGGTGCCTTTCCACCTCGTAAAACCACTTCACAGCTTGACATGAGTGCTGTATTCTGGTGTGAAAAGACCCAGGTTTGCAGCAGCAGGCAATAGGCAAATCCTGGCTGAGGGACATCTGAGAAGGGACACGGGGAACTTCGTCCAGGGACTGGCTGTATTGGACTGGTTTTGCTTGGTTTTTCAGACTCCTGTTTGAAATCAGGGAGATCCTTCTTGTCTGCATAATGCAGCATTGGTTTCCATGCCTAGGCTGATCAGAAGTTACCAGGTTTCATTTTCCATAGGACTAATATTTACAGAAGTATGGGGGAACATGAAGAAGTCAGTTGTATTAGTGCTAAGTGGCATTATTTACTTAGTTTTGAGATTTGCTAACAATAAGGATAGGGTGGAATAGAAATCTTACATTCTTTGCAAATGTTTTTATTTTCTACTGACTATTTCCACTCTTTCAAGCTTCCTTTTCCTTTTCCCTTTCCTTTTCCCTTTCCCTTTCCTTTTTCAGTTTTTCATTTTCCTTTTTCCTTTTTCCTTTCCTATTCCCTTCCCATTTTCATGAACAGCTGCAGGGGGAACCTACAGACCAATGCAAGCTCCACAGAAGTGCCTCCTCCACTCTACTTCAAGATCTGGCTAATTGGAAAATCATTTTGAATTATATTCCAAGATTTGGATGAAAAGGTGACAAATCACTGCAAATTTGAAATGAGATCCATCCTGAGAAAAGAGAAGAAGCTCAAAATTTTTTCCATAGAAAATGAGTGTTTTAGAGGAAATTGGCATTTTCCAGAAGAAAGCCTTGGAAACTGAATTGAAATTTGTGTATATCACCGTAACACTCAGCATTTTGGGCAGTTATACAGAAAAATAAAATTTGAAGAACATAAACCAGACTGAAATTAAAAAAGATAAAAACACTTTCAGAGTTTCACAGGAAAGAAATAAAAATCAAGGAAAAAAGTTGCTGTGGCCAAAATTTTTTCTCTTGTTAACATTCAGGTCCGAGCACTAGAGAAGGGAAATTGAGATTTATCTGCTGAAATTTACTGTCTTTTTCCTTACCTTCAAATTCTAACATTACTATAAAGGAAGTCAACTAGTTGTTAATAATTTCCAGAACCTATTCTTTATCTCCAAGGTATATGTTCCTAGAATTTACCCAGATTTGTTTAGGTAGAGGAGTAGTTTTTCACTGCAATTACTTTTTTCTTTAATCTCTTTCAAAGGAAAGGGACTGGCATGCAAAGATTGGTTTTGCCTGCAGATTTCATCTGATGTTTTGTGTTTTAGGATGTGGTAGACATCCACTGTAGATCAGCTCACTGGTTTCAGATGTGTTTTCCTTTTTTTTTTTTTTTTTTTTTTTTTGTTGCTGGTTACCAACTTTTTTTCTTTTTGTTTTTTTTTTTTTTGTTTTGTTTTTGTTTTTTTGGGTTTTTTTTGTTTTTTTTTTTGTAATGCCATTGCTTTGAAAACCATGTGGAAAGAGACAGTGAGAATCTGCTTCAGGGTAATGTCAGCCAGATTAAAGTAAAGAGCTTTTCTTGTGTTAAATTAACCTGCTAGTATTTGTAATAGGAATGAAGAGGAGCTCTGTGGTGTAGGCAGCTGCTGGCACAGGGATGGTAACGACCAGCTGAAGGGGGACCCTCTAACAGCAGCTTCTTCAACAAGCAATTGACCACTACTTGTAAAGATTTTCAATGTTTATACCTAGAAGCTGCTTCCACTAGTGACACTGTTTATGTGTCATCAAATTGCAGTGCTTCCTTGGGTGGTAGGGCTCAGGATACATCACAGGGCCCTGGTTTTCCAATTAAATGTGTGGTGAATTAAGGAGTTTCCATTTTTTGGGAATGAAAAGACGAGTAGGTGAGTTTTCTGATGAACTAGTTAGTAAAAAAAAGCCAAACCTAAACCACCCAGACTGTATTAATAGCAGATTTTATTTTGTAAACTTCACTAAACTTCTGATCCTATTGGCCTACCTGCTTTAGTGATTGGACAGAAAGATAAGAATACTCTGTCGCTAAATCAGAGCCTGCTCATCACATTCCCAGCAGTCTCAACATGGAAGCAAAGCATCTTCTCTGGGGAAGTGTGGTGAGGATGGAGGTATAAGGATTCATGGGGCTAGTTGTGAACCTGGGCTCTCTCTTGGTTGCAGCCACATTCTCAGTCCCTGCTCATAATCTGCACTTTTGAAGTGTGAAGTTTGGAATCTCAGATGAGATTCTAGGCCTTTAGTTTGGTGACTGAAATGTAATAACTTGTAAACCCCAAGCATCAGTGCCTGGCAGTACTGTTTGTTGGCATTGGCCTGAAACCTTGCAGATGAGCTTAAGATGGCTGTTGTAACATAAAAATCCTGAAGACTTCTCATGAACTAAAGGATGTTTATTTAAAAAACAACACCAACCTCATTATTCTCTCAAAAGCACGGGTGCTTTTTGGTATTCAATGGAATATGTTCCTGGGGCCAGATCTTCAGGTGCTGCAGACAGTTGTGTTGAAGTCAAGCAAGCAATTGTAGTTTGCAACTACTCAAAGCTGAAGCTTTGAGTGCCTGTGAGTGTGTACGTGTGTTGTATATGGCCTGGATATTTACTGTGGGGCTGGATTGCATGCAGGGAACCTGATGGTAGTGTGCCAAATGGAGAAAGAAAATTCTCTTTCCGTGGAGTGCTGTCAGAATGCTGCTTTTGTACTTTGAATCATCAGAGCTCTAGCTTTCAGGCTTGCAATTGTTTAAAGACATCATAAATATTTCTGATATCCTGTTAAATGCAGTCTGCTTTAATTACCAAACCTAGCTGGAGTATTGCACTCTGGGGGGTAACGATAATATTGATTTACCTATGTATAGGGGGTAGTATATCAGTGTTATCAGGCATGACTTTATTTTAGTACAAACTTTACAATACAAATCTAGTCTGATAGTTTTATATGTTCTCTGGCTCTGGATGTTGGAAATAGGTTGCAGCTTGTGTTAGAACGGTTTTGTTTAACACAGCACATGGCTTTTCAAAAGCATCTAAGGGGTAACCTTTGCTCAGGATTTTGTTCTTACCCACAAATGGCCATTTTAATGATGACTCACAAGAAACAGTTTGAAATGTTTCAGAAACCTGTTGCCCTAACTTTGATATTCTTGTTTGAAGGTCAGCCTTTTAGAGGCAGTGAAATGTGTCACAACGTCTGAAGGATTCTGGAGAGAAACTTGCTTCTGAACAGGATTCAGAGTGGCTTAGGAGAAGAAAGTATCTTCACTTACCTGATGCCTGTTGAGAAGTGACCCTGCTGTAACTCATTTCTTGCCCTAATATACCCTCAAGGGAGACAAAGCCTTTGCTACAAGCCCGTCAGCAGAAAGTAGATCCACAGGGAACTCGGTTACATGGTACAGTCTGGGGCCCAGTTTAACTTGCTTCATCTTTCTAGCAATCCCAGAACTCTTCAAAGATGTGGGTGCAGATCTATTACACATGCTTACTATGGTTACTCGCCATGAAAAACAGTATGAACGGCCAACACAGGCTCCAGGTGGTGGTGGATCAGCATTAATCATAATGGACTCAGGGGCAGAGGACTGGCAAGATACCATGGGAAGCTGCTGTACATCCATCCCCTTGAATTCTGTTTCCTCCCACAGGGAATAGGGATATGGATGCAAGTGCCAGTGCCTCCATCTTCTGTTTCCACCTGTCATAAACCATGATCTGCTGTATGTCCATGTCCTTTTGTCTGCAGGAAAACGGGTGCATGACATAACCATCAAGTACAGTAGACTTCAAAATCTGGGGGTTTTGACAGCTTTCCCAAAAAGATAATAAAGATTGAAGTCTGTCCTTCAAATTCAGTTGGGTTTAATAGGAACAGCTTTTAGCAGTATTGCATGTTTGTCAGTACACTTGGCTGAAAAGCCATCTGGGTGATGAGCCAGAAAGCTCCATCTTTTCTCCTCTCTCCTCTCCTCCTCTCTCATCTATTGCATTTATATTTCTGCTCACCTGAACCTGGAAGGGAAATGTATGGATATGGAAGAGAAGCAGGCATGTTCAACGCGTTTGCAGCATGCTTAGATCAGGCCTATTCTGTGAGATACAAATGGTGAACCAACTAGCAGGAGAAGAAGTTTAGGCTTGTGGTTGGCCTTGTGGCCGAGCTCTTTAGCTGGTGGAGCAGCTGCAGAGGCAGCTGGGGCTGAGCTGGCTGTGAGGAGATGGGGAAGTAGATGGGCTCTGGTCAGTGCCCATCCCTCCCCCTTCCCTCAGTGCAGAGTTGTGTAGGGAGCTCCTTTGCTCAGAGGATGTTAGGACACAAGTGATGCTTCCCCTGAACCACAGAGAGGAACAGCTACCAGAGTTGCTGAAATAGGGACTGTTAGATGCTGTGAGAGCTTGCTGCACTTCTGGAGCATTTTCTGCACCCCATCCTCTTTCGCTGAAGCTCTGTCTCTCTCTTTTCTGTATCTTACCACTCCCTGCGGTCCTTTCACTTCATTTTTGCTCCTTGTCTGTTCTGGTTGATCTTCATGTCTCCTGACCCATTTCTTCTTAAATTTTTCCTCATCAGTCACTTGTTTCTTTTAGTTTCACACACCCCACTTTATCTAAAGCCTGCACAATTTGTTGGCTCTGGTACTGCCTCTCCTTCAGCCTTTCCTCCATTTTTTGTTTTGGTTGTGAGACCTCCAGACAGGGCCTGCCTGCAGCTCTGTGTGCACAGAGCCTGGCGAGAGTGAAGGCACTACACTTGCAGTAGTTCTTAGACACTGATGTGGTAACCAGAATTAATAGCAATTTGAGTGGTAGCAACCGCCGGTGGGAGCACAGACTTACAATGCAACTGTGGGAAAGTTAAGTCTCCTGGTGTCTGATCACCATCTGTAAAATAATACTTTTCTTCTAGTCTTTAGATAAGAATACATGGCTAAAACTAAGTTGTATTTTTAAATCTCTTCCACCATGAATAATCTTCTGCATGATTAGCAAGAAAAATTAGGTATGCGGTTTTTGAATAGCAAATTTTAGGCTTATCTATCTGCTTCTCAGATGCTACATGATTCTTCTGTGTGATGTACTGATTTGTTACTGATGCTTCCACATGAGTACACAAACACATTCCCTTTTCACTTCTGTTGCTGCTTCTCCTTTGGAGGATCCAACTGGAAAATTACAAGAAATAGACATCTGAGAAAAAACTGTTGCAAGTTTAATATCCTCCCACCAACTTATATCTTTTGTACCTGCACAGGGAGGGAAGGAATAGCGATGGCAACACATGGATATGAACATGTTTACATAACTAGAACACTGGTAAACCAGAAACAAGGCAACGGTCAGAGCTTGTTGCTATTATATGAGACTACTCATATGATAATACCGTGTTACAGTTGTGGAGAAGTGCAATGAGACTACTGCAGTATATGATGTAATCATACTTGCAAAGCTCAAGGAAATATGTTTTATTAATTATGGATCACAAATATATTTTGAGATCCTCTGATTAGAAGCAGAATTGAAATATAATGCATTTCAACAGAACTGTGCTAATTTGCAGAGTTGACTGGAAGACCTTTCATGGCCAAATTAATTTTGCAATTTATTAAGTTAACATACCCAGCACAGCTAAGCTCATGCATCATAAATTGCATTTCTTCAGTATATTTTTACAACAATATTATCTATTTTAGTTATTTACAGTGCTTAATGACTAGTTATTCCCAGTAGCATCTGTTCTAAGAAAACCAGTGAAATCTTATTTATAGAGGCTGAAAGGGGTCAAGCACCTGGGAATGTTGGGCAGAGATGAAGTTAGGGGTCCCTTTCTTCTCTCACCTGCACATTGGCTGCTTGCCATTGCTGTCTAACTCAGCCTATTGTCTCTTCTCAGAAGTCCTGGAAAAGCCCCTGAAACCAGCACTGTGGCTTAATTAGGGACTATTTAAAAGAGAGGCATTCTTGTTTTTATTGCATGGTGTGCAGAAGAGTGTGACTCGTTCTATTCTCTTGTTGCTAAATGCTTGATAGTAGCCAAATAACAGATGAAAAGATGTTTCCTCTGTAAAGCAGGGTTTACAAATCTGGAGATAAGATCATCTTAGTGTAAAAGCAAAGATCTTTAGCGTATGAGAGAAGATAAATTTGCTCAAATGAGACAGATAAGAGATGACACAGCTTTCAAATATCAAATTGTCAAGCAGATGTTAGTATAGAACATGCTTGCTGTTAAGAAGAAAAAATACCTTACAAGCAAGCAACTTGGTGAACAAGAAAGTCTCCTCAGCACTGTGATATGACTGTCTTATGCTGGCAAAGGGTCAAGTGAATAAGTCCTGTGAAGACCAGCTTCGGGAACTGGGGTTGTTTAGTCTGGAGAAAAGGAGGCTCAGGGGAGACTTTATCACATGCTACAAATATCTGAAAGGATGTTGAGAGCTGTATTGAGGTGGGAGTTGGTCTCTTCTCTCAAGTAACAAGTGATAGGACAAGAGGAAATGGCCTCAAGTTGCACCAGGGGATGTTTAGGTTGGCTGTTAGGAAAAAATTTCTTCATCAAATAGATTGTGAAGCATTGGAACAGGCTGCCCAGGGAAATGGTTGAGTCACCCTCCCTGGTGGTATTTAAAATACTTGTAAATGTGACACTTAGAGGAATGGTTTGTGATGGACATGGTAGTGTTAAGTTTTTGGTTGGATTTGGTGATGAAGGTCTTTTCCAACCTAAGTGATTCTCTAATTCTGTGCAGTTCCCTTTCCTTGGCCTGATGGATCTATAATCCTCCACCTCAACATTATCAGGAGACCATCTGCATTTTCTTTGAAATCAGCACATAGGATAATTTTTTTTTTTTTTTTTCTGCCCATCAGTGTAGCATCTCACCCCTCCCTCTCATCAACAATCCTGGCAGTCCTGGACTTTGCATCTCTTGCTATTCTAGGCAGCTCAGTCATATACACTTGGCACCTGTGCCAAAGCCAATAGTTTTTGCTGTTTCCAGCATGTTGGTGGTTGACTTAATTTTCTCTCTGCTTTACGCTTCACTGGTGTTTGCCACTGAGGGCTTGTTGTACAGAGTGCATCTCTTAGTACAGAGGAGGTAGCATGGGGTATTGCTGGACATCCCTTTTCTGGACAGGAATTCTCACCCTCTTCTGCATTAACCAAGGCATTGTGCTGATATATTACTCCTCCTTGCACCCAAGGGAAAGTGCTGCTTCCCTTGCCATTTGGCTCAGCTTGGTGGTTGGTTGCCTTGTGGCTATCACTTGTCCTGAAGTCTAGTTATCTTGACAAAAACCAAAAGCATGTATGTAATAGAAAATACAGCATACATTAATAATTTCAAACATCAGGCTTAGATACCCTGAACCAAGTTAGGTCCAATCCTAGTCAAATTGTTAGGGAACTGTACACAATCTATTCATGTTGCTGCCTGTGCACCTCTTTCTCCACCAAAAGACCATCCAGATGTCTCTCATAGATAGTCTGTGGCCACTGATCTTTTGTAAAGATCCGAATCACAAAGTGGGTTGGATTGGAAGAGATCACAGTGGATCATCATGTCCAATGTCCCTGCTAAAGCTTGTGCCACCCTAGAGCACATGGCACAGCATTGCATTCAGACAATTCTTGAATATGTCCAGTGAGGGAGACTCCATAACCTCTCTGGACAACCTATTCCAGTGCTCAGTCACCTGCACAATAAAGAAGTTCTTCCTCATATTGAGGAGGAATTTCCTGTACATCAGTTTCTGCCTGTTGTCTCTTGTCCTGTTACTGAGAAGAGCCTGGTCCATCCTCTTGGCACCTGTATCCTAGCAGGCCAGCCCCAGCCTGTGCTGGTGCCCAGGGTTATTCCTCCCCAGGTGAAGGATTCTGCACTAGCCTTTGTTGAATTTCAGATTATTCTTCCCTGCCCCTCTCTCGAACCCATTGAGGTCCTTCTGAAGGGCTGCACAGCCCTCTGGGGTTTTGGCCTCTCCTCACAGCTTGAAAGTTCCCTGATGAAAACAGGGAACTTGCTGAGCAGGCTTCTGCCCCTTCACCCAGGTCATTGATGAGTAAGTCAAACAATACTAGGTGCAGTATTGAACTTTCTCAGATACCAGATGTCTCAGAAGACTTGAGAGAGATCTGTAAGACTCTGTAAGGAACAGTTCTAAATGAGGTGTATGAGTGTGCTTGTGATAGAGCTTAGGCATGCTATGCAGTCTGAACCTCAGCCTATTTTGGGGAGCACTGCAGAGAAATTGGGATTTCCAAATTAAACCCAAGTCCAGCATAGCTCTACTTTTCCATCCCAGATTAACCTGCTGTAGCTCTCACCTTCTTTCTTGTTAGTACAACTGTTTATATTTTGGGGTGCATGAAGGGGAACAGCCAGTATCTTGTTTTACTGTAGTGTGAGGAAAATCTATTTAAGTGTCTGAGGAAGGAACTGCTGGTTGCAGGTGTTCATGAGAGATGTGTTCCTCTTCACCCCTGCACCCCTGGAGGGGAATTCAGCAAAAGGGACCTGCATGTGAAGCACAGTCCCTGACTTCCCCAAAGGTATATAAACATAGCACAGATGCTGATGGCACCCAGTGTGCTGAGGGTCTGTCCCCTGGGTAGAAAAGAGGCTTAGATGGTGTGTTTATACATGTTTATATATATTAACCAGTGAAATTTTCACCCTTTTTCTTCATACATAGTTGGTGCTGGATGTTTGTGATTCACATCTAAGGATTCTTTCAATTTCTGACTTGTTTACTTAAATTTCCAAGACAATGAGCAGCAAATAATAATAGGTGAATAATGAATGAATGACAGTAGTAAATGGTAGTCCAGCATGCTTATTACCTACAGACTGCTGGCATCTTGCTGCCTGCAATTTGTCCACTTTAACTCTGACCTGGTAAAACCCTTGAACATATTCAGAAGTATATTAATAATTCACTAAAAATACTTCTTGTTGCTTTCTTGAAATTCGACAAGTCACTAGTTCCCTGTGCAGATGATGTGTTTACTCTCATGCTTATGAGCAATGCATCAGGCATCACTCTTTCACATACTCACAGAAATGCTTTATCGCTGGTGAAATATGTCACCTTCTTCCTTGAGCTGAATGTTTCATTTCTCTTGCTCACAGATCTAATACCACAGTGAATTAAATGTATTGATGAATCAGGACTGAAATCTACAGTGAATATGATTGCTTAAAAATAATTCCACCAGACGTAGTTTGGAGATGTCATTTTCTGTGGGAATGTACGCTCCATGTATATAAAGCATACGTATATAAAGCAGCGTGTGGGAATGTGATGCTATTTAACTCGTAAATGGAAAGCAGAATTTTATTGGTCACAGTAAATATTTGTTCAAGGAAAAGGAGTGTAGGTGAGAACAATCCATATGAAAAGAAAGCAGATTAATACCCAGAACACTGAAAATATTGTTCAAGGACAGTTTATCCTTGTGGAAAATATGACCCCCTGTAAAGCTGCTGAGTCTGTTTGCAGATCTTTTCAAAATAGAGTCCTTGCATTTGCCATTTTAGTTTGTTTTGGCTGTTGGTGTCCAAACGACATTCCTAGCAAATTGCATGAAGTGCTTATTCCATTATTTCTATTGTTATGTTTCTCAATAGAATGTGGTTATCTTTAGCTAGTGTCATGCTTTAGTACATTAGCACTAAAATGCACTGATGATATTGCAAAGAGAGTGTGAGGCAGCTGACATTGAACTGGTACCTTGTATCTTGTCTCTGAAGATTCCTAAACTGGAAGCTGCTTTCAGCTTAAAATGAAGAAAGAATATTTGCATTTCTTCATAACCTGGTCTCCTCTTGTGAAGCTGTGACCTGTGCCAGTTCATGTATGTTCTGCTCAAACTCTGTCCAGGTGCTGGGATGTGCTTGACTGGTCCTAACTGGTTTTTGGATGAGAGGTGCTCTAATCTGCTCTGCATTTTTATTTTGCATGGCTTCAGTTTTCACATAATGAGCCAGTTTTATCTGTCATGTGCACAGTTCTGCTTTCTTCACGTCCCAGTTCATAATTTTGTTACATGCCTTTTGTCCATAGAAAATAAAGGAATCACGGAACTGAAATTGAATTAGACTCAAAACGTGCTTGAGTTTCCTGTTTTTCTTGTATTAAAATACTTTTTCTATTGAGACCCATCATGCGGCAGTTTCCTAACCACAACCACAGGGACTGAGAACACACTGGGTTTTGCCACACAACACAGGGAAAGGGGCAGATCTGGAAGTGGGCTGGGGATGTGCTGGGCAGAGCAGTGCGGGGGGGACTCTGTCCTGCTGCACTGGCAGCTGCCCTGCTGCTGCTGGACAAGTGAGTTATTTTTGTCCTGGACACTGGCAATGACTAGGTTTGTGGTTCACCCTTTGTCCAAGTCAGATGTCATCCTTCTCTTTCATCCTCCTTCCCTGCAGTATTTTCTGCTGCCCATTCTTTTCTCTCATCATTTTTTTTTTCTATCCTGCTCCACTCCTCCTTTCACTCTGTCCTCATTTTTTCTCCTTTGTTAGCCAGACCTACTGAAATATAAAGCCTGACCTCTCCTAAAGGGGGAGGATGTCCTTTTCCTTTTTAAATTATGCACCTGCCTAGATGTTTTCATCATGTAATTGCTATAGTCACTGTTGGGAACACAGATAGCCCCTGTAAGACAACCACTAAAAGCCTTTTGATTTAAAATGATGTTTTCAGTTTTATGGCCTTTCTGTGCTTCTGGTAGTATCTTTCTGCAAAGCTTAAGTGGAGAGACAAAAGAAAGCAACGCAAGACCTGCCTCCAGCAATATTTCCACAGCCCTGTTACTGGGGAGGGCTGCTCACACTGAGGTCACTGCTAGTAGAGCTCATCACTGAATGCAAAATATATTCAAAAGTTACTTTATTATAAGATTAGCAGCTCTATCATGAAAACCAGCAACATTCCTGGGCTTGTGGGAATCAATTCTACCGCATTCCAAACCAGGATGTCCTTCTGACACATTTTTTTTCCTGTGGAAACACTCATAAATTTGACCATGGTACTTGGAGATGAGTTAGACCCTTTTGATTACAGCCCTTTTGAATCCACCCTCTCTCCTTCCTTTGTTCCAAGAAGGAGGTACTCTGTCTCTTGAGTCTTACATCCCTAAGTAAACTAAAGGATATTTTAGATATCTCGCTGTTTGTTTTGGATTAAGTGGTGCTGTTTAGGGAGTAATGTTCTTTTTGGTGTGAATGGGAGGAGTGGAATTTGTAGTTCCTGTCTCAAGAAAAAAGATATTTTCACAATAGATAAAAAAGCAGGTTTTTTATATGTAGGAGAGAGCAGCATTGTGCATAATCAGAATTTTGGAAACTTCCCAGTTTAACCTCCCTTGTGATTTGGGCATTGATAAAAATCCCTATTCTTAATGGTAATAAGTGAAAAAAATCCCAACAACACCCCCCCCCCCCCCCCCCCCCCCCCCAGAAATGTGAATATGTTAGATTTGCAATGATTTTACTTGTACTGACAAATTATTTAATACAGATTAATCATACACTTAATTTAGACACTATTTTGATGATCCACCCAACAATGAAGGAAAGACTGTTGACTATCCATTATCGCATACAGATGACAAACACAGTGTTCCTGAAGTGATTTGCATATTTTCTGAAGTCAAGTATTAATACACACATGCCTTTCCTAAGTTTCAGCCCATCACTAAAGCTCTGTGGTCCTCTTGCACTAACATTTTGGGTTATTTTACTGTGCATAGCAAAATAAAACTATGTTACACAATGAGGCAAAACACCCTTGTTGTGTTGAATAGTAATTTTCTGAAGGTACTGAATTTAACTTTTAATTAGAATTTTATCTATGGCTAGGTGCTGTACCTTGAATAAGCCCCAGTAATATTGCTGTCTTCCAGTTTTCTTAGAGATGTAGTTTTGAGTTTGCTTGTTTGCAGTCATGTCTAAAATTAAGTATTTCAGTTATAAGCCTAAGAAAACAAGGAGGAGTATAAACTCCTAATGGCACTCAGAAGTGGGGCCTGCACTGGATGTTTTAATGTGCTCTCTCCTTACTATATTTGTACCATGTCTTCCTCATTTACTTTTAATACAGGCTATTAGTTTTCTCCTTACTAGCCTCAGTCTGAAGGCTGTGCTTGTTGATTGTACCTGTTGTTCTGGGGGCCCTTTCTGCCAGCACTGTTTCCCCCTGCTGTCAGATCTCCCCCCACCCATTCATTCCTCCTGCTTAAGGCCTGTTTGACACTGTTGTAATGATTCCCCTTGGGAGATGTACAATTAGATTTCTAAGTTCCCACATGGCTCCTGCTTTTTAATGTTTGCTCCTGAGTCAGCACTGTATGCATGACTGACTGGAATAGTAAAAATTTGAATAAATGTCTGTTCTCTTCTCGGGATTATATTGCTTTTTGGTTTCAGAGAAGAAATGTGCCTCTGAAATGCTTCAGGAGTCTCATATTTTCACATACAATTAGGTTGCAGTATTTTGGATGCCTGGTCTTTCTATTTCCTGATCTTACTAATATCTAAAGATTTTTGTTAGGAGTAGCCTGATTTTCACCAAAGTTTTATAGTTAAATATAATGGATTTTTTTTTTATCACACAGCAGCACCCATGATGGACTGTACAGGCTCTGCTCCAAGTTGCATTTGGTCATAAAATATGTGGCAGTGTGAGACTAAACTTGTATGCTGGCAGAACAATGATCTCATAGCTAGACTCTGGGGTAAAATTAGCTTTGGTCAAATTTACATTTTAGAGAGAGCAGGGATAAATGCTTGTCCCCTGTGTCCTAAGAAAGGGAAGGTTATTTCAGGGAATCTCTGGATTCCACAAATGCTTCTGGAGTTCAGGATCAAATTAATGCCTTCTTATGAACAGTCTGGGGGGGTTAATGTTTTTTCTGCTTCAGCCAGCCATGATGGGTTCAGCTCTGCTGTATGAGCAGGCTTGCATCCGTACATTATGTGTTGATAATTCTCATTCTGTCATATATTTTGGCCGAGAGTGATGCAATCTATCAGAACCTCTGAACAATTATCTTCTTTTGGGCTGCATATCCTTAGTAGTCTGGGTAGCAATTACCCAATCCGAATATTTGGCAAATAGTTTGTAATTCCTGTGGAGAAAGCATATGCAAGCCTGGCTCTGACCTGATTAACTTTCTTAGTTCCCTGGCTTTTCCGTGCAGTACTGAACACCTAAGGGGAACTAGCATGTTCCCAGTTACTTGTGTCCTGAACAACATCAGTGAATGCTAATCATCCCTTCTGGATTTGGTGCTCCCTTTCATCTTGGGCTGGCTATATCCCAGGTGGGTGCAGCTTCTGGCAGCATGCCCTACAACGTGGGTGTTACTCTCAGAACAGAGGCAGAGGACTGCCAGATGTCCAGTGTCACCTGCCTGAAAGAAATTTTCCTTCCAAATCTTTGTGTGGATTGTTTCACCAGGTGATTGCTCTTGTTGTTGTGGTCTGCTGATGTGACCATGTGACAAATGCACTGCTGGCTTCCGTGTTCAAGGGAAGTGGAATTTAACTTGCTCAGTTGTATTTTGCAGCTGCAAAGAAGGAAAAAAATAGAAGTAAGAGTACAGTACAGGATGGACCAACATATGTCTTATTTCCTGCATTCTGGCAGCAGTCTTAGGGAGGAGGGACACAGCACCCTGGCAGTGACTATGGCCCAGATCCTCAGTTCAAGAGCCACAGGAGTGTAAAGAAAGCTCAAGTATTAGGATCATTTTAATCCCCAGGTGACCAAGGACCTTGCCTACAGAAGGCTGTTCGGTTCATAGCAAAGTGTGTTCATTTCATGTTTCTTTTTCCTGCTTTACAGGGGTAGTTGTAGATGGTCTTACAGTTGTCTAACATTTCTCAGCTTTTTTGGATAAGTTTATCTTGTGCTTGCTTGCATGCTGTCATTCTTAAGTGAGATAGAAACATTGCTTGAGGACTAATTTCCTGCAACATCACCTTCTCATTCCAACCTCCAAAGTTCTCACACCAAAATATATCTGATGTCACTGATATGAAAGGGCCTGGGATGGTTCAGTATGTTCCTTTTCTCAGCCAACCACATCTGTCTGACGTGTTCAATAGAGGGACTGGTTGCTCTTGACTCATCAAAAGGGATAGCTTATGTTATTTTGAGCTGTGTTGTCAAAAATGGCCCTTGACAAGACTTGAACTCATTCTCCTTGAGCTTAGTGGGGTGGTTTAACTGCTCATCTCCAGACAATAAATCTGGTAGTCAGATACACAGTAAGGAGGTATAAGGAAGTTCTTCTAATCTTCATGAAACTTTATGGGTGAGGTCAAGTTCTTACCCTGTGATTCACCAGCAAATTTCATCAGGTTTAAGAGGTGAACATCGGCTCTCTCATGCTTCTTTGTCAGTTCCCACATATCAGCATTCCTCCCTATCATGGCATAAGGGAAATGGACGTGACTGACTCACACTTGACAGGTTTCAGGTAAAGCAGAAATCACAACGTAAGAGATGCTAAAGGTTGTGACAGTGTTACAAGTGGTGGGTCTCTTCTCTCCTTAGGAACTCTGCTTAACTCCTTCAGACTTTTCCAGAAAAGAGAAAAAAAGACCAAAAAAAAGATAGTGAGGAAAGGAAAAGGCGCTCCCATTTTTTTTGTGGCATTACTACACAAAGCTGAGCTGCCAGATTAGTTAAGATCTGCAGGGAGATTGTGGTTAGCACTGGTGGTTGACTGGGCGCCACTGCATTCCTTGCAGTGGGACTCAGGCCAACACCATTACACCATCAGCTCTGAGGGATCACCAGTAGTACAGATTGCCAACAGGACAGGAAAACACAACAGAATTTTTGATACCTAGAAAAGGTGAGCTTTAGTGACAGCCTAGTTGCTCTTCCTGCCACCATGACCACCCTAGAAATATTAAAGTGTCAGCATGCCCATTTGCAATGTTTTCGGTCAGTAATAGAATGGTTGCTGTCAAAAGTAGTAGAATGTAAATACTTGTGGGGTTTTATAGTTTGGCTTTTTTTTTTTTTTTTTTTTTTTTTTAAACTATAAATTCACTCACTTTCTTTCTTCCTTTTCTTTAGCAGCAGGCTGTGGGTCCTTAAGTATCAATATCTCAGATCTATCTCATGCCACACCTAAAATAAATTGTCAATAGGAGGTGTTGTAGAAGATTCACACATCATTCCAGCAACTGTAATATCTGTTGGGAAATGCAAAAACACCAGGTGCATAGCTGCTGGATAGAGTTTCCATTTACTTTACCTGGGGCTTTTCTGTAACATACAGTAATGTACGTCACATGCAGAAAAAAAGTAGGTGGAAGGTTCTTTCCAAACCACATTGACTGAAAGAATGTACGTGTAAGGTAAGCTGTATGCTGACATGCTCATGTGCTCTGCAGAGGAAAGGGTTACCTTGTCAAGGAAGTCTTCCTGGTGCAGGTGTGCATCCTAGCAGATTCATTCAGAGACTGAGAGACGAGAATGAGCCCTCCCTCAACTGACATGTACAAACAGCCTTTTACCCATTTGTCTCCTAGGACATTTGCTAGCTGTCTCGTTAATCTTTTACTCGAAGTCAGACATATGTATTGATGGGAAAACAAACCATAGACCACAGACCCCCTGCCTTGCATTCCTCACCTCCTCAAAATAACACTCACCATAGAAGCATGCAGACAGCACTGATAGCTCAGTGGGTTTGTAGCTGCATTTCCTTGCACTCCTAAAGCACCCCTTCCAGTGTTGTTCTCATAAGCTCTTCTTCCTTATTGTTTATACTGTTGAGCAACTACCTATGCCCTGCAGTCCATCACATCCCCTTCTTTATTTGCATTGTGCAGGTATGATTCCTTCTGTATCTCTGAACTTAAGGTGGCAGAAGAAACCGGGACTGGAATTTCTTCCTTTTAACACTAGGTCACAGCGTGGTCCATGCACCTCTTGCTGACCTTCTGGAGGCTTTGAAAGCACCATTAATTTTACTTTCTTCTAACAGAGTAACAAAACTTTAGGATCTGATCCTTAGCTGGTTGAATTGTTTTTAGCTTTATTAAGAGGGAATAAGAAACTTGTGAGCCAGAGCCACTAGCAGAGTATAGAAAGGGAAGTAATTTCAGGAACAGAAATATCTGTAAAGTTTAATCTCCAGTTATCTTGCCTCTGACTTCATCATCATCTGGTCCCAACTAAACAGAGTCAGATTAGCTCAGTACTGAAATAAAAGAGCCTGGAGGTGTTGTCTTACTGTTGTTAAATAGTGATCTTCTATCTTACCTAAGCAAGCAGATCCTTTTGCCTCTTGCATCACTGAATTATCTGAGACTTTCTTGCATGTTTGCCTTCAAGCTTGCTGGGTGGACTGGTTGGGATTACTGGCAGAAGTTTTCCAATGCTGATTTTACTTTTAATAATATTTATTTTCTCCAACAAAGCTACACATACTCACATGTTGCATCTCATTTTAAGTGAGCTCAAAATTTCTTCAAATAGTAATTATTTCAAAAGGAAGAATACCCTCCAACTCCTGTAAGGATATTGTTTATAAATATTTGTACTTTGCATGTCTGCAAATGAAAATTACCAAAGCAGAACAAGGATTTATTTTCAGTTCTCTTTAATCTTAGAGTTATGCCTTGTACTGCATGACATGGGATTGACCTTCATGGGACTGGATCCAGTCAGAATTCATACCTCACTCAAATCCACATTTGTACATTGTTTAGGGTGTTTGGTCGGGAAGTTTTAACCTGTCCATTTCAAATCATTCATATTTCTAGTGTTCAGTCTCAATAAAATCCACAGAAACTCCAGTAGACTCTGTATTCACTTCTTCAAATGAGAATGTATTCTTTAATAGGAATTTAGGTTTGATGTAATGGTAGAACATCTCCTCTCCATTTAATTTTTTTCCCTAAATATTTTTGTTTTGAGCTTTTAGGTTCCCCTTGCAAAAATATTCTCAAAAAACTTTTTGCAGCACCTAGCACAAGGACACCGTGATTATTATGTTTTGTAATACAAATCACCACTTAAAAGTAAAATAAGAAAAAAGCTGTACAGAGTATTGACTCTTCTCCAAGAGGTAGTCAGAGGTTTGTAATAACTAGTTCAGTTGACAGCCCACGGAAGGGAACTTCTGGAAACTAGTGTTGGTGATGATGGTGTGACCTTTGCTGCATTGCCCTGCTAGATCCTTCAACACTGCAGTAAGAGCAAGTACTTCCCACTGTAATTCAGTTGTCAGTCCTGCACCATCCTTAGTCTTGATGCGGAAGTCTGTGACAGACACGTCCTGCTGTGCTGGTAGCATTATCTGGGAACTAGTAGGAAATAGCTGTTGTACTTGGAGAGAAAGAGTTAAATTATGAAGCTGATACTATTATACATATAATAACAACAGTCTGTAATATTCTGGGACAGATTTGAGTTTATAAACCCATCCTGCAAACTACATCAGTCCGTCTCTAACTCTGGGTTCACTGACGACACTGAAGTTCAACATTTAGGTTAAAGTGAAAATTGCATTCAGTGTTGGCTTTTGTATAGACTAATTTGTTGGCTGGAAAGCAGTAAAGCTAAAGAGAAGGCTGAAAAGCTAGTGAAAGTGCTGTGGCAACTCACTGTAAATTTCTAAGTCCCTGGTGGAGAGACTACATCAAATTGCTGTTACTTCTCATACAATTAGATCAACGGGTAATTCTTTGGGGAGTGGCATCATTGTTTTGTTCTGAATTGTGTTCATGGTTGGTCCATGACCATGCCTCCTGGGCTGAAAGATATTACAATAGAGATGGATCATCTCCACCTTTGCGAGTGAATTGAGAAGGCCAGGTCTGGCTGCTGTCTGGCTGCTGTGCCTTGGGTGAGCTGTGGGAGCAATGCCTTCGTCCCTGTTACCCTGCTTACGGAGGTGCTGGAATGCAAAGGAGATGAAGTGCCAGTGCATCTGCCAGCCTGTCCTGCCTGGCTGGGTTTCATTGTTCTCCTAATTTCATCCAGTATTTCATTCAGGGAACAGTAATGCAAAACTTAGCATCCTAGATGATTTCTTGCTCTCTTACTTGGCTTCCACACCCTCGCTGGGGTCAGTATCCCACAGATATCCACAGCCTACCACGCTCTCCTGCCTTTCCCTTCCGTTCCCCCAGCAGCTTGCTGTCCTTTAGCCAGGTTACACATATTTTTTCAATCCCGGTTGTTCATGGTCTCTGAGCACAAGGCTTAGTGGAGTGCAGTGCTGCCAGCGCTGCGAGACGCCCCAAAGGGAGCCTGGCTGTGGCTCTGCTGTTTTCACACCTCTGCGCAGATGGACCCAGCTCCCCTCCCCGGCGCCCCTGCGGGCGCGCTGCCCACCCTTGGCCTCTGCTGTCAGAACGACTTTGGCAACTGCCACTGCTGGATTGCATCACCGTGCATGGCTCCCAGGTGGCTGCAGCTTTCAAACTCGCCTATCAGACTGTCTATCTGCTATTAGGTTCTTATCTTGCCTGTCTATCTAGGGTATCGACTTCTGGGCTGCTTTTGCAGCTTTAATTGCAGTTCGGGCACGGCAGCACTGGGATGTGGGTGCTAGGTCAGCAAACATAAATCCCATGATTGTTCAGGCTTGGACCACACTTCTGTGGCACTGCAGGAAATGGAGGTCCAGCAGGCTGAAGAACACGGGAAGTAAAGCAAGCGCAGCATCTACTCGAGTGCCTCAGCAACTGCTCAGGGAAAGGAGCAGCACTGCTAGCAGGAACCATCAGGGAGACGCCAGCTTCCCCCTGTGATTTATATGGGGCTTACAGTGGGGTGGGGCCACATAGGGCCGGGAGGAAGCAGCTCATAGAGCTATGCAGGATTAGTGAGGAGTAGAAAGGGACAGCACAGGACTGGGCAGGGGACCTGCTCGTGGGATGGCTCAGCCACAGAGGCAGCTGGCACTGGAGTGCTGATAAGGAGGAGAAACAGATGGCCACGCAAGCCCTTACACATGCCTTCCTGGTAGGCCTGCTGAAGGCTGGTCCACATCCCTTATTCCCCAAACAAAAATACATCTTTTCCTTTCCCTTGTTTGAAGATTTCATGTGGCTCATTAAAGTTTACTGCTATAAACATGCTCCTGCAGTCTTAGCCCAGTATATTGCTGCCGCCTGTGAATGACACAGGATCAGTCCCATTTATGCCTCTACCATGTTGTTGTGACATGGTTACAGAGCCCTTTCTTTAGAGCTGCAAGTCTGAAAAGTTAAAGAAAGTTAGGAAAAATGATAAAAGAAGGAGAGATAGCAATTATGTAAAATATCCCAAACCCAGTTCCCAAATTGGCCTTGATACCAAGAGATGCATGCAATAACTCCTAGGTATGCAGAAGGCAACATGACAGACTATTTAGTGGAATTTGTTTAAACTGTGTTCCATATCATGGAGGTAAGGGTGGTGTGGTGGGATGTGGCAGTTGCTGTGGAAGTTTTTTTGCTGTGTGGCAGAGGGGGAAACTTTTTGGCTGTATGGCAGAGGGCAGAAGGTGAGCAGAGCCCAGGTGGTGCCTAGGTACCAGAGGCAAAGCTCCAGCATTTGGTATCCTCTCCCTACAGCAGCTCATTGCTTGCAGGCTCGTGTTATGCAGCTCTGTCTATTCTCCATTACTACAGAGCCACCATGGGGATGAGGTTTGGAAAAAGCACAGAATGTTTCTAGTAGTGCAGATGTTTTCAATGAATTCACCCTTCAGAACTGAAAGCGAAGGAGGCCTGGAAGGGGAAGAGTGTTTGTAGTGAAAAATATTCGGCTCATCCATATGTAGACCCAATGCGAGCCTGGAAGACACTGAGTGCTCCCTGTGAAGTGACAAGTGCCCTCAGTCTTCACTAAAGTTTTGCTGAAGGCAGTGGGTATGTCTGCATAGCAGTGGCAGCAATGACTGCTTTTTGGCTGGGTAAATTAGCCTTTGTGGCTTCGCTTCGGCTCCTACAGTATGCATGCTTCAGTATCTCTTTAGAGGCTTGTCTGATGAAAAGGGAAAACATTCAGCATCTTGCCAGATCAGGGCCTGGATTTTGAAATGTTTTTGTAGGTTAAAATGAGAATGCATATGCATGGGCTTGTTTTCAGGCGAGCTGAGCACTTGTAGCTTACAGAGCTAAGTGTAAATTTTACATGTTCTGAGTCTCAGAACATTTTTTCTCCTGATACTATCCTTATTGCCCTTACCTCCACCTCCTCTGCTGTTATATAGTATTTTAGCTATGTAACTGTACTATTTAAAGCATTTATGATACAATTTGTTTGGGAAACAGTATAAATCTGCTCTATCCTATTTAGGAGTTCGCACTGCTACTCAGCAATGTAAACCCCTGAGTGACTTCCATGTAAAATCAATCAACAATAGTGAAATCTAGTGGAAGGGCTGTGAATGCCACTCAAAATAAGTCTCCCTTTCCTCCACAATGCCCTTGTCTCAGCCAGCAAACTGGAATCTGGCCTGTTTCACTCACCATGAAATGTCTGGGTACAAATGTACTCTTTTAACATCTCACAAAAAAAGGTCGCATGACCCAGTCCCCACAACTTTCACATTTTAGAGAAATGATGGAGATGGAAAATTTGTGTGAGGACCCTTGTCACTGTAGTATTTCCAATGGTAACCTAATTCTGTGGAGAATCATCAGTTGTAATCTTACGTGAACAGGCTTTCTAGCATTACAATATTTCTGGAAATATTTAAAAAGGTGCTGATGTTTATACAAAAAGGTGGGTACAGTTTTAGGTCTATATATCTGTACTTTTGATGCCCTCCCTCCTTATCCCCACATCTGTTTTCAAGAATGTCATACCTGGAAAGAATCATTTCAAATTAATTCAATTTGTTTCAAAGCAGCCTAAGCTTCATCCCTCACAGGGGCCACTCAATCATATTACTGCTCCTGTGAAACTCCTAATGGGACACAAAACAAGTAGAAGTAGATTCAGGTGATCTCACATATTAAACATACTAATTAAATCTGGCAGCAAAATGACTTTTTGAATTTCCTTTAATCCTGTTTTTAAATTAGGCCATATGTATTTTGGCTGTAGATTTGACATGCTCTCTTTCTATGAACTTCCTTTTAACCATGTCCTGTGGCCAATTCATATCCAATTTTTGAAAATCAGTCTTAGGTGATAACTGGATCATTACATATGAAGTGTCTAATTCTGCTTTCAAATCCACCTGTTCCTTTGAAAAGCTTAGTTAATATCTCACATGAGAGGTTCAAAGCTGATCTGATTGTCCCTGTTAAAAACCCAAATGTGCTGGGTCTCTGTGTTTTATGAGAAATGTTTCCTAGAGGAAAACTAGCTTTAGGAAAATGGGAATTCTTGCTTTGTATCAGCAGTAGTTTTCACTTTGCTACTTTATAGTTTTCCTTCGGGAATCTGGTCTTATTTATGTGTTTTGCAGTGACACGCTGACTAACAAGAGACATACTGACTAACAAGGGCTTCTTCCCGAAATCCTCTTTCGTACAGTCTTGGTACTTAACCCACCCTGTAGAAAGTTTGGTTTGCAGTTCAAGGAAGTTTATGTTATTAGCCAAAATGTTACTGGTCAGTATCTACTTGAATAAATATTCAGCCCTGATGGGCATAATCCTCTGTTGTGCACATTTTAACTTCACTAAAGCTAAAGGTCCTTGTGACATCCAGGATATATGGTGGTACCTGAATGGACTTTTTTAGGGGATGGGAGGAAATTCTCTGTTACTTCTGGGGCTCAGAACATGGACACGTTCATGTCTCATGCTCCCTGTGGTATTCTACACTTTTTATCTATTTCAGATGGGGCGTGGGGGTGTGTGTGTGACAGTGAAAATGTTCACAATGTTTACAGGCCATTTTGGGCAGAACATCTATTTATATGATTTTGGAGAAACTGAACTTGATGAGCTAGGTGGTCCTGCTCCTCCTCATTTTATGCTGCACTCTCCTGACTGCACCAGTGACATAAATATGCAATAAATAATACAATCTACAGTAGCACTGCTTTCACATAATAACTATGGCAGCAAAATTCTTTCCTGGAGCCAACCGTTTAGTGGGTGTAATCTGTTACAGCTCTGTCAAGTTACTCAGGACTCCATCAGTTCACTGCAGCAGCAGATTTGGCCACTTTTGTTCCATCAAGGATTAGTGGATGGGAAATTTACCTAGACATACACACAGACACAACAGTGCTCACCCAGAGAATATGGTATAATGGGCTCACCAGGGCCCCTGTTTTGCTAGGATGACAATCTGGTCTGCTGAGTGAGTTTGTGTCAGCACAGTTCTCTTGATCTCTGTGCACTTAGTGACTCCTCCACTGGGCAGTAATATTGGAAAGCAAGGAAAAGATGCCAGTGATACATGTTTGTGGGTGTGCAGACGTGCACATAGTGCAGAGAAAATAAGTGGCACTGTTGAATAAACGTCCTATCTGCAGAGGTGTGAGGTAGCCACATTACTCAGAAGTGTGCTGAAATGATTGATGCTAAAAATGTTATACCACTGTACTTCACACAGTGCACATTAAAGGAAAGCCAAGTCAGGGCATATTAAATTTTATTGAGAGTGGGTTTTGCAACTTTTTAAGAGGCCATGTGCCATGCTTCCTTTTTTAGGATCCAACTACCAAAATTAAAACCAGTAAATCTTTCTAAAAATAATCTGAGAAAAACTTTCCCCTATGTGAAAACGAAGTGTGTTAATGTCCTTGTGTGCCTTAATTTTCCATAAAAATATTGCCTTGTTGGAAAGCACAGTTATTCCCCTTGCATGATACCAAACTCCATGTATCACTTCTTCACCTTGCTGATGATTGTGTAAAACTGGATGTGCCCAGTCCTGGTGTTCCAGCCAGTAGCCTTCCCAGGGATGGGAGGATGCTTTCCACTAACAGAGGCAGAAGACCCTGACCGCAACAGACTGCCTGAAGAAGTGAGCAGGATTTAGACCACTAGATCTGGGGAAGATGTAGTTGTGGGAAGATGAAATATTTAAAAGTCAATCAGATACAAATTTATTGCATGGGTTTTAATGCGGAATGTGTGCTTTGTGGGCATAGCTGTATGCATCCTCACTGTTTGCATTCAGTGGGCAAAGACACATGTGAAAGGTGTTTGCATAACATGAATGGGAAGTAGGTAGGGTTGTTCTTTCTCACAGTCATTTTTTTCTGTTTATATATATATATATAATTTACATTTATTGCAAAATATTATGTACTCAGACTGCAGCATATGTTAGGCTTACTATTTCACTATTGTATGTTGAGTTTTTGGGGAGAGATGGAGGCACAGTAAAATTCAGCAGGATCCTGGGGAGATGATAATTTCCAGTTAAAGGGGCATATAGTTTGCATAAGCAATAAGGAAAAAAGATTATCTTATTGATTCTGGAGAATTTCTTCTGTGTGTACTCAGAGGCAGAAACAGAGGTGCTTTTCGGGTATTTTAAAACTGTGCCTTTGTGTCTTTCTCTATATCTAGAAAGTGCCCTGCCCAATTTGTGCAACTCTAGTTTCAACAGAAGAAGTGACCATTTCTGCATGACTGTGTCTGTGTCACAGGGCCGGGTAGTGATGAATGTGGAGGGAAGCTCCTTTACTGCTGCTGGCTGGAACCAAAATGTGAAGACACGGGTTAAAAGGGCAACCCTGTGTGAACTCAAATAGCTTTCCAATCTCTTAAAATTGCTCAGCCTAGATAAAATTGTGGGTTGTGAACTGCAAGTGCAGGTGGGAAGCTTAATGCTTTCTGGAAAAAGTAATGAGTGAAGGCTGCAGCAAAAACCAGAACAGCCCTTCCTCCCCTCAGCCCACTCTGCCCAAATGAGCACTTTCTCTGCAACTATTGGCAGTAATAAATAATCTTCATCTAAAACATCTCTTGTTACACTCTTTATTGTGTTGGCAGTAAGTGTGTAACAAGCCATTGCTGTACTAATAGTTCTGTGCTGATAAAAAAGTGAAGTGTTAAGTGAAACACAGAAAATATTTTTTTAAAATGCATTCTGAAACGCTTTCTTGCAGTGCTAAAAGCAGTTTACAGGAGATGTTGAAAACTGAGTGCAAGGTGTAGACGCCATGTGTTTACTTTTCAAGACTGAGGTAACGCCTAGGAAAATCTTTGCTTTTGAAACATGTTTCTAACAGAGGAGCAAATGCACTGCTGTGGAACTCATGCAAGTTCCAGCGGAGCAAAGGGGGCTGGGCCTGTTTCCACCAGGAGTTGGTGCAATCACAAGCAAACCTCGATGTGTTTTTCTGGCATCGGTGGGACCTGCCATGAACTGCTCTAGGAGCTAGAGCCAGCCCCCCACAGTGACCAGGGCTTCTCAGGGAACTCTTTTTGTTCATCTGTGCTGCTTCTGCCCATTTCAAAAACTGTAGCAAATCTGTAAAAACAGATGTGCCTGTGATATTTCTCTTCCTCTAAAGGTTACAGGCCAGATTGCTTTTGGTGCTTGCATGGCAAAAAGGCAGGAGGTGGGGAAGAGGGGAAGGAGCAAGAAACCTTTGCTGGTGTATTTGCATACCTACTGAGACACAAATAGGGGGAATGAAGAGGAATCAAGTTCTTTTGTCAGTAACAGCCCTTACAGCTGGAACGGCTGGGGGAGGGCTGGGGGAGTGGAAGGGTGTTCTTTTCTCCCCAGCATCTCTGTGCCCATCAGCCTAAGAAAGTCAGGCACACAATAGCAACGTAGCTCCTCAGTTTTCACTTCATCCTACTCCCCCAGGCACGGGAGTTTTGGGAGTTAACCTGAGCATTGAGAAGCAAGTCACCCATCACTCTTCAAGACATCAGCTGGCAGAGTCCCAGGAGGAGTGCAGGAAGGGGTCTCTGTGCTGCTCGCAGGGGGAGCTAAGGGAATGTGCACCTCCGAGGTTCGGACAGCCACTGCTGGCTGCATGAGGTGGGCCGGGACAAGCAAGAGCGCAGCCCTGCAGTGCTGCCTGCACTGCTGCGCCTCCCACGGCCCGCTCACACTCTCCTCGGGCTGCTGCAGGGTGTGGGCACTCACGTAAGGCTTGCTCGGGGCATCCTTCCGAGGCTCCCCGGGCTGCTCCCTGCTGACCCCGGGGTAGCTTGGCTGCCTCTTCGGGAGAGGGGAGAGCCGCCTGCCCGACGCCTTGGAGCCGTCTGCCAATTCCTCCCCTGTCACCACCTCTTTCACTCTGTGTGTGGCATCAGAGCAGCCAGCAGGATGTAACTATAGACTCAGAGTATTTGGGGCTGTCGCTGCTGACCAGCACTACAGTAGGTTGACTCACAAAGGACAAGGGATTCTTTTTTTTTTTTTTTTTTTCCCCCAACGCAGTTTTTCGGGCTTAAGTTTATGCAGTGGACAGGGAGTGCTGCTTAACTAGAAAAGCTGCTTTAAGAGAAAGTTTCCTCATTTTATTTTATGGTGGGGGGAAAAAGTTTGTTCTCATGCATGAAATATGATGGGAAGGCCAGAATCGCCCTGCCAGGGCTGGTGGGACATGGCAGTGGTGTGAGCCAATGTGAGCGAGGAGACAGCCTTGGGCACTTCTATTCTGTGAGGGCTGGTGAAACTTTGGATCCCCTCCTGACTGCAGATCTTCACAGCAGCATTCCTTGTGTGACAAGCCTTTTTCACATTTCCCCATTCAGCTGATTGTGGGTGCTGCGCTATTTTAAACCCACATGGAAGTATGTTTTTAGGACCATCTGCTACCGGCCCTAACCCAGATGATACAGTTAGAGCCTGCCCACAGCATCCTCCCCTCCTTCAGACAGTTCCAGGAACAAGCAGTGAGTCAGTCCCGCAGCTGAACTCATATTTAGCTAACCCTGATATCCTGCCTATCGGAGAGAAATGCACAACGGCCTTCCCAGGTGCAAAGCCTTGTTGTTCCCATTATTTAGAGAACGCTTGGAATTTAAAAAAAAAAAAAGCCACCGAAGCAAATGTCAAATCAGTTTGTGCGTCAACTCCTTTTGTTCTGAAGGGTGAGAAGGAAGAAGTGATCTGTCCCCACACAGCAGCTTGCCCCTCTTGCCTTTGCTTCCAGGCTGAAGGGCAGTTTCTGCCCCTGGCTGACCGGCAGGCTCATCACCCTCCCCTTGCCTCTCGCTGTGGTGGTGCTGCCTCAGCAGCGGCTCTCCCTCTGTGCTGAAACATCTCTGCACAGCTGGAGCATAGTTAAACCTTCCTTCGGGCACTGGGGGTGAGCGTAGGCATCTCCTAGAGCTGTCTAAAGGCCAGTGTTGCCTGTCAGGGTCCTGCCTACTCTCATTGAGCAACTGTTGTTAAATATGCATCTGTGGGTCTGGATGAGGCTCTTTCCCTTTACCTTAGGAGCTTCGTGAGCCTGAAATAAGGTTTCAGCCAATGGATCATCTGAAAAAGCCTCCTAGAGAGCAGCATGACTAAGAACTGGCATTTATAAACCCTTACTTGATGTATTTTAAACTCCTGCTCTTTGATCCCTGTATGATCCAGCAGCCACTTTCCGGCTGTTTGGCAAAACCGGCAAAACATGCCCTGCTCTGTCATCACATTTCTCCTGGATCCCCTCCGCATGCTGCACTGTTTCCCACCCAGCGGGTTAATGACCCATAATTACCTTCATCATATAATGAATAAAGTTCAGTATCTCCACAGCAGATACACTAGCACTCAGCCTGGGCACAGCCTTCAATGTTAAATGATACCTGAGGCCCTGTCCTGCTCCTGCTGAAGTGGAGGTAAATCCCCCACCCACCTCTGCACAGCCATGGATTTCCCAAATCTGCAGCACAGAGGAAAAACCCTCCCTGACGCTGCCAGGAGCATTACCTGTATAGTGAGTACGAAACATAAACGTTGTTTTATTTAGGCTATGCAGTGTTTGTGTGCTCTCATGTAAGCTCAGATCAGCCCCAGCTCCGAGGAGCTTTCTCTGGTATACTGTTCTGATCAATGCTGATTTAAATAAGCATTGTGAACCTAATTATTTAGTACTGCTCACATGACATTACATTTACTGTGGTACCCTTGAGACAGGCAGACTTTATCCTGCTCAACAGAAACATCCGCAGCTGTACCACACTCTGCTTCAGGCTCCTTGGAGTGACTTCATCATTGCCTGACAGCTGTGTCCCCTGACCAGTATCTGGTGGCCACACACTTCAATAGCGGACTGTATGTACTGTATGCACTAGACTTCGGTGTGACCTGACAACTTGGCTTCCTCTCCCAGAGTATATCTTCTGCTACTCTTCAGCATCCTACAGTTTATCTGTGGTCAGCTTTCTTACCCATTTCCTGCCAGCTGCTACTGGTCTTTTAGTCAGCTCCGCCAGGCACACAGGCAATGGTGAGCTTGCTGAGCCTTGTGCTGCATTATTTCTTGGACGGAGGCTCTGCAAAGGCTTCTCTGGAGTTTTGTATAGAGGATTTCTTCATATGTAGTGTCATGGCAATTAAAGAATGCCACCCTTAAGAAATACACCTTGTATTTATCAGGCAGTATCAGTTTTACCTCTGGTCTAGCATTGTTGCAGCGTTATGGCTGAGGCCTTGATAGCACAAAATTATAGCAAAAATTATAACTAATTTAATCTGCCCACAAGCCCAGAATTTGGTGTTCTTCTTACCTCCTTTGCCAAGTTGTCCCACAGAGATGTTAAAGCAGCTGAGTTACAAGTCCCTGCTCTGAATCCAGAATTTGGTGTTTTACAGGAACATAATTCCTCTGCATAAGCCTTTTGAGAAATGGCTTGTTATCCAAGCTGGGACTGAGCTGATGGCACTGTGGTCATATACTGAGCTCAGTTTGGAGGTGTCCCCATTGCCACAGCAGGGTGCAACAGCTGTGGAGGATCACTATTCATGGATATGTCCCAGGCTCCTCTTGCTCCTGTGAGGGCAGGTTTAGATTTACTGTTGGGGCAGTGTTGGGAAGCACCTGTTCTGAAGGAACCAAGTCACTGGAGCTCAGGGCTATTAACTGAGGGTTTGTTCTCCACCCTTCCGCCCTGACTTCCCCTGTGTGGGAGCTCCCTTCCCGGGAGCACCCGAGTGAGTCCCGAGCGAGATGAATGTTCAGTGAAGCAGAAATTGGCTAGAGAGACTCTGGTGCTTCAGCCTGTCAAAAAAGAATGACTTTGAAACAGCAAAAGGAGAAGAGTTCAAAGACTTGCCCAAATAATTTCCTCTTTTTTTTTTTTTTTTAAAGAAAAATCACTTTAAACCTTTATGAGGTTTATGAGTCAGCATGTAATAGATCCTTATACTGGGGTATGGGACAGTGTGGGAGTTCCTGAGATTTCTTGAACTTCTTTGTATTTTGCTAAGCCCAAACACACACCATCAGTAGCAGGTTCTGTAAGATTAAGCACAGGGAAGACATGGATACAGCTGTGTCCATGTCCCATTCAGCCATGCAGCCCAACTGCACTCCTGGAAACAGAGTGATTGGGCCAAGGGCTGAGGCAGATCACATGGAAAATCAAGGGGAAAAAGAAATTTGGCTCGCACAGTGGAATTCACTGCTGAGCTTCTGAGAGATTGAATGCTCATGACACAGTGTCTCAAATGAGAAGCAAGGCAGAGATATCTTCCTGCAAAGTGGTAGGAGGGATTGTGTCCATCCTTTCCCATTCAACATTCATTCTGAAACCTAATGATGATAGCTGGGGTTTTTGTTCTGAAACACCTTTTGAAGGAGCCTGACAATCTCATCAATGCATTGAGGATTCCTGGAGAGGTTTGTCTCACTGTCCTAGAGCCAGCAAGTGTGAATACTCTGGGTTCAATGTCCAGCACTGTTGCAGCCTTCTCTCCTGGTAAATTTAGTAGACATACCTAGGAAAAATCCAGTCCAACTGAGCACCACAGAATGCTAAGATGGAAATTACCCATTAGGACTTTCTGTTCCTGCTGCAAGGCTCCTGCCATGCATTGAGTGGGTTGTAGATTTTAAGGCACTGGTGCATTAGTGCACTGGCTTATTAAAACTTGGGTTTCAGTGAATCCACTTGACCCACTGATGCAGATCTGCCAATTTAACTATTTTTCTCTCCATCATTTACTATTCCAGCAATTTTGAAATGAGATCTATCTTTTAATAGGAACATCTTTTCATTTTCTTCAAATAATTGCTAAGGATAGTGAGCAGCATTGGGCTAAGAGGTTTCTGGGGGATCCCATTAAACATCTTCTGAAGATGGGGATTATTCATTTAGGATTGCCTTTGGCTCACTTCTGGCTCACCAGCTTTTAATCGATTTAATAAGAGGTACATTAATTCTGTATAGTGCTAATTATTTTAATCAGAATGCCATGTGGGACTGAGTTAAATGCCTCACAGATGTTGAAACCCATGGCATAGACACAGCTATCTTTATCAGCTGAACTAGTAATTTCACTAAAAAGTAACACCGAGCTCATTTGACAAGACTTTTCCATGAAGTCATGCTGATGACTATTAATTGCACTGCTATCTTTTAAGCCTTTTTCAACTCTGACCCACGAGTGCCCATCTGAGCAGGATGAAGGTGCAAGGCAAATGAAACATGGAGGCAGAGGGGACTTGCTGAACTGTGTCATCTCCAGGCCAGGAGCTACACTGGGTAATATCAGTCATGTAAAGACTGTTCTCTCACTAATCCTTCATATCAATCTGCTTGGCTCGTGGATCAGTGTTAGGGTAGTCAGCCTGTGGTTGCCCAGCCTGCTTTTTGTACCCTCTGTAAATAGTAATGCCTCATGAGCTTTTTGCCAGTCTTCTGGAAGCTCTCCAGTGGTCGCAGATGTGTGAAAAATCAACACAAACTTCTTGGAAAACTCTTTGGCACATTTCTTTAGTATGCTGAGGTGCAACTTACCAAGTGCTGCTGATTGAAAAATGTTCAGTTTTGATAGCGGCTGTTTAACTTTCCCCTAAGTAACTGATGGAATAGAAAGTGTTTCCTTATCACTATGAGATAAGAATACATAATCCTACTAGTTTCCAAATACAAACCTGAAATATTTATTGACTATTTCTTCTTCTATGAATCCTGACTGACAATTTTGAGATTCCTATCTAGCTGTGGAGCTATCCCATTGTTAGGATTTTGTTTGTTCCTGATAAATTTAAACAGTTTCTCTTTATTGTTCTTACTGGCGGCAGATTTGTGTGTTGGTGCCTTTAATTTCCTATGGTAATTTCCTCACTGCTGATATATGTACACCCACACTGACAGATCCAGATGCAAGTCCAGTGTCCAAACTACCAAAGTTTTAATGAATACGGGCTCCTGATTTTGTCTTGACCCAATACATAGAAGCAGCTATAAAGATTGGGTTAAGGTTTTATTTCTGAATTTCATATTCTTTCTCTCCAATTCCAGAAAAGCTGGCATGTTTCAAAGCCATCTTTTATTCAGTGGCTCTCAGTCTTTGAGAATCAAGATGAGCAAAAAAGAATTCCATTTGTTTCATTCCTGTGAATCAGGAATGAACTGGTTTGTACTACGATGAAAATACCTGGGTTATATTTTGAGTGGTGTCTGTGGACTTGGCTACAGAGCTAACTGGTGGATGGGGCTGGTTGTCCTCTGCTCCCCATGCAGGGCTCAAACCTGTTGCAGAACTGGAGACTGCTGAGAGTAGGGAATTTGTGTATGTAGGGAGCACTTTGGTCCAGGCACTGCTGCTGTGCTTATCCGTAAGGGGCAGATGGACAATCACAGAGCAGTGGGGAGAAATGAATTTATTGCATCAGGGGCTGTGCAGTCACTGCCCTGTCCTGCTGAGCATGTGTCACTTGCAGCAGCACTCAGTCTTGGCCCTGGGGGTAGGAGAGTCAGCCCAAGTGCTGCACTGCTTTAAGTTTGGAGGTGGCTGGCAGTGGCCTCTGGAGACACTGGTGGGATGAGTGGGCCTTTCTCATTGCTTCCCTCCCAGCTGCTGGGGAGGTGTGAGACATTTTCCTCCCTTCTTGTTGCTGTCTCTGACCTACTGTGCTGCTGTCTGCTGCAGTTGTGCCCTGGGGGCTTAGAAAAGCCCCTCTGGGTAACAGTACATGAATTGTTATTTTTGATTGCAACTGGGTGACCATTTATTGACTCTTCAGCTGGGTAAAGTTATTTAGAAAGTTATGCAGCTGGAAGAATGCTGCAAGCCTGGCTTACAACTCTCCTCTCTTTCCCAGTAATAGACTTTGATTTGCCGTAGTTCATTTCCCTCTGAAGTCTGCTTTTTGTAGATAACATAAAGCACTTGGCATAGTGGTTGATAACTGAATGTATGAAGCATGACATTTTCCTAGATACAGTATGCCACATGAACACTTGTCTTTTGTATCAGAACCCATAAACAAGAGTTGACTGAGGGCAAACAGCTTGCTCAGGTCCTGTGGAGAGGCAGAGAGTGAGTCAGTGCTGAGGGGAGCATGATGTGGTCACAGCTGCTTTGAGGAGGACATGTGGCAAGAGGAGGCAAAGCCCAAGGGCAAATAATCCCTGTGAGCCAGCTGGTAGCAGGTGAGGCGACTCATGATGTGGATTAAAAAAAAAAAAAACAAACGTATTTTGGAAACTTAATTTCCTCCTTACTTGTTTTTCTGTCCAGTGATTAAAATACTGACATGTTTTTCTGTCTCTGGAGCATGGCAATCCACCTCTCCTCCCACCTCCCCCAGACCAGTGAAAACCTCAGAAACTGCCATTAAGGACCAGGACACTCCTGCTGGGTTTAGACCTTGGCAGCCCTGTGGGGGTAGATGACGGTGCCCATGCCGAGCCATCAAACAGAGCAGTTAACCTCTTGGTTTCTCCCTCACCACCCACAAAGAGAAGCTAAAAATAGTAGTCAGTCTTACAGAGTTCTGGGAAATAATAAAGTAAGAATAAAGCACCGGGCTGGGTGGCTGGAAAGCAGCACTCTGGGCTGTAAGATGGAGCATAATGTATACCAGTGAATATGCAGAACTGTGTAGTATATTTTAAAAGTAATGAAGCTTCACACCTTCAGCTTTGCTATTAAAGCATTGCTGAGAGCTAGATTCACACTGCTGTGCTGCTGAGAGTTAGTAAGTCTGTGTATGTACTTAGGGAAAATGACTGCCCTTCTCCTTGACAGTTCTCAAGGTTTTACACCAGCTGCCTGACTCCAGCAAGCACAGGACTTACACAGAAAGGTAAAGGAGAGAGAAATGGTCATGTCATGAAAGGCAGCTAGAAGAGTATGGGAAGTAAACAGCTCTGGTGAGTTAAATTGAAGATACATGGGGTTGAATTTTTGAGCCTCCTTTCCTAAACTGTGTATGCAAGCTGCAGGCAGGCAAGTGTAGGCCAGAGACAGCTCAAAGAAATGCTGACTTGCTCATGAAAATGCAGATTTTACAGTTGTGTGTGTAAGAACTTTTGCATAGCAAGTAAGAAGCTGTGAACTGCTTCCCTTGATGCAGACTGAGCTTCTTTGGTTCAGACTCAGTTGTAAGGGAAAGTAATCCAGTTACTGATTTTGAATGAGAATCAGGCATCTTTTCTGGATCAAGTTTTTGCATTCTGTTTCAGCCATAGATTTATGAGCTATCCAGAGGCGCGGGAACTGAAAGTGAAGAAAATATTAGTGGGATTCCACAGAGAGGGAAGCAGCCACTGGTTTGCACGTTTGAATTTTGCCAGTGCATTTTGGTGGCTTAGAATGAAAGCCTAGTGCTTGCTTGTAATGAAAGTTGAACCTAAAACTAGTCATATCCAAATTCCCAATGCCCAACAAACTGGAGTGTGAGGGCTTAAGGCAGAAGAGAGGGGCTACACCAGGTAAAGATGCTGTATATTTATTTTAGTGCTTAGAGTTTATTAGAGTTGGGTGAAAATGATTAGCTGAAAGGATTCTGAGTAAACTAATTTAAAATGTAATTATGAAGGGCTCAAGATAGTGTGTGTGTGTGTGTGTGCGCGTGTGTGTAATTATGTTTCTTGCCTGTGTGCACGGTACTCAGTGATTTTGTTCTGCAGTGAGTGGACGGGGGAGGAAGGGATGTGCAGGGGAATAGCTGCATGGGAGCAGCTGTTGTTGAAAGGTAGCTTGTGCTGGCTTTCTCCTGTAATCTGGAGGTGCACTTTTAGCTGTGCTCAAGGTAGCATTGAGCTGGGTGTCAAACCCAGCGTAGCCATGGCAATGTGTAGCTGTGTTTCAGCTGCTCAGAATTGGGAACAAAGCTGGGCAGTTGATTGCAGTGAGCTCCTCGCTGCTCTCTTGGGATTCTCCTAGCCTGTGCCACAGTGATCTCATACAAACCAGCTCAGGGTTGCCATGCAAGCAGCGGCATATCTTGGGATGAGAGCACTGACATTCTGGCTTGTGGCATTTCAGGGTTGTTCATGTCACCCCTGTGACCAGCAGCAGAGAATAAGCCTCATCTGGTCAGCAAGTTATTGCAGACTAGCTCATGTCCATGCTGTTGGGGGTGAAGTCAGTCTGGGATGGGCTTGCTGCATCCACGCTGCCCTGGAATGAACTGAGTCTGTGCAGAGTGGGTGTAGAGGTGAGGGGACTTGTTCCCCTTGGCTGTGGCTGGCTCTTCTTTCATATGCTGGCCCAGGGCTGGAGCCTGGGGTGAGCAGACCTGCACAGTGCTGACACTGCAGCCATCCAAAAGCCATGCAGGACAAGCCACATGCAGCATCTGGAGGCACCTTTTTGAGGCTGTTACGTCTGGGTTTTCCTCCAGATGTTTTTCTTCTGTACTGTCCCGTTACTGAAGGCACAAAAGGTCAGGAAATGTTCCTAGAATCCTTCTTACATTAAACAGGGAATGCAGTGAGGAAGAGAAAAGAGAGAAGAAATTGCTGGAGGAAGGTGGGTTATGACAATTAAGGGGGCAAAGCCAGGAGTGCTTAAAGGCATTTTATCATCAGTTGTGAAGGATGATTTTTTTGTGGGACTGAATACCCAATGAATGCGTGTCTGAGTTACGTAGTGAGCTGTGCACAGAGGCACATTTAGGACAGAAAGTGAAAGGACATGCTCCGGCTGACTCACACATTCATCCACAGCGTGAGAGCGATCCCTTTTGTAAGACACAGCCCCAGTTGGGCAGCAGCTGTGCTGCACATGACTCTTGCCTTCATCTGACATGGGAACAGAGGGCAGGAAGAGACTTCTGGGATAGCATACTCTTATTTTATCATGTAATTCCTGATCAAGCATAGTATTGAAAAATAAAAAAAAGCAGTGTTATGCCCATGTTATTTCATCTTTTCCTTATGCTCTCTGTATGTCTGCTTTCTCTTACTGCCTTAACTGGATTGTTGGCTGCTTGGGGCAGCCGTGGTCTTGTGCTCTCATCATTTGCTGTGGTGGGGCAGTATCATGCAGACTATCACATCAGCACTTCAGACACATCCTCTGGTGTTTTTGGACATAGGCTGCAAGATAGAGATGTTCCATTGGGACAGGCACATTTTCACAGCAGGAAACCTATGTTTCTGTTTTGTCCTTTGCTCAGTAGGTGCTGGTGTGTGTCAACTAATCCCTTTCCTACTTAATCATTCAGTCAGCACCAGTGTGTTCCTCTGAGTAATGGCCTAAAGACCAGAACTTCCAGCCAAACCTTGCATTTTGCTAAAACCACAAAATCAAACTTGAAAAATAGGTGCAATAAGAAATAAAGCTTCCCAATAAAGAGAAAGGAATATTTCAGCAGCTGTCATCTTAACTCTTAATACCTTCTTGCAGGAAAGAACGGTTTTTGGAAGATGGCAAGGGAAATGAAAAGGGGTAGCAGTGCCTACAGCTGATAACACTGACCTGTTTTCTTGGCATTCCTCCAAATGCAAGGCCAGCTCTGCTTGAAATATAGGTGATCCATCAGCTAAATTGCAAGCAAATAGTGTGGTGCTTCTGCACCACAGTCATATTATTTCAATAACCTGAGTTTTAGCTATTCCACTTTAAAAATGAATGAAACAAATAGTGTTGTGACACAGATGTAGGCAGTGAAAATGTGTCAGAGAAAGGCAATTAACCTCTGTACTAATAAAGTCTGTCAAATTAGTGAAATATTTTTTATATATTATAATAGCTACTCAGAAATATATAGGCCATGAGTATTCAGTGCCACAAGCCTGTGGAATCTTTTATACCTTTGAAATCTAGATGTAAAACCTCATCAGGGAAAAGAAGGAAGTTTTTTGTATTTTTTTTAACATGGGTGTAAATGGCTAAAAAGTCACAGGGTGACTTTTGCTGGGGTGAGTTGTGGATTTCTCAGGACTTCTTGGTATTGTGTCCACCCCCTGCAACTAAATTTGGGCTTTTATTTCCACATACAGGCACCCCTTAATCACTTACTGGCTATATTATCCATGCTGTGCTGGACATTCATTCATGGGACATTCTGAGCTGAGACATGATTGATTGAAAACCAAAGCAAAACATTCTGTAATTCAGCTACGTGGCTGGAGAAATGGGACTATCTGAGATGTATTCCTGGAGCAGGAGAAGGTTCTCTCCATTCTGTGTCCTCTCTCAGTCATGATTCTTACCTTTCCTGGCACAAAGGACCTTGTATGTACTTTCTGTGGTTCTTATTGCGGCCAAGGCTTGTTGAATGGTGCTGATGTGCAATTTGGGTGTGGATCTGAATTCCAGCCTTTCCAGTGGGCAGCCAGCCTGTAACCGTTTCCCTTTGCATACCTAAGTCTTTCTGGATTCCAGTTGAGCCAGTTTGTGTGACTTTGGCTAACCAAGCAAATGACCTGCTCATCCCCATGACCCCCTACCGGGGTGCACGTCATGTCTCACACCGTGTGTGGGAATGCCGATAGCGCTGTGTCTGACAGTTCCTGGGGTGGACAGCTTTTGTCATTGAGCAGACTCATGTTAAATTGCATTCATAGAGTCACAGAATCAAAGAATGGTTTGTATTGGAAGCGACCTTAAAGATCATCAAGTTCCACCCCCCTGCCATCATCAGAGACAACTTTGAATAGATCAGGTTGATCAGAGCTCCCTCTAACCTGGCCTTGTACGCTTCCAGGGGTGGAGCATCTATAACTTTTCCAGGCAATCTGCTCCAGTGCCTCACTACCCTCATGGATATCTAATCTAAAACTACTCTCTTTATGTTTGAAACCATTCCCCCTTGTCCTGTCACTACATGCCCCCTTAAATAGCCCCTTTCCATCTTTCTTACAGTCTTCTTTCGGCTACTGGAAAGCCACAATTAGGTCATCCTGAAGCTTCCCCTTCTCCAGGCTGAACAATCCAAATAATTTCAGTCTTTCCTCATAGGAGAGGTACTCCATCCCTCTGAGCAGCTTGGTGGCCTCCTTTGGGACTCACTCCAACATGTCTGTGTCCTTCCTGTGCTGGGACCCCAGGGCTGGATGCAGCCCTGCAGGTGGGGGTCTCACCAGGGCAGAGCAGAGGAGCAGAATCCCCTCCCTCACCTGCTGCCCACGCTGCTTTGGGTGCAGCCCAGAGCACATTTGGCTTTCTGGGCTGCAAGGGCACATGGCTGGGTCATGTCCAGCCTCTCATCCACAGCACCCCAAAGTCCTTCTCAGCAGGGCTGTTCTGGATCTGTTCATCCCCAGCCTGTGCTGGTACCAGCGGTTGCTTTGACCCAAGTGCAGCACCTTGCCCTTGGTTCTATTAAGCCTCGTGAGAATCCTTTGGGCCCAACTCTTGAGCTTGTCCAGGTCCCTCTGAATGGCATCAGGTGTGTCAACAGCAACATTCAGCTTGGTGCTATCTGCAAATTTGCTGAGTGTGTACTCAATCCCTTTGTTTATGTCATTAATGCAGATATTAAATAATACTGGTCACAGTATGGATGCCTGAGGACACCACTGGTCACTGATGTCCATCGCGACTCTGAGCTGTTAACCACAACCCTCTGAATCTGGGTGTCCAACCACTTTCTTATCCATTTAACAGTCTACCCAGAGAATCTATAACTCTCCTAAATAGAGAGAAGGATGTTGGGGACCGTGTCAAAGGCTTTACCAAGTTGAGATGAATGCCATCTGTAGCTCTTCCCTTGTCCACTGATGCAGTCACTCCATGATAGAAGGTCAGGCAGCACCACTTCCCCGTGGTGAAGCTGCGCTGGCTGTCTTGAATTCCCTCCTTGTCCTTCATGTGCCTTACCATAACTTCTTGAGGGCTGTGTTCCATGATCTTCCCAAACACAGATGTGAGGCTGACAGGCTGGTATTTCCCAGGTATTCAAAGGCTTTAACTACAAAATGTGAAGTTTGACTGAACCTCATAAAAAGAAATGACAGAAATCATGTTATTTTAAGCACAAGTGAGTTGCTGCATTTGACTTTGTTCTAATTAAACATCGGGTCAGATTAAGACCCTACTCAAAGAGTCTTTATTTTTTTACCAAGTCTTAAAGTAATGAATAGTTTAATAAGTTTTGAATTCTTTAAAATAGCTATTTATTGCTTGGAAAAACAGCTTTTTGTACTCTTTTAATTATACAGTGAAAATTTTATTAAAAGTTATTTTTTCAAAAACTTATCTATATTTTAAGAAGCTTTGAAAGGATTAATTAAGCATCCAAACTACCTGCTGAGGTATGTAAATGTTACTATCTCCACTTTTCTGATGGCAAATCTGAAGCACAATGCTGTGTAAAGCCTGAATCCACCACGTCTCCATTTCAGAAAAAGACAAGGTGGATCAGCACCTGCCAGGGAATAATTAATAAATGAACACAATCAGGTGAGAGTGGCTTTCCCAAGGTCAGACTATGATGTCATGGGCAGACAGCTGCAGGCATTTGAGTCAATGAGTTACTGATGGTGAACTGGACTGTCCAAACTCACAGCATACGTGCTCCTGCTCACAAGTGAGGTACCTGACAGTACAGATTGCCCTGAAACAGTGTTTGTGGGGCATTAGGATAGCTTTGCTGTGGCTCAATCTTATTATCTAAGCTACAACAGCATTTTAATATCTGATGATCCTGTGTCCCTATGTCAAAGTCCTCCTCTGCCCCCTCTGTGGTGTGATCTGTAGATATTCCAAGATCTCCTCCGCTGATCCAGTCTTGGGAAAAGGAGCTAAAAGAGCCCTTTTGGCTCTGGTTGCTGTCAGAAATATGCGTGGACTTTGATGATTTCCACACCTGAAATCTGAAACATTTTCTTATTCTCAAGGAAGTTCTTCACTTAAAAAAACTCCTCCATCAAATCCAACCTTCCTATTGGCTTAGCAGTTTTTACTAAAAATGGCAGAATCTACCGTTCATCTGTATTTAATGGTAAGCTCCTACAAGAACCATCATTCATCTGTAGGCTGAGAACAGCCCTTCATCTTGCAATCTTTCTGTTTTCTCTTCATCTGTATCCCAGTCCTCATCAACAGTTTCTCACGGGAATTGTTATATTAAAAATGTAATGACAGAAATGCTGTTTTGTGCAGGATTGTTCAGGATAATGATGAATGCTGTGCAGATGTGTGTATTGAAACCTCTGTATCTCTAGGAAATATACTGCTGTGTTTTCATAGGTTTCTCTCTAAAGCTGTAATTAAGAACAGTCAGCAGAATGCTTGAAAGGGTTAAAGGAAAATAGATTTGAAGAAATACTCAAAGCCATGTGTAGATGCTGTACATTCAGTGTTGCAGTTGCATGTGTGCTTGCAAAAAACGCAATAGGAAGTGTGTCAATTGCCTCTCTTTGCAGATGGATGTAAGTCTGTGTAAGCAAGATGCTGGTTACCACATAATTAGACCACAAGGTTCTGTCCTAATGCCCCAGTTTCTGTTTGTATCCCTGCAGTGATCTGGCATGTGGCAAAGGACAAAGCATTCAGCTTCTCCAGGTCAGTGCCATCAGCAAATCAGGGTGGTCACACCTCTGGTGCTGAGTACAAAGCTCAGTGTTAGTCACAATGTTATCTTGTTCTCTGTTTGGGTATCTGCTGTGTCCAGTTTGGGATCTCAGAGCTTATCTACAATGTGTTGCATGAACACCTGATAGATTGTCTGAGGCTCTAACAAATATTTCCCTTTTTTTTGCTTCAGCTAAAATTTCTCAGGTTCTTACACAAGCCTGTGGAATAAATTTCAGTAAAATGTGTGACCTACCAGAATCCTGGGTACTTTGCTAAGATGCATTTCTTCAGCTCTGCCTTCAGTACTGAAAGGACAGATAACAGCAAGCATCAGTAACTATATTGTAAACCAGTTATATATAACATATGAAAGTATAAACACATTATATAGCTATTTTTGAAAAATGAACTGAATATATTGATATTTATTTTAATCTATGAAGATTTCTCCATGGGAGGAGAAGAGAAAAAAAGAAAGATCAAGGTGTGACAGATGCACATCAGGGAAGTGGGCTGTCACACTGCAGGGAGGTGTTGAGATAACACAATGATGAGCATGCTACGTAGATCTGAGCAGAACAAAACGCTCTCTTAGGAAAACTGAGCAGACACAGCAATCATAAACTGACTTAGTGAGAAATGGTCCTGAGGTGAACTGCAGTTTTTAAATAATATGCAATATGGAGCAGTCTCTGTGAAACAGGTGTTAGAGTTTCAAGTTGAACTTTTTACATTTGTCCCTAAAGGCAGATCTGTTAAGTTTTTCCTTTGTGAGGGTATAGGCTTGAGGGGAATCACCTGTACCACAGCGGTGTCCTTTTCTTTTAGAAATGGAGTTGCAATCTGCTGCCCGTGCTGCTCTGAACTGACCTTTGAGTCTGCTCTTGCAATCCAGTATCTGCTTTCTGAGCCTAAGCTGTAAGTCACAGGCTTTGCAGAAGTCTCCCCAGAGAGCTTTGAGGCAGTTCATCAAAGCAGGTGGAAGGAAGAGTATGTTGTAATAGATCTTTCATTCTTGCATATGAGTAATGAGGAGGAACAAAACATGCTGTCTGTGGACATAATTTTTCTTTAGAAACCAATCATACCAGGACTATAAATACAAGCAGTGTATTACAGGTGCTACATACAGCTTTAAATATTCTTCTTTGGTGCCAGAGTGTGTGTATTGGTGTGATTTTGTTGTGGATGGAGAGAAATACCGTCTTTTGTTTTTGTGACAGCTCAAATACTGTGTTAAACAAATTACTTTCAGGACATTTCAAATGTTTTTATTGTTTGAGCAGCTCAATTCAAACAGTTAGTTTGTGTTCAATTTCCTAGGTAAGTTAATCAGCTTTTTAGAGTACTTCATGATTGCAGTTTAACCGGTGTCTCAGAATTTATGCTTCTGTTTTGTTTGCTCAGCATTAGCATTGCTCATTCACTAATCAAGCACTTACTTCCTAAAGTGGCCCCTTCCCCTTCTCAGCACCTGCACTCCATTCCCCCTCAAAGCTTCACTTTCCTGGTAGCTTTTGTGTGTTCTGAAGGATATGTACCTCTATCTTGGATAAATTATTCCTTGCTGGGCCTATTCCAACAGCATTCGAGAACTTACAGACACCGTTCGGAAATGAGTATGAAGTTGAAGCTAGCAGCTCTGCTGCCCAGGAGATTGAGTTGCTGTCATATTGCATCTGACTTGCATCAGATCAGAGTTTAGGATTTGGGTGATTTGTTCTTCAGATTAATGTCAATCTGTTTTAAATTAAAACACCCTGGGGCAAATCCTTTGCTGTGATCAATGATCTGTCTGGCTGCAGTCAACCAACATTACAACAGACATGAATTTGGCCTCCTGGTTTGTTGCCTCATCTCCTCCATCACTTTCCTTATGTGGCTCAGACATCAAGCCTTTGATCCTATAAGTTGTTGACCATCTTCCACTGAAGTCAGTGGGAATGGAGGATACTTCAATGTTCAGCACCTTGTTGGTTTGGGCACAAGAAATGGACCACATATCTGTTCTACCTAAAATAAAGTTATGGTATATCTATGAGTGGGCAATCTGCTTTGCACCTGTTTTACTACAGGAACAAAAGGCACAGGAAGTGTTTGGAAAATGAGGAACACACCTGTGTGTGAGGGTATAACAAAGCATCTTTATATATAATCATTTGCTATAAGTCATTTCAGAGATGACAAGCTGTTTTTCAACTTCGTGTCACCACTGCCTGATGCATCTAATTAGTCCCGTTCTCCAGCTGACAAATATCAACTGCTTTCTAAAACATGGTTTCTCCCTTAAGTACATCCCTCTGGCAAAGTTAAATATTAATTATCCTTTTTTTATTTTATGATTATTCATGTGTGCTAATGTCACTACACAATAAATGGGTAAGTCAATACCACAAAATACTAAAAGCATTGTTTCTAAACTTCTGCAGCCAAGATGTACAGAGCCATTCTGGAAATGAATGAGGCTATGGTGACTGGGATATGCCACCAGTCACACACATCAGTGGTGAGACTGAGAGAGCTGTGGTTGTGGGATGTGGGCCTGGATGTGGGAAATGTACCTTCTCTTCCCTGCTCAGATGCTGGCCAGTTTTACAACTGCACACATCACAGGACTTTTTACTCTGCATACTGAAATATCAGGGCACAGAACAGCATGGATACTCAGGCATCTGGGTACCTCTGCAAGTCTGAACTGTGTGGACCTGCACTTTAGCTGGCATTTATTATAAATACTTTAGAGTATTTGGGTGGTGCTAGTCTGCTGGAGTTTCTTGCCTTCCTTTGTATGCTGATCATCTTTGTGTGCTTGCCTTCAGGAAGATCCATATCCATGCCTTATAGAACAGTCTCAAAAATGGAGACTGAGAAGGAAGATATGTTGTAGTCATGTTTCCTGAGAACATGAAGTTGAATCAGCTGCACCCAGCCTATGGCACCCTTAGTTGTTCCCACAAAAATGAAGATTCCCAGCTCACCCACTCGGCTGCCACACTGACGTGAAGACTGGTGCATGCTCTTTCATTCTGGAGGAGATCTTGTATTTGTTCTGTCCAGACAGATTTGCAGTTGCCCCCATGCAAGGGCTGATGTAGCTGTGTGAGCCTTGATCCTTTGTGCCTTTCAAAGCATTGTAGGCAACTTTGAAGCTGTTCCTTTCCTCAGACTCCAGGGTATGCAGGCTCCCTTTTATCTCTGTGTCTTTTGCTCACTGTGGCTCCATCCTTCCAGATCTCCATGTGGAGCAGAAAGATGCTGAAATAAAGGAGGATCTCCTGTAGCTGTTTCTTACTTTATTCCAGTTTCTCGCCTTAGCATTGACCTGACTTTCTGACATACCTTCTTTGTGAGTGTTTTCTAGCATGACTGGTGTTTCCTTACTCCCATCACACAACCCAGCCCGGGGTGCTAGATGTGTCTTCCCTCCCTTTCTGCAGCCACTGAAGTAATTGGAGTTTGACTGACTCACCAGGCTAGCCCAGAGGAATGAAGTAGCAACTGACACTTGTAAGAACTTGGGCCAACATTTTGGCAATATGCAATATACTAGAGCAGTATGTTTTAGAAGCCCAAAGCATTTGTGGATATATTAGTTTCAAAGATAAAAATTAATAACATTTGTTTGCATTGTGAATGTCATGCTTAGGAAATAGAGTACAAATAGTGCTGAATACCTGTCACATGTTTAGATCATGGTTTTATTACATGAAAATTTGTATATCTCTCTTGTCTTTTAAAGTGTCTGTCACCTGATGGAGATTTTGAAGAATGCTGGCTTTTTTGTGTGTTAGATACCTGCTAAAGATCCAACTCCTAGCCAAAAGAAACTGAGGTGTGTAGGATCAATGTGAACATGAAAGCTTCCAAACTGGCAGTTATGGAGGATATCCAATCATTGTAATTATTTCCAAGTAATTTAGCATATCTCTAATTATAATATGAGGTCATCTTGATGTAAAATAATGTCTAATTAGTCACAATCCCTTTTCAGATACTCATAATAGATTCCAGAGAAAAACCTTTTGGCTCTTCTTATTGTGAGCTTTTAATTCTTAATTTACAATTTTTTTGGTAATTAATTTTTTGAGCAAACAGGGCAAATCAATCTATTTGAGTTAATTAGCATTTTTTCCTTGGTTTCCTGGTTGCCTTCTCTGTTACTCCTCTTCTTCTTCCCCTTATTTGAATATTACTGTAATATATTCACATTTGTTTGCAACTAGTGCATAATGATTTCAAGCCATGGGCGAGCAAGAGACTGCAGCACAGGAAAGGTTGCAGGTCTGGGAAGGGGAGGGAGGGGAAGTTTGTGTTGGTCACCTTCAGTTGGTTGCAAACACCAGACTGCATCAGGGCTGATAAGGGCAGCAGCAGAATTAAGCAGAACTCTGGGGCTGAGGTGGGACAGGGTAGCAGAGCAGTGGAAGGAATCACTGCAACCACAGAAAGGGAAGATGATAAGCACCCAAGCAGGAAAATGGATTGATATGCATTTGCTAAAATACATTTTAAGCTGAACACTGTTTCACCTTGATACTTTATGAGAAAGTCCCTATGACATCAGTTTTACAAAGAGCACCTGGGCTACATTTGCAGAAACCTATCTCATCTTTATTAGTCAGTGTTTGTCCAGCCACTTGCTTCAGTGTTTATACACATCTATTCTTTTACCTAATGCACATGTACTTTATGGTCTGCATCAGGCAGATTTCTGCTCTAGTGCGTGCTTGCCTTTTCTCCTCTTGGACCTGTGAATCTCTTGAGCTGTGAAAAGCAATGCTGTCCAGTGGTTTGAGCTGAGTGCCAGCAGTTCCTGATGATGTCGTGTCCTGGTTCCTTTTGTTGCTGATTTTAGGAGTTCTCTACACACAGACATATAGCCTAGTTTAGAAAGGAGACACTGTTTGTTCTGTGAAGGGTGAAAGGTGCAGGTTTCCACAAATCAAGCGTACCAAGGGGTAAAAAGTTACATGTTTTATACAGTAAAATTTACATGAACCTTCCTGTCTAATACATATTCTCTGACTACCTAATGCATATCGGTGTGACATAATCTTATGCAATGTATGAAACACAAAGTACTTTTTTTATTAAGCAACTTATATTGTAGAAGTTATCTGATGACATTAGTTATATTTACAAAGGTGAGTAAATGGCATAAATTCCTTTCATAGAAGTTATCTGATGACATTTACATTTACATTTACATTACATTTACAAAAGGTAAGAAGATTCAGCCTGGGGCCAGATAATTCAGCTTGAAAACATCAGTTTCCTAACTTATTCAGTATTTTTTGCATGTGTCAAGCAGTGGAGACTTTTGTCAGGACAATAGTGTCATAGTGTCATGGAAAAGTGACAAGGAAGCCATGTTTTTAATGTGGTCTGTGATGTGAGATGCTTCAGTTTTGTTTGGAATGGAAGGGCTCAAAAACCAAAGAAATCCTAAATTAGCAGGTGATTTTGTATTCTTGTTTACCACCTGGCTTATATATCTAACTCTAACCTGGCTATTGCAAAAATTATTTCATGTTTGTAATGCTCTTTGAAAATAGAAATTGATAAGCAGCATTACCTTAATCAGAAATTGTTTTTCTTTTAAACAGGATCTTTATCTTTCCTATAACTTGCTTCTGCTGATCTCAGCTGGTACTTAATGTATTTGGAATTGAATCCAATAGGACAAGCTTAGATTCAGGGGCAGAATGACCATGAGAGAGGAGGAGGGTTTTGTAAGGTAGAAGATTGCTGCTTGGAGATGCAATCTACAATTTTAGTTCGAGGGCCGCATCAAGGTGAAATAGGGCTTTGGCCTAAGAGATGCAGTCATGTAATTTTCTGGTCAATTAAAAATCGGTCCAGACAATGCATGAAGACTGAGGGGAGATTAAATAGACTCTACAGAAATGTCTCAGGGAGCAAAAGAATAGAAAAAAGCTGAGTTTACTGTGTTGGGGTGGCTGGGGCAGTCCTAATAAGAGGCAGTTCCCATCTTGGCAAGTTCCCTTGTCAAGATGGTGGTATTGTGGTATTCAAGATTGCTTCTACGTTAATGAATAAAATAGGCCAGGGAACTACTCACTGGCCACAAGGCCAGCTGTAGTGTCGCTGCTTTTGAACATAAATTCCTTTCCTCTCCCACCCTAACAAGGTGGCCCATCAAAAATGTGTATTGGGAATGGTCCCTGGTTATTGCTGAAAGTGTCCAGGCATTGTGTGAGGGAGATCTAGTTGCCTGGCACAAGTCTGTGCCAAGGACAGCACTGACAGTCGAGCAGTGGATGATGCTGTGCCAGTGCCTGGGCCCATGCCCTGGCCCTCTGGTTGCCTAGTGCAGTAGCCCATATGTCTCTGACACTTGGCCATCGTACTGTTCCTTCACCCCTTCCTGGAATTCTTGGCTTGGATTTTTGTTTTATTTGTCTTAGAACAGCACTGCCAGGATCTGAGCTGCCTTCTGGAGCAGGTCAGATCACCCGCTCCATCCGTGGCTGCTTAATGAGCAGAGGAGCTGCAGAGTCCTTGGGCACCGTGGGAAGTGCAGGGCTGACTGCTTGGCTGGACGGCGTGTGAAGAGTAAAAGGGTCAGTGCTCTGCCTCAATACACACACACACACTTGTGCTGGTACAGACCAGCATGTGGATGCATTCACAGGGCTATTCTCTGAGCTCTCACTTCCCACTCACAGCCAGGCTCTTTGGCTGTAATAACTTTAAAGCAAAGAAGTGGGTATCAGCTAATAAAATACCTTCTGTCTGCAGCAGTTTGGTAATGATATAGCTTTGAAAAGTGGGATGGAAAGTGATTGTTGAAACCTAAGTAACTTACTCTAGAACTAATTTCTTCTAATTTGCAAAGTGAGAGAATGTCATGTAGATCATTTGTAGGTTTCTATGTGTAGTTACACATACAAGTGTATTTATTTGACAAAACGTGGAGAATGGGATGATGATCTAAAATAAGAGGCTGACTCAGATGACTGGAATTTAATTTGTCAGCAAGCAAAAGTAGTAGCAATGAAGAGAAGACATAAAATTGCTTTATCAAATTTCCTGCATAAATCTTGTTTTACAGAAGGAACAATGCACAGCATATCAAACCAACTCAAAATATTATAATAATGTAAAATGGTAGTCACGTTTAACATATGGCAGAAAGAAATTAAAAAACCAAACAAAACTCATTTCTTTCTGGAAAAGTGCAGATTGTGTCAGTCATGTTTAAGCTTTCCCAGAGGAGTCTGAGTGTACAACCTTCTCTTCCTAGAAAGAAAAGCTTTTCAGCAGTGCAGATTATCAGGTCACACTTATAAATGAGGCACATACTCAGCTGATCTCCGGGACTGGGCTGCCTTTTGTCAGAGAAGCCAAAGGCAAATTTTACATTATCCCAAACCAACCTTCAAATAATGACACTTTTTGTATGGCAGCTTTTATTTTTCTTTAGGAGAAAGGTGTTCACCTTGATACAAAAAAAAAAAAAAATAAAAAAAAGGAAAATTTTTAGTCTTGCTAGCTCCTCTAGAAAGGTTCTGTTCAGAAAGAAGACATCACAAGATGAGGCCAAAATATTTTAAAGACTTTGACAAGTTCCTTTTAAGCTCTGGGAGACTTCTAAATCATTGTGAAATGCAGAGTCCTCTCTTCTGCCTGTGACAAAATGAATTACGCTGTGATCCATATTGATAATAGCAATTGAGAGAGACGATCAGAAGTCTAGCAGAAATCTAGGAATTTTTATTTCCTTGTATTTTTTAAATGATGGAATACATTTAAGGGGACAAATAAGAGCCTGAGAAATTTATTAAGTGCAAACTGAGTTGAAATGAGTATGATTTCTCCTACTGAGACAACTAAAATGCAAAAATCTCTCTAGAAGCTAGGAACAAGGGTTGGGCTATGGAAAAATAGAAACCAGCATTCCTTGGCCAAGAAAGCAGATGTTAATCATGAAATTATTGTAGACTCAAGAAGCAGTATTCCTATGCAAGTGTATGCCCTCTAATTCACCTGAAAGATTCTTATCTGTTTTCCCTCCTAAAGTGTGCATATATCTCTAGATTACTCCTACAGATTATTTTGCTTTCTTTCATGCTTCTAAACCTATGTTTTGTTATTGTAAGGAGGCTTTTCACTTGTGGTTGCAAGTTGCTGTGGATACTGTCCCAAAGTAGATCTGCTGACTGTATCCATACTGGAGTTCAGGCATTGTGATCATGTCAGAGACACGAAGCCAAGCTGAGGATAGCCAGTGGCAGACTGCTGTGACTGAGGACATCTGCTTTGTCTCACTGGGGTACTTATGTGACATCCTTGCAGCACTGTCTGAAGCCTTTGTGCTGCATTGTGTGTGGGACAAAGAAGAGGAAGGTGTCATTAAGTTGTGAACTATGCAGTGCCCAAGGCCCAAGGCTTAACAACCCCTCTCCCTGTCCAGCCCCACTTCTGTGTGAGAAGTGTCTCCTGTTCCTTTATACCTGAATTTTTCATGGGCTGATTTGCATTTGCTTCAGAAAACCTGCCTAAAACCTTGACTGTGCTTCTCTAAAGGTGATCTTTTGCATCTAAGCCAAAGATTGAGAAGGAAGGAAGGTGCCAGGAATCTGCCTGGCTTTAACTCTCCTTGAAAATTCTGGTTGAGTGATCCTTTGTCTGATCTTGTAAGATGTTAAAGCTGGTGGTCCAGTGAGTATAGAGGAAATCTCTGATGGTCACAGAAGAAAGTTTAAGGCAGGCAGAGTGAAATTCTAGGGAACTCTTTGGGCCTGATGATGAGAGTAGGTAGCAAGCCAGGAGCCTTTCTGAGGCTCACCCTGCTTTGCTGGCATGAAGAATGTGTGACTAAGGAAAGGAGCTGGAGAGGCAAAAGGCACAAAGGTCCTTTTCATCCTGGCCTGCCTTTTTTCCCTTTTGGATATACCTTGAGGGGACAGGGTCTTTTTCTTAAGAACATGTCATATATTGAACTATTGTTGTACATTGCTTAGGATGAGCAAAGACAGGAATGGATTCTTCTGTTCAAAACCTGAGAGAAGTCTTGTTTTAAGAACATCTTTTTCAAATATAGTGATGGAAAAGTAGTTCTTCAGTACAAACAGTTTAGACACTCTTGTTATAGCCACTTTCTTATGACAGTACTGTGTGTGATAGTTTGAGCTTCACATGGTTGCCAACCTTTTCCCTCTGTTTTTAAATGTTTTTAAAGCAATTTCAAGTCTGCCTAATTCCAAAAATATTAATACAAATGACATTAAAAGATGTTTCTGGTGCTCCTATTTAGACTGTTCTTGGCAGAGGGCTGGGGAGTTCAGCTAGAGCTGCCCAGGCTTGCCAAAGCCAGCTAAACAGCAGGTCCCCCCTCCTCCTCCTCCCTCCACCACCAAGAAGGAAAAAAAAGTCTGTTGAGCCCTAGATAAGCTTTGAAAATGCTAACAGAAAGAAGTGGAGAAGGGTCTAGAAGCCAGATGTAGTGGGGAGAGAGAAAAAGATCTGGACAGTTATGAAATGGTAGAGGGGAAGGGATTTATCACAGGATGGTAGGAAGGGCTGTAGAGGGTATTAAAAACAGGCAAGTGAACATTACTGGAAGTTGATGATATTACAAGGGAAATAGCTACTTGCTGCTGGCTGTGTAGGAGGCCTGTCAGACTTGGGGAAGTAAAAGCATAGTGCTTACATCAACATGATTTTTATATTTTTATTTTTTTTTCTCCTTAATGGCATCTGATCCTGTGTTGCATTTGGGCATGATATTTAGTGACCTACCTATATGTGACACATTTGCTGTAGGCAGTGTTGGTTGCTGCAGCTGGCAGGGACAGGAAAGCTTGCAGAAGGGAATTCTGGAGCATGGAGAGCCAGTGCTGTCCAAGCCCTGAGCAGCTCCAAGCTGGGTACATCAGTGTCAGCACTGGAGGTGTCCTACTGTTGATTTAAGTGGTGTGTTTCAATGTTCCAGCTTGAACTTCAGTTCTTGGGAGCCACTGTACTAAACAGAAAATGTGTATTTGATTATGAGTGGAAAGGAGTGCTTGGGCCATCTTCAGCTGTTTGAAAAAAAGAGAAGGATTTGGTTTGGCTGTTTTGTTCAATAGAAAAGTGGGGCACAGGGAAGGAAGGGGAATTCCTGCCCTCTCCAGCTCTGTAGCAACAACCTGGGGACAACCTCAAATTGCTGTGCCCGTGCAAATGCCACTACCTGAGACTGGACTTGGCCACATTCAGTGTTGACTAACTGCTGAGTTTTTCCTTTATAAAGAACCCTGTCTAAAAGGCCACAAGTAATTTTAAAAGTGAGGGAGGAGGCCTAAGTTGTGCCTTTCTGGTTCAGAGAAATGGGGAGAACTGAGTGGATCTGGACTGGGATGTAACTGGAATCTAACAAAACTGTATCTGGGATGAAGCCCAGCTATGGCTCCTTGGTTCTCTGCTGCATCTTCAGCGTGGGCTGGATCAGCTCTTGCACACCAGGACAGGTAGGACAGCAGCCAAAGGAGAGTAGCCAGAGTGAGGTGTAGGCAAGCAGTGCCCTTCTACAGCCTACTTGAAACCACAGGAGGCTACACTGACTGCATGAGCCATGGGGATCAGCCCCATTCCTGGGCAATCCCTAGAAAGGAGTGAGCCAGCCCTAGACCCTCATACTGCAAGAGCCAAACAGGATGTACCTTCAGTGTCTACTGGAGCAGCCACTTCTGTAGAGCTTTTTCTGTAATGCCGTATCAGGCTGTGACCCATGCTGGGGGTTGCTCGGATCCTTTCTTTGGTGCTTGTGGTAGTAACACTCTGCTCTTTAGATCCCAAATGGCATTTGCTTCATGTGGACAAAGTGCAGAAAGTTTTCCAAGTCCATTTCAGAATATCAGATGCCCTTAAATCTTTGAAAGGACTTATCAGTCAGCAGCTTTGGGACAGCATTTCAAACCCCCTGCCAAATGAATGGGTCAGCTAAATAGTAAGTGGACCTTTTTTACTGCTGTGTATCACAGACCCCCTTCTGTTTCACTGGGCTAGAGTTTTATTGCATGAGAAGGGATTGGACTGGATAAACCAGCATTCTTTCCTGAGGACCTAGCAGAGCACGATAATCACACAGTATTGTAGGCAACAGAGTGAATAGGAGCAATTGTATCCAATACCTGAGTTATTGGAACATGCCTGCCTGCTCATGTGAGCCAGGAGAGAAAGATTGTTTTTCCTTTCTGAAGAGGGAAAATTGGAGGGAAGCTGTGCCAGAACCTTTCCAGGTTTAGAGAAGTGGAGGAAACACCTGCTACGCCATCAGCATTCTTGTTAACAGCGACTGCATGAGTGACAGAATCTGTCCTTTCCGGGGATGATTCAGACTCAGAAGACTCTTGGTAGTGATGACACGAACGCCTGGTAGCTCCTGAAAGCAGAACTAATGAGCAGTGCCACTCACTTAGCGTATGGTTTGACAACAGATGCACATGTTGGTAATTAAGTATTTGGCTGCATTACATTATTTTATTTTTGGATTTCTCAAACACACTCCCAATGCAATCTCTAGACACATTAGCATGATTTAAAAGCCCCAAACTTATAACAAACAGAAAAATCAGGATAGGAAAACTATACCCCACTTTTCAGAAGGGCTCAGTAGTATATGGGCCTTCCTGTGCACCCCAACCCTAGGAAACATAGGCTCTGTATGGCAAAACTGTACTCAGGGAATAATCCCAGGGATTTCTTCCATGCTGAGCAGAGCTGTGTCTGTGGTTTCAGATCAAATCAGTACACAAGCCTTCCATCAGGGTTTTACTTTACTGTATCATCACATCTATCACTTCTTGTGACCCAGCAAAGCTTTGGAATGGCTTTGAACTTCATGAACTTCATAAATACCTGAATGCAATTATACCTTGCAGTGCTTAGGGAGAGGACTCAAATACTTCATCTTAGATGAGATCTGGAATGTCTTATTATGTCCTTGCATGCCAGCAGTTATTTATAGTTTTTTAGTCTATGTGGTAATGCTGACCTCAGCTACAAGTTGCAAAATATGTACATAATGGTGCTTGCTGGAGCATCTTGCTCCCTAATTGTACACCTTTGCTAACTCTGTCTAGAAATTATTCAAACTCGGAGCCCAGGCAACATTGCCCTGTATGTCAGATATATTGGAGGAACAGTGATCTGAGAAATTATGGAAATGGTGTTCTCACCCCATTCTACCCAGGTTTCTGTCATGGGCTGTAAAGGAGGAATTAGGGTGCATCATAAGGGCATGATGGAGAAATGATGACTGGGGAGGTCACCTGGTCCAGGAATAATGCACGGCATTAGGGTTTTTCCTGCACATTATGTTACAGGATAATAATTTCCTTTTGTGTGAAAGTTTGGATCTGAGCCAACTGCAGTGAACTTAGATTCTGAAAGCAGCAGAACCAGTGAGAAGACCTGCTCTTTATCCTGACATTAGTAATGGTATACAGCAGAGGTGCAAGATCTACTGGAGTATCCTGGTAAAGCCACCTGTAAAGTTGCTAAATATTTTGAGTCTTGCCTAGAAATTCTCAACCTTGTTTTACAATTCAAGGAAATTCCAAGAATTTGTCACCACTGCCTTCCAAAAGCCTGGCTGGTCACAGACTGTGCCATCTTTTCATGGAAAGATAAATGACAATTAATTTTGTTTCCTCTCTATCTTTGTAAGCCTGGTTCTAGGGCTAAAATTGCAAGATGCTTGTGCAAAGACACTATTTGACTGACTGAGAGGTGTCTCTGTGTATCTTTCTGTGTTCCTAGTCACTGGCTGGAAAGTCTGCCTGTGTAACCAGAAAATGACTACTACTTAGGCTGATGTAGGTGTTAGCTATGCTTAATGAAAAAAAGAAGTCCAGTTGGTGTTGACACTGAGAAAGACATTTAGAATTTTGAAGGAGAAGGACAGAAATGAGAACACTAAGAAAGATGTGACCAGGCAGCTCCACCTACAAACCATAACCCTCCAGGGCAGTTTCTGCTGTGTACTAGCATACAAAACAGATTACATGTGAACCTAGACTGCAAGCATGAGAGTATTGGAAATCTGTTGCAGGTGTTTGATGGTAAACAGTGTTTATAGCTGCCAGGATAGAAACATTAATGCATGTGAGTGAGTGCAAGTGGAGGGCAGGCCTCAAACTTTCACCCCATTACCTTCATATTTCGGTTTTGCTTTGTGGAGTATTAGCTCCCTGTGAGTTCAGGCTGCTAGTGAAGCTACTATATGAGTTTACTTGAGCAAGTCCTGTGTTCAAATTTAAAATGCCAGAATCACCTGAGAAGTAGTGGGCTAATTTATCACAGGAACAAAAATATACAATGGAGACTGAATGGAAGAGGATGAGTTCTGACAGGCATGCCTTTACTTTTTCAAGCAAGTATTTTTGCTTGGGTGGGTGGTGCATTAGTTATATATACAACTCATGCTTTTAGCTACAGCAAAATGTGAGAAGACATAATAATAGCTCTTCACGCTAAGGCTTCCTCTTTTTTTCTTTTTTTTTTTTTTTTTTTACAGTTCAGTTAGTTTGAGAGTTTAGATTATTCTCTTTCTGAGAACTGAGGGAAGTATTTTTAATATTTCTCAGTGTGAGAGGTGACTGGGCTGCCCTTAACCTAAGATGAAAATAGCAGTACATTTACAAGGGAGTTGAGCCAGAAGGTTGGACTTCTAGTGCAAGGCTCCTGATTACTCTCACAGTGACTCCCAGGCAGTCAGGAAGATTAAAAAAACAATCCATCAAAATAAAAGGTAAATTCACCTTTGAAGACTTGGTGTGTGTGAGGGGCTAAATATGCTTTACTAGTATTTTTTTTTTCCATACAGAAAAAAGTAGTAGTAGTAGTGGAATAACCAAAAGAGAAATGTGTTTACTAAATTTTTGCTCTACCCACAAGTAGTTGACAATTGCCCACAATGAAACTGCAGCATGAAAAGGATTCATGAGCCTGTTGGTGTCCTCCATCAGGGCTGTGTGCGGGCTGAGATGGACAGTGAGGGGACAAGAGGTGTTTACCACAGCCCCAACACACCCACTGCTGCTGTGTTTTGTGGGTGGGGTGGGTATTAAGGAAGGAGGTAAATAAGCTTTTTTGAGTGATCTTGTGCAAGAGACTAAGGGACAAGCCTGTCTCCTTGGGATAAAACTTTCCCCTGTGCTTTGTCTTTTGGAAAATGCAGTTCTTAACTTCCACTTGTGCCACTCTGGAGTAAAAAATACAAGAACATAAAATGGCTGGTCCAGCTCTGTCTTTTGACAATGGTGAATCTGATGCCTAGAGAAGGGTGTACAGGGCAAAAGCAGGAATATTTCCTTATCAGTTTCCTGCCTTTCTAAGCCACTGAGGTCTGTGTCTAGTACCCAAATGGACACGTGTATTATTAATTTGTGTAACTGCATCTTGAAACCATGCCCTGTTTACAATGTTCTTTGGTGACTCACTCCTCCATTTCACTACCAGTTCTGTTGAGAAGAACCTTGATTTGGGTCTGTCCTTGCATTCCTATTTTGTGTCTCTCATTCTTAGTGACCATTCCTTATTCCCCTTCCTATGCTACTTTTTGTAAGAATCCTACCCCTTCAGTTTCTACACCAGGAAATGGGAACATCTGGACTTCCATCATGTTCAATGGAGTCTCTGATATGGGTTGGAGAGGGTCTTTCCAGCTGGGATTTCTTCAGTATAGGCTTAAGGTAGCATCACCCTGATAGAGTAGCCATTTAGGCACTTTTCTTCCTCATCTCCAAGGGAAATGAGAAGTCAGATTGGCAGAGGTATGTCTGACCTCAGGGAGAAGTGAAGAAGTCCTTTGCTTAATACATGAAAAAGAGGTGTAGGAAGTAGTAAGATCAAAGTGGGAACCCTGCATCCTGTTCACTTCAGAAGACTTGATATGTCTGTAAGATCATCCTATTAATAAAAATATACCTTTTCTAAATTCTGGGAAGGTACAGACACTTTAGAAACCTAAAACAGTTTAACCCTAATGCAGAGTAAAAGAATCTTGAAGTGGAATGAGTCAACTGATGAGAGTTCCTGGGGTCTGCAAAGCTTCATCCATGCAGAGTCCTACCTCCTCTGAGCTGCTCCTGGATCTTCCTGGGGGGGCTGAGCTTGTTGAGGAGTGGAGGGTGCAAGCAGGCATTTCTACACTGCACAGTCTGAGAGCATTTGGAAATCAGAATTCCCAACTTTCCTTTCTTTCTCCTTAGCAAAAAAAAGGCAGATACTTTAAAAAGCAGGCACTTCTTTAATTTGTAGCTGTTAATTCATTTATAAACTACATGTGCTTCATGAGTGATTATGCTAACGTACTTAAGACTATTTAAACCCTTGCACTGATTAGCCTAACCATTCATTGTACAAATAAGATGTTATCTTCAGAATGTGTCTAGCTAAATTCCATAATCACAAACATGTTACTTTATTGAATGCAACTATTGGCATTACTGAATTCAGCCACTTACACTTTAATTTTTAACATTCTGTTTTGCATTGTATTCATGTATTCCATACTGATATGGTGGCACTGGGCTGGTGGAACACATTTAATGGCAATAATAGGCAGTTAAATTTATATTTCATCCTGTCTCCAGGCAAAAGCATTTGTGGGGTCACACTCACCTCATGCATGCAGAGGAGCAAGTGGGCTGTAACCCCTCTGAGGCAGGTGGGATGTGCTGGCTCTGTGCCATGAATTAGCACACCATAGCCCTGGCCCTAGTTCCTGCTCTGAGGTCTGCCAGGTGCTGTAGGGCTACAGGCAAATCACTTAGCCCAGAGAGTCTGGTTTTCCCCATCTGAATGGGGTAATGATGCTCAGCTACCTTCGACACTCATTGCTAAGTGCTCTCTGAGTCATAGGTGTTGTTATTAAAGGTATCTGGAGAGATGATTTTCTTTGGGCAGCAGCTTTGTGCTGAAGCTGTCTGAGGCCATTTCTGGGCAAATTCCCTTGGGGCTGCCATGGTGTCAGTGTCATCACCTAATGTCATTTCTACATTAGTGAGCCAGGGAGTTTGAAGAGAAATGGAGCTCCGTGCTCGCTCTGTAGTGCTCTGAAAGCAGTGAGGTGCTTTGGGTGATCTACCTGCTATAGAAAACTTGTTGCCAGCTTGCAGAAGGTCTTCTGCCTGCAGAGTCCCAGGATAGGAATCTGCTGAGGGGTCAGGGCTCTGGCCTTTTGCTTTGGAGAAGGATCAAACCTCCTTTGCTGTCTTTGAGGCAAAATGACAGAACTCTTTGACATTTTTGTTGGTATATCTTTTTAAAATCTATCTTAAGGTGAATTTAAATGACAAAGGTTTTTGGTTTTGTGTTGCTATATGACCCTGCCATGCTGTGAAGTCAGGAGGGAAGGTTCTTTTGGGAGGGGTTACAGTGCAGAGTGGCTTGTTCCTTAACTGGCCTGCCAGCATCCCAGCCACATTGGTTGTGGTACCAGGGCCATGCATCCCTCAGGCCCTGGAGAAAGCTGAGGACTGTTGGTAATGCTGATGGGCACTTCTAATTCTTTGTGCCCTGGTGTTTGGGCTGGTTCTTCCTCTGAGCTGAGCACCCTGAGCAACAGCCATTAGAAACAGCTGACTGAGCTCTGGGCTTTGTGTGAAATAACTGCGAAGGTCAGATAGTGAAAGTAGAAAAAAAAGTCTGAGATCTGTATATCTAACATTGGAAAACTACTTTAAAAAATATTCTGTGGATGGAACACGTGGAAAAAGCTGTGCTACTTTGCTAAAATGTGATGTTCAGAGACTAGTTTGCTCAAAGGGGCAACTGCTTATACACATGTAGCCCCATCAAGCAGAACCTCTGCACCCGCCCGTTGGGAATAGTGACACCTGTGCAAGCGGGTGCTGACTTTTGCATACACAGAAGCTGCTTTTAGGGTGGATGAGTGTAGGCACTCCTCCCTGAACATCTGCAGGTGCGGCTGCATGCAAAGAGACAACGGGAAGTTGAAAGGAGGCAATTGTATGTGCCCTTCATGGCAAAAAGTCATGACTCACACTTAAAAATACTGTAAGATTCTGTGTTTTCAGGCTTTTCCCTGCAACCATGAAGGCCAGAGCTTCAAGGGCAGACCTCCAGGAAAGAGGACAAGGAGCACAACAAAATGTGGGAGCTGAGAGCCCTGCAACTTTGCCTCAAGTGTCTCAAAACAGCTGCAGCTAAACTGCCCACAGCATAGATTCAGTGTCATTCTCTGTGTCACCATTGAAGTGGAAACCAGGAGACCCTCTGGCTGTCCTTGTAAGAACAGTGAGAGAAGCAAAAAGCTGCATAACTTGTGGTGATGCAACTCCCACAAGAATGGCAGCACCAATGCAGGGATGTTGCACAGCACCACAGCTTCCTCTGTACACGTGTGCGAGTGCAGCCTAAAAACAAGTGTATGCATGTTCTGCTTTGAGAAAAGGCATATCAAAGTCAAGCTAAATGCAAAAGGGTTGAACACCCATCTCACTGCAAAATGGTTAACAGTTGCATTCTTGCATTTGTGTATTTACTGTCATAAGAGAGTGCTTTTTTTCTGAAGTACAGAGATGTACAGAAGGTATGTTGGTTCTTAGGACAGATTCTAGCCGTAACTGAAACCAATTAAACCATTAGCACAAAACCATGCTGATTTTTCTTCCATACCATTAATTAGGAGAGTTAAAAATCTTGCCTACTTTCTTATTAAAAAAATAATATCAAGATTTGCACTTGTATGGATTTCTCAGAATTTTTTTATGGTCCTGAGAGCAGTATTGCAGGGAAATTTACAACTGAAAAGCAGATAGAGGCATCAAAAAAAGGAAAGATGAGTAAGAAGAGAACCTAATCTATGATTTAATTGGAATCAATGGGAATTGTGCCATTTGCCTTTGGTGGCAGCGGAATCAAAGCTGAAACACCAGCTGTAGTTTATTTTAGATTGCTGCCTGTCTGAGATTAGATTTCGGATATCTCCACAGGGTTCTTTTTTCTTTTAACTACCTACAATTTATGGCAGCAATACATATTCTAAATGTCTTCCTCTACCAGGGGATCAGCTGAGCCTGTAAGGTCTGTAGGTGAAACAAGCCCTTTCCCTTTTCTTTTTCCAGGGGATGAGACTGCCACGTGTTAGTCTAAAGAAGTGGGTATTTCACTGCAGGGAGATGTGCCTTGGGACAAGGCCTCCAAAGCTGCATGAGTGCAAAACTGAGAGGTTCGAGCAAGTTATGCTACTCAGAACTTCTCAAGTGGATATATGGGAAGAAGTCAGTTATGTGGACTGGAGATGGAGCAGCCTGAGGAGTGAAAGTCACAGCAGGCTGATGACTGAGCTCTAGGTGTAAGGAACTTGTGGAAAAGATGGAGTAGAGACTGATGTTGCCAAATAAATTCATAATCTCTTGGGAAGTGCTGTACTGTTGTGAAACAGAACACAGGGGGAAATATCCTTCTGTAGGGAAGAAGGAAAAATTAAGGCCTGAAGTCAAAGAAGGACTTGCAGAAGACAACAGGGAAATGGTATCCATCTTGAACAGATGTAACAATCTGTGTAATGCTAACACTTGTATTTGTGTAGCAATACTCTTTTGGCTGGTAAATGTGTATGATTACCTTTGGGAGATGAATGTAAGATAGTAGTCAGTCTTTGAGAACAAACAGAATAGTTGCTAAGGTGTCAGATCTTCTGCAGCCCCTACCTGCCCTTTAATAGTGGTTAGTGGGCAGAGGACTCTGCAGGATGTTTAGACAATCAAACAGGAAGAAACTAGTGGTGAGCACTTGAGACACCAGGTGACCTAAAAATAGATAGCTTTGGTGTTGTAGGAAGAAGGAAAATTTTAGAAAACAAAATCCTAGAAAAAACTCATGAATGTTGCTGAGGGGAAATATCTAAGGAGGCAGGACAGAAAAGTAGCTGCATTCTTCTGGAGGTATACATGGTAACAATGAGTTTTGCAACAAGGAATAAGGAATCACTAAAAAAAAGAGGTGAAGTGCACTTTAGAGGGAAAGGTGTGGTTTTCAGAGCTTTAAAGTTTTCTGGATTGCTGTGCAGCATTAAATGACCAAATGTGAATAATTTTGCCTTACAGGTTTACTGAGGCAGTGTCATGACTGTGTTTTCTCTCTATTCCTTTTTATCTGGTCAGAGGGGAGAAATATCAGACATGAAATAGGCACTCAACTCCGCTCCTTTCAATGGCTAGGATCAAGCCATTGATCAAGCCTTCATACTTTGAAGGAATAGCAAAAATCCCCATAGTCTTCCACTTACAAACTGTCTCCCAGCCATGTGTGTTACTGAAGGTGCAGACACTATCTGACATCATAACAGAAAGCAACTGATAGGCAATTGTCTCTGCCAGAACAACCAGACCTGAAGAGCTGTGTAACCTCCTATATGCAAGGACAAATGATGATTGAGATGCTTCTAGCCCAGTAAATTGTACAACACATGCTCTGCTGTCCTTGGGTCTGACTCTGTATTTCTTGAATATTCTAATGTGAAGATGATGTTTAGAGGAGTTTTGAGCACGTCAGGAATGTAGCTGGGGTTCAATGTGTAAAGGTGTTAGCAAATTATTGCCTGAAGCACAAAAGCCACCTGGACTCCTGACCGCAAAGTTTCCAGTGGCAGTAACCAAATGAGGTTTTATTGAGTTACTCTGAGTAGGAAAGGTATTTTTGCTTTGCTAAAGAAGCTAGAATTTTTAAAGCTAAATATTAATGAGACACTTCAAAACTAAAACAAGGGTAACCTATCTCTGCTGACTGTTTTGAGTTAAATCATACTGGAGTTAAAAAACCAAACTTGAACAAAACCCCAAAAAACCAAAGCAAAACACATTGTGTCAATTTTCAACTCATTATCATTATTTGAGTGTTACAGGCTTTTTGCATCTCTCTGAGCCACAAAAAAATAGATAGGGTCCATCCCTAAATGATCTTTCCTACAGTCTCATTCCTCATTTTGGTGTTGATTGCACTGTGTTGAAAATGCTTTGGGTGGATGTATACATTCAGATACTCTCACTAAAAAAAAAAAACAATTAGCAGAATAGGGGACCAAACTATTTACATTGTCTGTTGTTCAGCTTAAAATTTCAGTTTCTTTTCAGAAAGGTTTTCTCTGTATGTTTTCATAAAGGATAATTTTTGGAGGAAAGTTGCTGAGAAGGGAAAATTGCTCAGGAGCAAGACAGATCTCTACAAAGTGAAATTTACCTGTTCATTGTGGACCCAGAGCCTGAGAGTAGATTCTGACATATGTGTGAGCCCAGAAGTAAACACAAAGGAGTTCATTAATGTGGGTGGCATGATTGGCATGAAATAGTACCTAACATTTATAAAGTATTGCTACTCTAAATGGAACAATTTTAACGTAATGATTCAAACAGACAACATCCTTTTTAAAGGTAGGAAATGAGGCTTATTAAGGCTTAATGACACACAGGGTCGGTCACACCATGAGTTTGAGGGATAAGCGGTTGAATTAGAAGACCTGACTTCTATTATAATGCTCTACATTAGATGACAATGCATAACAGAAAGAATGAATGGAAATAAAATAAGACAGATGGTGAATGAAAGGAAACATGCATAAGTGTTTGAAATAAATATATGCACTGGGCAAGAATGAAACTGGTAATTGAAACCTTTGCTCACTTTAAAATACAATTAAATTTATTTGCTTGCAGTGCATTTGGAATAACAGGCTACTGAAAGGGATGATGTGGCCTAAGAGAAAGTGGAAGCATTTACTGAGGGTGTTGCTAAAAGCTATATTTTTGCCTCCATTTTCAGGAAAGAATAAGGGGACAGATGGCAGAAATTTCCCAAGGGAGAAAAGAGAATTACTAGAGAAGATCAGGATCAGACCTGGACAGGTGATCATGAAATCAAAATGCCTGAAAACTCAATTTCTCAAGGTTGATATAGCTCATGCCTAGCTAACCAGTTTCTCTGGATTCTCAGGCAATTGGAACAACATGAAAAAACTGGGAGGTTCTAAAGGACTGGCAAGTGTGCAGTGTCATTGATGACTTAGAGAGAATCCAAGTACATCAGAGTCTTGTCAGCTGGGTGGTTTCTATTTAATTTGTGTTCCTGCATCACACTCATTGCTGTGGTATCTGAGTACCTTCAGTAGGAATGGCCATAGTCTTTGCTCTCTCAGTTTCTCCTCCTAGGAGAGCCGGTGTTTTTTGGAGGACCTTGTTTGGTAGAATCTTTTTGTTGTTATTAGTGTGTGTATTGTAGAATATTTGTTGTAACAGGATGAACTGAGAGAGGTGTCTTGTGCCTGAAGTGGAGAATAGGAGGTTAAGGAGTAGATTGCATTTCTCAGTAGCAGTTGCTCCTGGACTAGGCCTAGTTAGACTGCAATTTCTGGCGATTTAACAAAATCCTCCTCCCTCATCATAGCTGTTGATGTTATGTCCAGCTGATTTGTGCCTGCTTTCTCTCCACTTCGGTGATAAAAGACCATTTTCAAACATGACTATCAGACTCTAGCTGCACAGAGCAGTTTTTGCAGTTTTGTTCCAGTCCCACTCTAATAACCAGATTTTGTGAGATGTCCTGTTCCTAATGCCAGGGGAGCTAAATGTCTAAACAGCTTTAAAATCTGTGTTGACTTTATTCCAGTTTTGTCCAGTGTACTCTTGTGCTTTTTCATCATTTAGGTAAGTACTGTAGTATGAAAAGAGGAAATATCCACATGGAGAAGGCTGGAAAACCTGAAGAGGAGTACAGTGAGAGAGCTTGAATAGTATGATTGGATTATCCATAGTCAGAATGATTGCTTGAGAAATACAGTGTCTATCAAAGAGAATTTGTTTTGTTTTGACTTCTCTGAAGAAATGGAAAGAATTTTGGTGGATTGATATTGGGATTAAAATTAAATTCACATGCAATATGTGGGTATTATAAATGTAACACAGGATGATCAAGCTTATTCAGTGCTGAGAAGGTTTCTAGTTTCAGGGAGCTTCTTCCACACCAGCATCCAGAGTGCTATGTTCAGAATAGTTCCTTTTCCTCTCATCTTAGTGGGTGTCTTAGAGACTTGACAAGGAAGGCATGAGTTCCAGGAGGTGCTCAGAAAGTGCTCGATTTCCCATCTTGCAGGTAATGACTCTTCCTATTATATAAAATCATTTTTTTCTAGTCACTACTGAACCAATGTTGGGCCTGTATATCATCTTGCTGGATCCTGGTTGGACTGCTCTGGAAGAGTTGATGGCAAAGTAAAGACAGTTTTGGGACAACTGAGAAAAAGATGATATTTTGAGCTGGAACCAGCAAGTTACTAGCACTGATCAGTGAAGTTTGTTAGAGATATGTAGACAGTCCTAGATTTCATATAAACTCACTTCTATCTCTCAGAATTAGTGATTTTCTTTAACAAAGAGTATTTTTTCTGTCATTAAGCAACCACTTGGAATTTCTGTTATCCCTCACTCTTATGCTGTTACTAAGCCTAACTCGGAAATATTTGGAATATAATACACAGCATGTTACTCTCATTTAAAAGGTGGAAGTACTGATGCAAAAAGTCACTTGCCCTGCAAGTATGCCTGCTGTTGCCTGCAATAAATACCTTGTTGAGGGAAAGAATAGATGGAGAAGAGGTCATGCGTGGCTGATGTTGATTGAAGCTAAGTTTGTGCCTGGTACAGTAAAGATACTGTTCAGTACTTGTCTTCCTTGTGAAAATATTGGTGTTATAATAATACCAACATATCCATGTGTGTTAGTTGTCTCTCATTCCAGCACCATCTGGGCTGGTTTGTTCTACCCCATCACATGTTTTAAGTCATCCACCATCACCCATGTATCTGCACAGGTGTCAGCCCTCCCTCATCTGCAGGGACAGATCACACTGCAGATGCTTCTGACCTGATCTGTGTGTATTTCGCTAATGTGCCTCACTGGACAGCGCTTCTGGATGAAGCTTTGTCCAAAGGCACTGCCACACTCATGTCTAGGTGGGGGAATTTGGCTCAGCTGTGAGCAGTGTGACAGGGAAGGCTCACTAGCCTGGGAGTGGCCCTTCAAAGTTTTGCCTTGCACTTGGGGAGCTCCCTCCTGCCACCACATTGCTCACCACGCTTAGTGGTTTAGTGTCACCATTTGCACAGGCCTACCCCTTCCCGGCAGCACTGGGGTGGTAAATTTGTGCTCACACAGCGTCTCGGTCCAGATCAGAGGTGTAGCTCGCTTGTAGGATGCAGGTGGTGGGAGTGGGAGTGTGCAGCCGCTCGCAGTCGCGCTGGGTGACAGCTAACCAAGGCGGCTTCCTCCTCCCACGCACCGGGCCCAGCACAGGGCTTCTTTCCTGTTCTCGCCTGCTGTCAAGATGTGCAGCAGGCTCTCGGTCGGAGCGGGTGGGATGAGGTCACGTCCTCTGTACCATGTCAGAATGGGAGTGATGAGCGTCTTCCACCTCAAAACATGAGGAGTCAGCTTCCAGAGAGGTTGGTGGCACTGGCAGTTCCTGGTGTGCTGTCATCCTCTGAGGAGGAAGTTCCTTTGTTCAGACTTATTTCTTACACCAAATACTGATCAAAGTTATATGTTGGTCTACACGAGCAGCAAATTTGTGCCTGGGGCTTTTATCCTTCAGTTGTTTAAACTGTATTCTTATGAATGATCAGTGTGAAGTGGGCTATGAAGAAAAAAACTAATTCTATCTCAATTGAGTGTTCAGTATCCTGTGTACTGTAAATCAGCTATATATATATAATGGTCAACCTCTTTCCCATCCCATGGCAGGACTTTAGTTTCTTCTTGAGTAAATATGTTGTCTGGCTTATTGTGGGCTGAGACTGGGTGAGTAGACCTGGTTATTGTATTTGCTTGTGTGGTAATTGAGATAGATACACACTGAAATTTCAGCAAGAACCAAATTAAATTTAATTCTCTTGCAGTCTAAGGTGCTTCTTTGTATGCTGCCCAGAGCAGTGGTTCATCACTGGGACTCCTCCGAGTACTGGTAATAAAAGTAATAAAGCTGCAGTTGATAATTAGTGAGGGTGTGTTGTTTGAATTGGGGTTTACAAGAAAAGGTCCTTGCCACAGCACCACATCTCTTATCTACCCTTTCAAGGAAATCTTAAACATTTTTTCTTTTTTTTGTCTCCTAAATCTCTGTTATTTTTATACCTGTGTCATTGTGTATGATGAGCATCAAGTATGCAACTCTTTCCAAGCTGCAAGCTTCTACTACGAATAGAGTACCAGAAGGAATAATAAATAGAAACTGATTTTTTAAAATTTTTTTTTATTTTTTTTTTTTGGGAAGCAATTTGCATGTTATGCTTCTGGATCCTAAAGAAAAGGAAGTGTACTTGATGTTAAAATTGGCTTCATGGCTCCAGTTTTCTCAGCTCTGCACCACCTGCCTCTAATCAAACTGTCCAATTACTGGGAACAATTGTTTTCTTGCTTTCTGTTAAGTGCAGAAATTCATTCACTAAACGACTTTTTACCAAATGTTGCTTTTAACAAAACAAATTTCATAATTTGTTTGAAAATATTGTGTTGATGTTTATGTCCAGTAGGCATGTTAGGATTCAAACATATGGTCACCAGGATCCTCAGAAGGTCATTTACAAAATTGTAATATTTATCTTAACTGATTGTAGGGTTTGGAAATCTCTATTGTATTGAGAGAAGCTCAGTGGACATTAATAGTTTCATGATTGTTGTGGTAAGCTGAGAATCAGGCCCTGACCTATAATTATCACTTACCCGAAGAGCACTGATAATACAGAAGGGAAATTGGTCTCCCTAGATATACTTCCTTAATGTGAGACAATGACTTCAGGCTGTTTCTGAGCCACAAATCTCCCAGGTGAAATCTTGCTGAAGTAGAATAAAGTAGAATAAAAAACAGAATAAGAGTATCCAGCTTTGGTTAACAATGCTTTCCTTGCAAAATTTCATCTCAAACCAAACGATAACCTTAACAATGCCCAGTCAGCCCTATAGAATTACATGAGATCACATGGAGAAAGCAAATACACAACATCCACTCTCATTTTAGCACTTATGTTTACATGTCTTCACCTAACAACTGCTTTTTATCTGCAAAGAAGCAGATTGATAAAGAAAATATTAACAATATACTCTGTAAATTAGGAGTTACTAATATGCTATAAATATTTGATTGCCTCACAAAATTTGTATGAAACAAAATAGACTAAGTAAGTGTAATGATCCTAGTTAGGAGGCCTGTATAAAAAGACATAATCACTAAAATTTCCTTGAGAAGCATAAGGCAGTTATTGGAAACTACAGAACAGAGGAAACATGAGGAGCTACTATTCACTGTCTCATAACAAGAGAAGGTGGGGGTTATTCTGTGACATTGACAGTCGATAAATGTGAAACAGATAAATGAGTGACTCATAGGCATTAACCAGTAAGCCTTCAGCATGTGGAATTAATTTCCATAGGAAATCTATATTAAACTGCAGCACAATTGGCAGCATTGCTACAGCCATGTTGAACAGGGTGATGCATTAAAAACTACTTTTTGTTTCCAAAATGTGTTTAATATGTGTCTATGTACTCAGATACAACTTGCAGCTATGCTAACTGGATCAATAGATTGCTATATCCTATGTTAGTTGAATCAATGAGGAGGTATTTGGTATACATCAGAAAAGGCTTTGGAAATTTGATACAATGCCCTTCATGAGAATGTCTTTTTGTCCTTATAACTGTACTTGTCCATGCCTTTGTTTTCCTCTCCCATATTTTCCAATTTTTTTTGCCTTTTAAATCAGGATCAGGAAGAGAACAATGCTGGAGATTTTCATGTTGGCTGGCTTGCACTGTTTAGCAACTTTTTGTTTGTGTGCTGAAGCAAGGTTTGGGGAATATATCACTTTATTCCTGTTATTTCCAGGATTGCTTTAGTTGCACTTGGCTGGTTGATCTTGCAGCATTTATGTGGATAGTGAAGTGGCATATAAGAACAAAAATTTGGTAACTTTAGAACAAATCTCCATTGATTTTTAAAGGAGAATAAAAAGTAACCTAACACAAAGCAAATGTTGCTTGCAGTGCAGTAAATCCCAGACAAAATCTGAAATGATCCATAAAAAGAGAGACAGCATGTTTACCAGTTGTTATTCCTATGACATGGATCATTGTTTTGTTTTATTGTGTGAATTTATTACGGTGCTCATCAACATAGTAACATCCATTCTTCATATGATAGATGCATATATATTTTATATGTTAGCCAAACAGGACGAAGAAATACAGCCTGACCTCTCTGGAGCAAAGAGGAGCCAGGCTAGTACCCTGATTGACAAGTGCTCAGTTCTAGTGGAAAATAGGTATGGAGAGATGTAATTCCCAGCACTCTTAACATTGCAGTTTGTGCCTTTTTCTGTTTTTAAAAGGCAATACAAGGGTTTGTTCTAAATCTTGGGCAATGCAGTGAAAAGGATTTGAAGAGCACAGGAGGTTCAGGGAATTGGAATGTTGCCTAAATGTTCTTTATATGCCTGAGAACTGATAAAGACTTGTATGTTCTGTATGTTCCAGGTATGTAGGTCTGTATGGAGTTTTTAAAGCCATAAGCTGGAGTGGTGGATATGAAGGTATTGGGAAAGAGTAAGGTTAGTGGGTTGCAATGCAAGGAGGAGTAAGGTATAGAAGATATCCGCATACAGACAGTAGAAATTCTGGGAATTACCAGAAAAAAGTATACAGTGGTAATTCCATCCTTATAAAAAACCTTATCCCTTGTTATAAATTGACCCTGTTTTTCCTCCTGAAGCAGGGAAAAGTTGTCCTCCAATTTCCATGTTTCCTTTTGTATATTCCACTTGAATTGCTGTCCACTGCTGGTGTCATGCTTGAAACATGGTCATCCTGCCAGGCATGTGTGTGCACAAGTCTGTGTGCACAGAGGAACACTGCCAGCCCAGCCCTGCCCTGGTGACCCGATGATCTCTGTGTGTTTGAGTGCATAGTCAAGGTCAGGAAACAAAAAAGAAATAATATACTTAAAGAAAGAAGGGAGGATAAAAGCATAATTTCAAAGCACTGGAGAGTCTGCAGGTCCCACAGTGACAATGCCCACCTGGAAACGTGCTGCAAATCCTGTGTGTGTGCTGGCCATTCAGCCCTTCCCTGTGTCATGGGGGGCAGTGGGCAATGTGCAAGCTGAGACAGAGAACAGGGAAAGCCTCACACTGCTCTCAGGACTCCCTGAAGGGGAAGGAAAACTCTTCACATCAGAAAAAGCTTTTCTTTAGGATTTCTGCTATTTCTGGTCCTGGTGCATAAACTTTCCAGTGTGCTGCACTGGAAGGATCTAAAGTACACAAGTCTACCTAGGCAGAAGGAATGAACATCTTATGATGGTTTCACAACAACTCACACTGAGATTGTCCCTGTACAATAAATTTTTTGTTTGGAAGGCAGAGACACACATGAATCACCCAGATACCATCTTTGCTTTCTGTCCTTCATGCCCTATCTTACTGTGTATTTCCCATATTTGTCACTAAACATAATCATGTTTTGGTGTGCAACTCATTTAGCCCGATATGAATAAAAGCCTTTAGTTTAAATGTGCATGTCTAACTTTCCATATAGGAAGAAAATGGTTAAAAACAGGAGACTTTTAACATATGTCACATTATTTATTTATATAAGAATGTCAATCATCCTGCAAGAACTGGCCCAGAGTCCAGCAAGTCCAACAGCCAACAGGTGCCCCCAGATGGCTTCAGAAAAAGATGCAAGAAACATGACCTCTGAGGCAGTACAGAGCATGGGCTGGGTTATCACTGTGTTACCAAAGCTTGGCTGTGTGATTTTAATGGGGTAATGGCCGTGCTACCACTGCCAATTACACCACCTTGGAGGGGGCTGTCAAAGAAACCAGAGTCTCCTTTGGAACTAAAAGCAAGAACAATTGGCCAGCTATCCCTGTAGCAATTCCTTTGTGGGTCAGAATGGTATTTGGGTTTGTATTTAACTGTACTGGTTAAAAATGTAATGAGCAAATTTAGCTTTTTTATTCTGGACACTGTGCAAGTAGTTTCTAGAAAGAGACTGAGCCTGCAAGATTATGATAGTGCTCACGTGGCTTTTTGAGTGGGCAGCTGAAACATTTTAAGTAACCAAAAATAATAGTAAGCGACATATGATAGCTTTTTGTTATGTTTTCTATTCCGTAGGACAGTCTTTAGATAGTTATTCATGCTGAAATTCATTACTTTCTCGACTCACAAATACATTTTATGACTATCTAACAGCTTGTCTGCATATTGGAACACAACCTTACAAATAACAGCACACAAGCATTCGCAAAATTAATTTAATTAGTATTCTATCAGCTCTGGAGCTTAACTACTGTGAATAGGTGTTGCACAGGCAGTATAGTTTAACGGTTCCTGGAGTATTTTAACTCCATAACATATTTCAGCATCCGTGCTTGTGGAAAGAGGGTCACAAAATCTTTCTGGCTGCCCAGCTGTTAAATGGTATGCTTATATTTAGGTAGCTTAGCTAAAATTGGTAGGATGCATTGAAGTATTTGGATGAAAGCTGCTCTACAGTGTAAGCATAAAGTATTATTATTAGAAACATTATTACATTATTAGCAGTGTGACTTACAATGAAAACTCAGGAACTTCTGGCTTTAGGATATGTGGAGTTTTTTTAACGTAAGTATTCAAGAAATATAAAACAGACAAAATAAGGCCATACATGTAAAACAAATAACAACGATGTTAACTTTATTAAAAAGCTTCATTGTGGTATCAGGCAGGAAGTGAAACTGCTTTCAAACTGCAAATATTTCTCAATCATTTCATGCACCAGCAATCTTTGTAATAGGTTTTCTGTTGTTTTTTGCAAAATGTTCAGATGAGCAGATAAAAGTTCAGACTCAAGGGGAAAGGCAGTCATTTTTCTTGGATTTCATTAGCCATGTATTTAATTTTGTGATTCAAAGTGACCTTAGAGTCTGTCTCAAAGAGCAGATGTGCATGCTGAAGGTTTGAGCCCTAACTATTTTTATAGGGTCATTCCTTTTTATAAACCAGCCGAGCCGTATGCTGGCAGCCCGCTAACCGGCTTTGGGTGTTGACTCATGCTTGGTGAGAGTTCAGAGGCAGCTGAAGCAGAAACGGCCCCCAGCTCCCTTCCCTCCCCAGCCCGTGCCTTGCCATGGGCTGGCTGGGTGTGCTCTGTGCCCGCACCCTGGCCAGGGAGCTGAGATCCTGCTGTCCTCCTGGGAGCTCCTGCTGCCTTCAGGCTGTAAACCCTGCTGACTCAAGAGGAGATACTCGTTCTGCTAAAGCCTCCTGGGATGGTAGCTTCCAAAAGAGGGATGGAGGCGACAGCTGGCAATGGTGAATGCTTTGTCCATCCCAGTTAAATCTGCCAGTGAATGTGCATCAACACTTTGAGGTTTTGCGCTACTTGGAACTACTTTTCTGCCTCTAAGTATCATGTTATGTTGATCCCAGAGGGTCAAGTACAAAAGTGTTGAGCACTTAGAAGCACTAAATGCCCTTACTGGGTGAATTAATGGGCCTTGAGAGTACCTGAAAATGGGACTGCTCAAAAAAAACTTCCATTAAAGTTTTGCTTGACAGAAGAATAATTTTTTCATTAAAAACAGAAAGCTAGAAAACTGAAACTTCAGCTATCATATTCATTTCTGCACCTGGGTCAGATGCAGAAGGTCAGATGCAGACTAAGTGCTAATTAGGTATCTCTTGACTCAGTAATTCTTGCTGAAAGTGCTGTGTGTGGGGCATCTAGAAGAGCAGCAGGTGTTGTGGTAGATTTTACTTGTCTAATCTTGTAGTTTCTAGACACCGTGACCCCAGTCTTTGCATCTTTTCAACCAGCAGTGGTTTACTCTTGTACAAAAAGAGAAATAAAAAGGTAGGAAAATCACATGCAATTAAAAATTTCCAAGATAATCCCACTGCACAGTGTTCAAAAGTGATCTAGTTTGAACATTTATTGTGCTTCATTTCAGTCAAATGTTTGTCTAAATTTTGAAAAATTTAAATCTTGGTAAATTGAGAGAAGATTGTTTAAGAAAATCTTTGCAGACCTGTGCTGAGGGTGAAAACACCATAATTTTTGTAAGAAAATCTATGATAACAATGTCTACCAGATCTAGATAATGGCTTGGGATTTGGGAGACTGGGATTCAGTTTTCTGTTTGTTTTCAACATACCACTTAGCTTTCCAGTGCCTCACTTCCAAATCTGTGAGACAGGGGTGCTGCATTTACCTTGCAGGTTGTTGCAGAGATTAGTACTTTGAAGAGTGTGATGTTACTGTGTTATAGGACAGTGAAAAGTTTGAAACCTATACTTTTGTTCCCTGGATTCCTATTCTTAACATTTTGCTTTGCCAAACGGGGAAATTCACAAAGCTCTCCAAAATCATAGCAATCTGCTATTCCTGCTCTGTTTGCTTGTTCCAAAGCCTGTAAAGTTTTATTAGAATCTTTGCAGTGACTTCATATATTTTGTGTTGGACTTTAATGACCTCAGGACCCATATGGACCAGTGCATTTATTGTTGTGTGGTGAACATCCTCACATTTCAGAGGCTGATCTCAATACTGCTGAGAGGTTGCCAAAGTCTTTCATTAGATACTATGTGCTTGTTTGATATTGACAGATTTCACAAGTTTGACATTAACAGAAGAAAAGCAGAGCATTTGCTCTGCTCTCTCCTCAAAATTTTAGATAGGTAATGATGGTAAAGCCCAATGATACTGTGCTGGAGGGCAAGCAGGTCCCTCAGTATCACAGGCAATACAATTCATAAAAGACACAGGACTAAAACAGCTAAAGGAATGGGATAGAGCCTCTCCAAGCCTTGCAGGGAATCGGTGGCTGCAGAGTGTGGTCTGGATGTTCCAGGAGCCTTGATTCATTATCGTTAGTGCACTGTTTGCACAGCATTTGTAAATGCTGTAGAAAGGTTTATAAACAAGTGTCAGATAACAGAATTACTTTATGAGCTCTCTAGTCACACAAACTGCAGATAGATGGGCACTGATGATGATGATAAGCTGAATGATTTCTAATACAATTTAAAGGAGATGCAAGGGGATGGTGTGATTTGCATCTGAATGAGTTCATCTGCTCCAAATGGTTCACTCCTTAAATCAGTGTATGATGGGGCAGGCAGAAAGAGGTTTAAGATCATAATATCATTGAGGTTAGAAAGGACCTTAGAAAGCCTCATGTAAAACCTTTTACTCAAAATGGGGTCAGCTAAAAGATCAGACCAGGTTTCTCTGGGCTTTGTCCAGTAAGGTATTGAAAACCCCCAGGAATGAAGATTGCATAACCTCTTCAGACATCCTGTTCCCCTGCTTGATTTCAAAGGCTTTTATTGTGAAAAAATATTTTCCTCAAATCCAGTCTGAACCCTACTTGCAACTTATGCTCACTGCCCTCCCACTGTGTACCACTGTGAAGAACATGCCTCCATCTCCTTGCTGGTTATCCTCATAAGCACTGGGGGGGCTGCTGTTTTTCTGAAGCCATCTCTTCAAGCTGGACAAGCCCACCTTCCTCAGTCCCTGTACATTGGGCAAGTGCTTCAGTGCTGGTGGACTTCTGCCGAACTCACTCTGGTTTATTGATGAACTGCTTTGAAGTCATACAGATTTACAGGAAGATACCTAATTCCTTCAAAAGCAAAAACTTGCATTGGGAATTTCTGTTTCCCCTGTAGAATACTGTTTCCAGTTCAGATGTGACCCCAGCAGTCAGCTGCTTGGCCGTGGGGCTCTGCAGTGCTGCAGCCACAGTTGAGGCAGATTGTTGGCTGGCATTGCCAAGGGTCTCACTCTGTTCCAGGACTGCTGAAGTATTACTCTGGGGTTTCCAGAATGAGGTACTGTGTAATTTTAGGGAGGAGAATTTCCAAAAACACAATGTTTTCTTCTCTGAATTGACTTCTCTGTCAGTTCCCCTTTTTCCTTCCCCCTCCAAGTAATTTTCTTCAGAATTGACTTTATGTAAGGCACAGGCTGAACCTACAGATCCTTTTTTTTTTTTTTTTCTAAATTATCCAGAGGATTGTGGGAAATGGGCAGGAGACCCTGTCATTAGTAAGGTGTTTGTTTAACAGAACAAAACTATTTCCCTCTTTACTGTAGACTTCACGTTCTGAACAATTATTAACTTGTTGCCTTCCCTCTTCCTTCCTTCCTTTTCTCTTTATAGTTGGACCTGAGGTTTTGTTTCTCTCTTATCTGCTGCTTTCAACATGTTAAAAGTAAATTTTTGTGGGATTGCAGAGGCAGAAAGCAGAGGATGTTCTAGAAGAGAGGCTGAAGTAACAATAATATAATTAATTATTTTTTTAATGAATAATTGCACCATTATAGATATAATCTTAATTTTGCACATGCAGGCAAACTCAGGGTGTCTAAGAAAACTTGAGAAGGCATTGTGCTGGTACTCCTGATGCACCTTTTCAATTATTTCCCTCCACCCTCTCAACCTCCCTACTCTGTCACCCAGCCAACATCCATGTAGACTTGGAGGTGACTGCCTGGGGTGGGTGACATCATCAAGAAAACCATGGACTTCTGCCTGGCATAGTATTGTATTAAGAAAATGAGGCAAAAGGGCCAGTAAATTTTATTCATCCACAGAAGGTGCCTCACAGCGTGAGGTTGAGCTGGTGGACTTCTGAGCCACAGGAGGCTGTAAATGTGAATGCCATGCTGGATTGAAAAGGGCCTAGAAAACGTTATGAACAGTTGTAACATTTGAAGTAATAATACAGGCTTAATTAAATCTCATATTTGAACACATTAGCTAGTCTCTGTAGGGATCAGGAAGGATTTTCCCTTATCCATATACAGCATTTTGTAATTGGTCAGGTGCATTATGGGGTTATTGTCTTTCTCAAAATTTGAGGCAGCGATTAAATGCTTTGGCTAGGAGTGGCATGCTGGACATGAGTAGTTGGCCTGATGTGGCATGGTAGATTTGGCCTTCCTTTGGATTGTTGGTTGTTTTCCCTTGTGATTTGCATTTTGATTCTTGTAATATTTGACATTTTTCTAGCTCCTGAATGAAGGAAATGGCAATGAGGATCTTGACTTTCACTAGGAAACTAATTTTTTAACCTTTCTATCAGTACAATAAAGGTTGGAAGCATGACCCAAGCCTGTAAAATAGAGGAAACCCCAGGCCATCTTTTACTGTCTTGCTTGCTAATACTGTCTGCATATTCCAACTCAGAGCAACTATGTAATCCATAAATTTGTTCTACAGCAAAAACAAATTAATCAGGTGGAAAAACACTTCTGACCTTTGAAGTGCTCTGGGAGATGGATAAGAAGGTGTTTTCCATGCTTGTGAGCTTCTTATCTCTGCAGTAGTTGTGACTACAAAATTATTTCTGCAAAAACATTCGGTGTTCATGTAGCTGGGAGCCTGGAAAGCTTTAGTCTTTTGAGAGAGGGCTGAGAGGAGTATCTAAGCCCAAAGCTAGATGTTCATGTGTGCCTGCTCAACTCCTGCCTGATATGTGACCCAGTGTCGCCTGGAGACTGAGGGAGCTGCATAGGTCTCCCACATTCTTGAAGTCCTAATGTGATCATGCAAAGGGCAGAGGCACCCAAAATGGTGTTGCAGGGTGGACATGAGATGTCGGGTCTTGGCCAGGATGTGCCTGCAGATGTATTCTGTTATCCTGGTGGGAAATGCCAGGGGTAGTGGCTGAGAGATTATCTACCATTGAGTACAAAACGCTTAATGCAGGCACACCACGTGTTTCTGACTGCTGTGTGCAGATGCACAACCTTGTGGAGTTTTGTAGTGGGAGAGCATCCACCAGTTGTATCCATCTGCTGGCTGCTCATGGTACTGTGGAGTGGGAAAGGTCATTTTACTGGGGTAGGAGAGTGTGGAAGAGGGTCAGAGAAAACTTGACCAGCCTATTCTATCTCACACGACTGAAGGAGGCACATTAAAAACAATCCAATTCCTACGCTATATTTCTATAGAGAAGCAAAGATTAATTAAAAGACCTCTCTCTAAAATCCTTTATAAAGGATTTATAAACCATTATGATTGCTATTAATTGTCATGGATCATTGTTTACAGTGAATTAGGAGTGAAATTATATACAGTACTGACCATTTCTTAAACAAGGAAGGGACATCCCTACCCCAAATTGCTTACAGTTTTTGCCCAGCATATGTATTGAGGGATGCAAGGAGTAAGAAACTGATTCCCAGTGAGTTTAGTGTGGAAGGTTCTGATAATGTTTTAATAATATTCATGCAAAAATTTAGCTTTCTTCTCAATAATTAATGATTGTGAAAAGTTTAATATGTATTTATTTGGTGTGTTGTGATACTGGCACATGAGCAGAATAATGAGTTATATATGCATGAAAGCATTTTCACCTGTGTGTTGACTTTTAATTCTTTTTTTAAATGCTAAACAATAAGGTTTATTTTAATTAAAATAAGAAGATGGGTTATTCCTCCAGAGTGATTTTGGTTAAAATTTTAATTTGTGTTGTGTTAATTTCCTCTTAACTGTTTACAAGAAAATGACATGGTGAAATATGGCCCTGTGCAGAAATGAAAAGTAAAATACATCTGCAGTATATGAAAAACTTCTTTGCAAAATTTGCAGAAGCCTGTCTGGTGAGCATATGCATCTGTGTATTGGTGAAATTATATGCTTTTAAGTGAAAGTAAGAGAAGAAAAATTACTAATGACACCCAGAACAAATGCAAAATGGTTTCAGTTTCTTGAACAGGGCACCAAGATGTGAATCATCATATTTTCACTGTCAGAAAAACCTGAGTGGTTTTTCCTCAGGGTAACAAAGGTACATGTCAACTGTGAATAAGAAATCTCAGCGAAGGCAACACACATTAGTTTTACCATGAGGTAAACTCCCTCAGGTCAACCCCAGGCAGGGTACAATACTCATCTTGGCAAGTCACCTCATGGTAAAACTTGTAGTGCCTCATTGTCACTGTTATTTTACCTTGACATGCATGTTGGCTACCCTGAGGTAAAAATGCTGCCTCTTTATCAGCAGGCACCAGCCCTCAGTGTACGTGCAGGCCAACACTGTGCTCCCTGGCTGTCCCCAGGTGTGACAGTCAGCTTGTACCTTTGCCTACCCCATCTCTTTCTGCCTCTCCAGTGCTCTTCACAACTCAGAGAAAGTCCAGCATCTCATAAATTAATTTCAACCCACTTCACCAAATCTGTCTCGAAAAAACTTCTCAGGCTGTCAGGGGGACCCTGTTAAAAAGGAAATGGTAATAATATTGAAAATCACCATGTGGTGTGTATTCTGCAACCCTGAATATGGCACTGAGACCTCCCTGCACCACGTTTTTTCCCTGTGAGGTCTCTCCAGGCTCCTGTCTCATCTGCTGCTTCTTCAAACATTCCTGCTGGTTGCAAGTTTGCCTTCTTGTGCTTGGCATATCCCCACTTCCATCTCTACCAGAAAATAGGGGCCTCCTTATCTCCCTCTCTCATCTCTCTCTCATTTGCTGAAGGTCCCTTATGTGTTCCTAGGAGCTGGGAATACAATTTTCCTTTCCACCAGTCTTATCTCTCAGGCTAAGCAAAAAGAAGTGAATTATTCAGTTGACCACATTTTAGCTGTAATGGGGTGAGAAGCAGATGGTTAATAGCCATTGTTATTTTTCTTTTTAGTATATAAACCATTGCAGGGGGAAATAAAGATATTGGTTTGATGACGAGAGGCAAGGGATTGCATGCATCCTGCACTTTTCTCTTTGGGTGAGCGGGTTGTCATCAAAATCATATGGTCTGTGCTTTGATTTGTAGAACTTTTCCTGAACATTGGGCTTGCCTGGAGATGACATTGAAAAGTTCCCATATTACAGGCAGACAGCTGAATGCCCTCAAGCTGAAAGTAAGACCTTGCTTGACTTAGAAAATGAATGTCATTTTTCTGGTATTGTTATTGAAGGTAGTGTTATACTCCTGTGTATCTGAACATGACAGCAGTTACAGCACGGCTAAGTGCTTATAATCAGCTGTGATAGTGTTTATTTTAGAAGTCGAGTGAATCACTAGAAACCTGCTTGCTGAATGATTTTATTAGGGAAAATGATTGTCTTGCAGCTATGTAAACTCACAAACAACCAGAAAATTATGTGGTACCAAGTAATCACAACACTTTAGAGACATTCTATGTTGTAGGTATGGAGGTCCTCTCAGCTTAGCAGATTGCATTTGAGAGTGCTATTTGTCAATTACTCTTTTAAATTTCTGTTCTAATTTTCTTTCCTCTGGTGAGAAATTGCATTTTCCTATCTCTTCTTCCCTACAACTTAAAATGTCTAGTATTCCAATATACCTCTGTCAACCCTCTACATTCCTGTTAACTGAGTTATTCTTCAACATTGATCATTGTCTTCTCCTATCAGGAATCTGTAGCAGCAAAGGGCCATGGTATTCATGTGTGTTTGACTCCCTAGATTTGATTCTAAGCTCTGCTAAACCCATCCAAGGTCAAACTCTTGATTTATTTGAGAGTTCAGACTTCTTATCCCAAGTCCTGTGAGTGATCTGTTCATGTGGGTGGCCTGTGTGCTAAAAGGTTGGGCCTTGCATTTTTCTAGCCAAGTCACATGTGGGCCTCTGGAATCTCAGAAATTTTCCACTTGACAGAAGAAGGGGACTTCAGAAGCACTGCTATATGTACTTAGAAAGTTAGGCTAAGAAGATATTTCAGTGTGCTGATACTCTCCTTCTCACTTTTGCAAAATGGTGGCACATTTCTTTGAAACTGCAGTTTGGCATAGTTGTGGGTATAGGCTGGTTTTGAACAGGATTTGCTTGTCTTTGCACAAGGTCTTAGAAAGCTTCAAGATCCAACTTTAACTTGCATCAGTTACATTGGTATGTTTTGTCTTCATTGGATTTTGAATTTGCTCTGATGTCATGATGAGAACTTTCTGAGCTTCAGGATGCTGTGAAAAAATGCATCTCTTCAGAAAACAGTATGTTGAAGGTTCAGCAGATGTGCTGAAGGAGTATCTTTGAGGTTCCTGAGTTTAAGATGCAAGTAACTGGTTTTGACTAAGTACAGGCATATATTATTAGAGAATGGTCTCAGCAGAGGCAAATTACCATTTACAGGTGAGAGAAGTAGCCCGTTTGCTTTGCCTTTAAGGAGCATATTTTCAATTTTTCCCAAGTAGATATGAGTTTGCAGTTCTGTCACACAAATGACTTACTGTGAAGTTTTCTGTAAGCAATATGGTGGGTCATTAATGACCTGCAGAGGAGGCAGTAAGTGGTGACAAGTATCTGCAGGTGAAAGCCAAGTAGATAAATATTAGGTACTTTGGAACCTGTTTCCTTATCTAACCTTTCAAGGTTGTCATTAACAGTTTCCTGTTTATCCTTCGGTTGAAATCTCTGCTCACCTTGAAGAAGCCGATTGTTCGGGAAGACTCATTAGGAGCTGTATCTCGCTCCATCTCAGCATACAGCTCTCAGATTTTATTCCCACTTCAGAATTGGAAGGCTGCTTTAAGTAACAAAATGCTGCTGAAGTCTGCTGTCTTAGGTTATCAGAGTTTACTTGCTTTAAAGATAAATGTTGTGGAGTTCTAATTTTTTCGTGTATGTGCATCTTTTTTGGGGGCCGTTTTGGGACTAAAACTAAGAGGTGTCTCAGGGGGGTTATGGTTAGCTCAAGCTACGCAGAATTACACACAGTAGGAAATCTGGGGATTTCTCTCTCTTGCTTCAGTGACTCTAGCAGCTTGCCCAGCAATCCTATAGCGACATGTTGTAAGGGTCATGGGTTTGGAGCAAAGCCAACACTAGTGTTAGCAAGCAGAATTCCTTATGACTCCACCTTTTTTTTTTTTTTTTTTTTGTGCTATTGGCCCAACACAAGCAGCAAAAGTAACATGTCTGAACCTGTTCCCTTGTCTTTTCTGGTGGTAACCCACTTTCTCCTCCCCCAGTTCAGGGAAAGTGGGGAAAAAAGGTTTGCCATTGCCCAGCAGCAGTGCAGGTGTCTGTCCCTCTGAAAGAGTCCCAGCGGTGTGGGCGTGCTGGAAAGAAAAATCCCCAGTGACTTCACCCAGCTTGGCTTGTGGTGGTTACTCACAATGAGGTAACTTTTTTATTTTTTTTTTTAATTTTTTTTTTTTAAGCTCTGCATGCTTAATGCTACATCTGAGTTTTTGCATTTGAGTGAAACTGCAGCTCAGGGACTGATTTCAGGGAGTTTTCTCTGCAGAGTAATTTTGGTGAGTAAACACAGATAAGAGGAAGCTGGGTTAATCCAATAACTCCTCCCTCAAGGGCAGGTGCAGCAATGTGGCTCAAGGTACAGAACAGAGGAAATGCCTTGTTGACACAGGTGATCAGAGCAAAGTGGCCAAAATTGATAGAATGATATGAGTTTGCAATGCAAAGCCCTGCTTTCTCAAGGCTACTATTTGCAGCCCTCCACAGCACATCTCTGGTCTTTCACCTCCCTTTGGTCAGGCATCCTGTTGTGGGTGACTTCCTAGCTCCTCTTCATGATCTCTCAGTAGCTGCATTGCTACAGTGTAGCTTGGACTGCGTTGTGTTAACCTGAGAGGATTATTAAAATAAACTCTGAGTCATATTTGAGCTGTACGTGGGATAAGATTGTTATCAAGGTTTATTTTTTCTTATAATTAGGTCTCTTAAATGTTGCCTCATTAGATATCTTCAGCGACTGTTGGAAAAGTCCTCAGGGGACGAGGGGTTGTTTGTTTTCAAGGCAAGTTCACATGATAAATACAGAAACTTGCAACTCTGTTTAGATTTTTTTTATTAATGACAATTAATAAATTTTTCTTTAATCCTAGGTTCTTGTCCTGATCTCTCTCCAGCCTTTCCACTGCTATTACAGCTCTGGTATCCTGTAGCAAGTAAGAACATAACATTACAACTGTTCACACGTGGGAGATGGAGGAACTGCATTAAGAGCCCATCAGATAGGAAGGTAAGAGGCTGCTTAGGTTTGTATGGAGCCACTTCCAAGTTTGGCAAGCTGGGTTGCAGTGCTTGAGCTTGGCCCAGGCTGAACTCAATACTGCTGGGTTTGTAATGGCTCTAAGCAATTATTTTCTCCCCTGTCCTTAAATGTTTATCACCCAGGGGTTCAGGCATGGCCTGCTTTGTTTCTGTGGTATTCCTCTCCTTTCTCCATGCTTAAGGGGCAGCCTGGGAAATCGCAGCATATGCTTTCCCCTGCTCTGCAGTAGCCTGAGCTTTCATGTTGCCTGTCCCTTGCCCTCCTTTGCTCACATGTCTGTCAGCTGGCTCACATCCATCTCTCAGTGCCTCTATCTGATAAGACTGGTGCTGTTTAGATACATTTTGGGAAATATTGGAAAATATCCAAAGAGACACGGTTCTTTTTTCAGTCATCTTTTCATCTAATTTCAGTCAGTAAATCTTGATCTTCAAATTCTGCTTTTCCAGCAGTCACCACCATTTTTGCCTCCTTCTGTCTTTCCCCTCACTTCCCCTTCAAAAACAGGAATAACTGGCTTAGTGCTCCTACTTAGAGCTCGTGGTCCACTGGGCATGTGGGACACCACACATGAAGTAGGAACTGCTCTGAGAGGAAAAAAAAGGATGTTGCTGGCCCTTTGAGGCAGACCTCTGCCTTTCTGCTTTCCACTGTTGAATTATCTCTAACTGCCACAACTTTTAGGTGAGGTGGTTAGATAGAGCTAACTGCATAATATGATCTCTCCAATGATAGCTTTTACAGCCAAATGTTGCTTTTTCCATTTCTTTCTTCATTATTTTTTCTTTATATTCTCCAATTCTTTTTTATTTTCTAATACTGGGGTATCTAAGTGGTATTTTTAGAAAAACTGGTGAATCTGGGATGTTCACAAATTTTAGTAGAAATGCCTTTTTTTTTTTTCTGCAATGCTGTGTCAAAGGTTCATACATTATTTGATACTTGTCAATATGCTCCCCAGTTCAAGAATTTCAGCCAAGTAGTCAGGGAAAAGGAGGAAATAACATGTGGTAGAAATGATCACTCTTGTATCAGGAGCAATGAGTTGTGAGCAAAGACCATGAGGCTGGGACTTGTTTCTCACATGTTTTGATGGATTGATCTGTGATTAATCTGCAAACACAAAGAAAAAGGGGGCAATTAACAACAAATATAAAATTTGGAGTGAATAATCTGATGAGTCAGAGGCATAGATTAACTGTATTTTACATTTAGGGACTATTTGGAAAGGTTAAAGCTAGGAGGAGTTCTGGAATAGGCTGCATCAGCAAACTGGTACATTATTTACTCTGGCAAGGTTTTCAGCAGTAGGGAAGTCTATTCCAGGAGGCGTTAGTCTGGGCATGGTCAGCGCTGGCTCAGAGTTTGTGTAAAATGCAGATTCAGGAGATTACTGGGCATAGAAGCAGACTTTAGGAGTTGTAAGGCGCCTCGGAACATCAGCCTGGTAGACTACTGGATCTGCTGAGACATTCTGTTCTCGCTGGAAAAGAGGAATTGGCTCATGCTGTGGAATGACTAACAAATTGTCCCTGATGGCTGGCCAGTTAGGTAGGAAAATGTTATTTACCTTAAAAAAAACACAACTTTTTTACGCATATTCAAGATGCTAATAATAAAGTGCCAGTGGAGCTCTGCCTTTTGCTCATAACTGTGGTCATCTCTTCTCCACAGTATGACTGAGTGCTAGCATTTGTCATTTCACCCAAACTACTCATACACTAAAGCTAATCTGGCCATCGCATCTCTCCTGGGAGGTTTGGACTTGAATCATGGAAGAGAGTTTGGGTCTGTGCCACAAGTCATGGGAATTGTGGAAGGAAATTATTGCATGCTAGATTTGTTTAATAGTAAACCACTTACTGTCCTAGAATTAGACCCCTACTTTATATTTTCAGGAGCCAATTCAAGGAATCCTAACTCAGATTAAATTCCTCTTGTACTTGGAAAGTCTGTCCCAAACATAATTTAGGTTTTTGTTTTGCTATTTGTTTACAGCCTTTTTTCCTTTCTTATACATTTTCTCTTTTGATTCAGAGTTATTTTTTCACATGAAAAATCTGCCTTGATTCCTTGAGTGGCTGGTCAGTACTTTTCTTCTTTTACTTATTTCTTTTCTCTTTTCTGTTAGATAGTTAAAAATATTTGGCAGAACATCTTCGCTTCAATTGTGGTCCATGCATTCATTTTTTTTTTCTCCTGCAGAATCTCACAGGTGAGGCAAGGGTTATGAATATCTTTCTGGAAATGGCAGATACCTGGATTAGACCCACTTAAAGCTGGGTTTTAGTATATGCTGCCCCAGGAGCTAAGTGCATTCAGTACAACACACACATAAGCCAGACAAAGGGCCAGTGAATTCATCTGCAGCAGATCATCCATTTGCTATCTGGTTGTCCACTCTGGGTAACTCAGTGGTGGAAAATATAGACTGATAAACCCACTGCACAGACTGTAGTAATTTCCCTAGCATGCCTTAAAAACCAGACATTTCAACCCCTAAAATATCTAACCCCCACAAAACCCCAACCATAACCCCCAAACACTGCAGAAAGGAAAGCAAAACTTCCAAAGAGATACTGGGTTCATTCTGCCAGAAGTGTGTTGTCTGCAATATCTCAGGTCAAGTCTTCTGCAGGAAACTAAAATAATTTTTGGAAAGCACTCTTAAGCCAGCCTTACAGAATCCACATGACATTTTACTATTTGGTAGAACTTGCTTTTATATATGAAAAATAATTAAAAGGAGAATACAATTAAATGGAAATTAACTAAGGCTAGATAGATTTACCATAGGTAGTGATGATATCTGGAGCTTAACAAAAACCAACCTGTCATGCACATCCAAATGGTATTTTGAGATATGTACTGAGCTTAAAAGAACTAATATTTAATTTGAAAAGAATAAAAGATACTATTTTGGAGCTTATTCTTTTCTGAGGCACAGCTGAAGGGTGAAACCAAGCTTTTCCATACAGATATGAGACAGAATTCATACTCCAAATGAGACCTTTATGCTTCCACCTGCACATTATGGCTCTAATAAACACGTTATCAGCTCATGAAAATGATGGCAAACAGGTGACTGGAGGATTTGATAAGTCAGCAGCAAAGATTAACAGATTTTTCTCAGGGAAAAGGTAGGAGAGATTCCTTTATTTAAAACAATTGCAGCATGTGAATTGACTGCACTTAAATCATTACTGGCAATTAGTATGTGTCAGAAAGGTTGCAGCTGTTTCCAATTACAGGTAGAACTTTTAGAAGCTGAATTTAATTGTATGTGTGATAGTGAGAGGCTGAGCAAATGCATACCAGGGTAAATGTGCACCCGGTGCAGAAAGAGGGCAAGATCTTAAGAGCTGGGACTCGATTATAGTAACTAGGCCTAGCTCCTGTCTCCTGAGAAATAGATCTTGTAGGAAGAAATTGATGGGAACACAGCAGTTCACCTTGCTGAGCTTCTTTGGGTGGTGGGGAGAGCTTAAAAACTATATAGTACAGGCAATACTTTTGTCCTTCTGTGGTAGGTTTGCCCAATTTCAAGTCTTGCCAGTCATATCCAAGTTAGGCTGTATAATCAATCCATCCAGCTCAAGGCCAGCAATCTGCTGCTTTAAAGGCCCTGCAGCTGTAGGCAGGGAGTGATTTGGAGACTGCCTGGGTATTTTGATGGGACACTCCTTCTTGTATAATTGTCACATGTGAAGAACTCTTCTACCATGGCAGTGTGTTGGACTCTTTGATATAAAGGCTCTTGGGTTTAGAGCTGTGTGCTTGGGATGTTTCTGCTGTAGCTGCAATTATCAGGATCTCTCAGTTGCGTTACAAGCTATGGTCATGTGCCTTCACCCTGGTCATGGACCAGGGTCACATTTTTGTCATTCCACTTCTCTCTCTGGTTGTGTGAGTGTGTTTCTTGTCATGTGGTAAAATACTGATGTTTCGAAAATGTCCTGGGGTGACTGGTTTTCTCCCAGATTTTCCCTAAACCAGGACAGAATAGAAGATTAGTATCCGTCTAATCATGTGTTAGGAGTTGGGATTACAGCATGTTGACTGGTTTCCATACTTCCACGGAAGCAATGTGATCCATCTTGCCAGAGAAATTTATCTTTAGGCCCTGAAAGTTCCTGTTGTAGCAATGATTGGTATCTCCTGGTGAGCCATATTGCTTTTCCCAGCTCCTGTGCCTTGTTACAGGAGCCTTAAAGAACAGAAGATAAGTATTAATATTCCCATTTAGGATTGAGTACTGCATATAAACCTAATGTGTCTCCTTGTGTCAAGATGATGCCCTCAGGTGGAGCCCAGGCTTACTGCTGATTTCTAGAGGGACTTGTGTGCATTTAGTGGAAGTAGGGAGCACATGGAAGGCTTTCTATCTTCTTGTCTTTTTTCTTTCTGTCTATTGTATGCCCACTGGAGGAGAGAGGCTTAACTTTTGTCATCTGTGAACCAATGAGTCTTAGCTTCTATTTTCCAATTAAAAGGTGTATCCAGACTACTATATTTTTGAAAGATTTTGTTGAACATTTTCAAAAGGTTGTTACTGCTTCATCTGAACTTATGAATGAGCTGCGGTGTGACTGTATTAGTGTGTCCCTGTTCACGAGCCAGCACACAGTGCCTGTGTGGGCAGAAGCCATTCTGCAGTGTGCCTGCACTCGGGCCAATGCACGGGCACAGGCACCCTGTCTGCTCCTTGTATTGCTCATAAACCCATGTTTGATCAGCGGGAGGCCTACCATGAAACTCATTAGAGCTGCTATTTTGGGAAAGCGGGGTGATGTTTCATATAACATGTGCTAATGTGCAAAGGCTGCCATGCTTGTAAAACTAGATTGGAACTTTGTTGGAGAAGCATTAAGCTTTCCAGCAGTGCACACAGACCAAGGTTCAAGTAATTCCTCCAAAGTCTTCCCTTTGACCACTTTTCTACTTACATCCAAGTTCCACAAGTGTTGCTATTCATATGTTTTAAATCCCCAGCTCTTTCTCTGGGATTTTGAGATGAAAATAGACATCAAGTAGCAACTGGGAGCTGGGGAAAGAGAATCTGGGGCTCCCAAACTCTCCCTATGTTGCTGTGGTTTTCTTTGTATCAGCATCAACAAAGGTGCTTGTGTAGTCAGCTAAGGTAGTTCTGTGGAGAAAATGTTTGGTGTGTGAGGCCTTTGCAAACCAATGGTGCTCTCTCCATGTGGTTTGTTCAAAAACAGCACACCCATTTTTGATACAAGTATGTGGTGCCTCTGCAAGAAAGAATCTGTAGTAGGTCTGGTGGTTAATGATCTGTTCTGCCACATCTATTAGAGTTCACAGGGTGGTATAGTGATGTGGGGCCTGTGGATGCAGTTCCTAAGCAGCACTATGTTGCAAATTTGTAATTTTCACAATGCAAGGGCCCATCCAGCATCACTTCAGCTGGGCTGTGTGGCTTTTGTTGCTGTCAGTTCCTGAGCACAGAATTGCAAGGGCCAGCACAATGACCTCCCAAATAAAAGTTGAATATGTTAAAGCAACACATGGTACATACTGTTCCTGGCTTTGTGTCAGTGTCTCAAGACAAAGGCCTGTTCTGTGAGTGAGAGGGATGTCATCGTGTTCAGGGCTGTGCAGCTTGGTGGGAGATTTGGAGGTGGGCTGTCTTAGCCATTATTGATGCTAAACCTGATATTTTATTCTGCTTAATTGTGCTCAGAGAGATGAACTTCAGCATTACCAGGCCCAGACAGGAGCTGTAGAATATGGGAAAAGTGAGGAAAATGCTTGTTGGCACTGCATCCATTCTCACAGACTCTTTGGAGACCACCAGAGGCTCAGGGCAGGGCAGTCTGAGATATTGCAGGGCCATGTGGCTGTTCTGTTGTCACCTCCCTCTGAGTGCCCTGCTGGCATTGTCTTAAGTCTGTGAGCTCCCTTGAACCTCTTTGGTAGATTCAGTGTCGCAAGCTCCATGTAGTCCCTGCAGCTCTTGACACACACCAGAGACAGCTCCTTTTATTTTTTAAAATGAAAGCAGAGATGCTCATCTAGTAAAGTAATTGCTGGGAGGATTTTGCCTTCTAAGAAACAAAGTATTTCTGTTCTAAATGCAAATTTAAACAAATGCAATACTGCTTTTAGTGGAAACTGCCATGGGGTATGCAAGAAAGCTCATGCCATGAGAAAACCAGGCTGCTAATAGGCTGTCCTGGGTCTTGCTGGCCACATCTTCTCTTTGAGAACTCCAAGAACCACACAAATGTTGCTTAATTATGCTTCCACAGCTAAATCTCTGCTTACTTTGTGGGAACAACCTTCATGTTAGGCAATTCAGTGTGAAGAATGGATGTTACAAATAGATTCCTCTCCCTTAGTTGATTTACTTCATGTGAGAAGGTTCTTGGGGGGTAAAGTGTTGGGGAAGTAAATCCAGCCTCACAGATGGGACATATTCTGTCATTGCAGGCCTCTTGTAGTTTGTTTTCTCACTCCTCAAGTATTAGAATTTAGGAGCTGAATGGGAGACTTAGAGATACAACATTAGAGTATTTAATAAGGAAAGACTGTGTCTTTCTTTAGTGTTGAATTTTTCTTCAATATTTTCTTTTGTCTTTAGTCATTATAGTCCTATCACTTACCAGCATTGCCTGTATAGATATCTTAGGGATTTTGGTGAGACCTGGAGCTTAGGAGGAGGGATTTTGTGGTCCTGTTACCTGCTCTGACTGTGTTCTGGGGCATTGCATTTTGGTTTTCAGGGCTCCTGTACAGTATACTGTGAAATAGCTGTAGGAGTAACTACAAAGAGAGGTGTAGCGACAGATGAGAAATGCAAATATGTAAAATCACCTCTAAGTTCTTTGATTAAAAACACTCTCTAAATTATTATTATTATTGTTTTCAATTATAATCCATTTATGTCTCTGGACAGTATAAACCAATGAGAGAGCTTTGCTTCCTTTCAACAATCCTAGTTCTGTCATGTTACTCTCAGCTTCAGAGACTCAAATTTCCTTACATGGCTCTTCTTCCTCTCTCTCACCTACTCCCAGCTGAGACTGTCTAAAATGACTATTTCTAACAGTTTTCATTACATTAATGGCTATAGCTTATGTGTGGAAAAAAAAGGCTTTAGAACATGGTATCATTGAACTGCAATTCTCTGAGAAATGAGAGCTCCAGTGGAAAGGCCTGAGGAGCCTGGTGCTCTGGGAACAGCACTGGCTATTGCAGAACATAGGATGGAAATGGGAAGTCAGCAATACTTAAGGTCACCTTATTGTGGTTTTTTTTTTTTTTTTGTTTCCTCTGAAGATAGCAGCAATTGAATTGATTCTTACTTGAAAAGAATCAAAGAATCCTTCCTTGTATTTCCATTTTGCTTTTAATAACCTGCCTTCTTGTCTCCCCCCATGCCTCAAGCTGTGGTAGCATGGAGATCACTAATGGCCCAGGTAGCATTTTGAAAGCCATGGGATATGTCTTTCTTCCTTAAAAGTCTGTCTAGTGAAAAAGGACTTCCTTATTTTCACAGGTTTGTTGTTCCCCTGTGTGGGAGGCAGTCCCAGTTTTGTTTCCTCCACTGCCATTCTCATCCCCCATATTTCCTTCACAATGTCTTCTCTGTCTTTGGGCATCAATAGCTGGGCTTCACCCTCCTCAGGGCTCCGACTGGTGGGGGTTTGCCTTAACAGCCAGTCCTTTTGTAGCAGGGCTTTTTCTAAGACCTCTCACTCCCTTGGGACAATCTGTCAGCCCACACAGCTTGTCATGAACAAGGGAATAGTTGAAGGTTTTACTTAACTCACTTTCACATTTTTTCACAGATTAGTATTTTCTTAGACTCTGTTATGTTGTTTTAATTGAGTCTTGCCACCAAAACAAATGAACATTGTGTCTCCAGTTCTCAGTTCCTTTATACGGCCATGGCTAAGAGAGTTTGGAGACGGTGCTACCTGCAGAAATGTTGAAGTCAATGCAATGTATAATCATGATGAATTGCATTCAAACTACTCCATACATAAATCTGGTCACACCAGAACAAGAACTGTGGAAAGTGTATATCATTAATGTATACTTGTTACATTCCTCCTTTCACAGGCTCCAAGGCTGCCAGGCTGGCCATGGGGTAGGGAACTTGAAGGAATGAGGAGTTAGATTTAGACATTTTGCTAGAAAACATTGCACTTCTTCACTGGAAAGGGGATGCCCTTTAAGAAACAGCACTTCTGTGATGTACATAGGCTGCTAAGGAGTAATGAGTTCCGTGTTTGTTTTTTTTTTATTGGTGGCAGAGAAGCTTGTCCCATTTTGCAAGTTTATTGAAAAAGGCAGGAGTTAAAAAAAAAACCCAACACCTTGAAAACTCAATTTTAAATTTATAGTGCAGCTTTCTACTCTCTTAGACACCAAAGACAAATTTCCTATTGATTTTATCAGGAGCAATATAAAGGCCTGAAAAGATAAGTAATGCTCTTTCTTCCTCATGTGAAAACATGTTATTGGGTTCCTCCCTGGATAGTTTTGGCTATATCATTACAAACATACACCAAGGGCTGAATGTGGCCTCGCAATGAAAAACATTTTGTTTATTCAATTTGCAAATCTCAGAATGAAGGCCCTACTGGGCCTGAACTGGGGAGGGGGAATACAGAGCACGCAGCCATGCAAGGTAGGGTGACTCTTTCCCTGAATAGAGGGTGTCCAGAGCAGGAAGTCAGTACCCATAAAAATAAATTTGAGCTCTAGTGCCTCACATTTGCCCTTACATCTGTCATATTGCTTGTCCTCAAAGTTGCAAAGTACCCCTAAAAATCCTTCTTGCTGTTGCAGAGGAGCTGGTGTGGATTCAGTCATCTGCCTTAGCTCCCAGATCTAAAACTTTTGCTGAGGAACTTTGTTGGTTTGAGTGGAGGATGTAATGTTATATCAGGTGTTTTTCAGAGAAGAGTGGCACTTGAATAGCCAGCTCAAAAGGAGGGAATTTCCTTTCCAAGCAAAACGAGCAGGCAGGTCTTCTGTTGATCACCGGGTCTGTGGTTTATTTAACTGGTTTTTTTTGTGTGCTGAATGCCCTGGCTGGTGATAGGGCTACCAGGCTCCATTGCCAGCAGCATACTGTGGCACTACGGCTTATATCTGACTTCCTACAGCTGCAAATGCTGACAGCACTAATATTTCACAATGCCTGGGACACAACCACTGGGATGAAGGAGAGAGTCTTCTAACTGAATTCATGCAGTGAGAGAGGCTAAGGAAGAATGGCTGTCTGCAGAAGGGAAAGCTGCTCCCAGGAGAACTACATGCTGCTTTTAAGTTACAAAGCCCACTCTCATTGCTGAGTCCATTCTTGGCTTCTTACATCCCAATGTGTTTCTTTCCTGCCTGATTTTTTTACTTTGTATCTTCCACTTTTCGACAATTCGTGTCTCTGTTACCTTCGGACTGAATTCCTGCAGTGGAGGATGAGGATGGAGGCAAGTTTGAGACTTAGCTTGTGCAAAGAGCCATGTGTTAGTTAATACCATTCTTGACTGAGAGGCCTGCAAGGTCAGATCCTGCTCATGAAAACTCCTGTTGAATCCCCTTTTCCCTGTGGTTTTTACAGCTGTATTGGCATGCAGTTATCTTCCTGCCTCTGACTTCAGTTATGGCTTGCTGGTCAGCCTGCTCTCGTTATGTTAATTATAGATGCCAGGCCCCTCCGTGTTGGGTATTGTTCTGCTGAGGTTTGGTTTTGAGAAATGCTGCCCACCCATAACTGGAGCTGAAGCAGAGAACATTGTTGTATGCAAAGAGAGAGGATTTTTAATCCTGTTTAGTTATAAATAATATTTTCAGTTTTAAACAAATGTGGAAAATTCTAGTATATTGATAAGCTTCAGCTTTTAATACTATTTTGTGCCTCGGCTTTCAAGTTTTGTCTCCAGTCATGAGCAGGTATTTTCACTGCTGAGACACCACTGCTTTCTATTGTGAGCTCTCTCTCAGTGATTCACTTCTCTGGTCTCCTAAGAAGTTGGTTTGCTCAAGGTGGCATAGCTGTTGTTATCCTTGAGAATAACACACAGGTCATGGATGATATAGATAACAAAACAGACACTGTTTTAAAAAAAAACTGTTCTGTGAGCCAATGTTGTTAATAATCCTTGATCTCTGCTGGCTGCTTGTAAACTTGACAGTCTGCTTCAAGGGTGGACTGTTGGTATTTTCAGTCTGAGCTAGCAGGCAGCCACGCTATGGAATGCATACTGGGATATCACTAGGATCAGAATTATTAAACTGTATTATAATCTAAACTGGGATCACATCAGAGATTTCACAGTCAGCACAGGACTCCCTCAGATCAGTAGCTGTTGGAGCTGTAGTTGGCCGTTGCACAAAAACCTAAGAATTTGAAATTGGGGTCAAAGTTGGTGACATGACTGTCTCTAATGATGATAAATATATCAGGGATTTACAGACATTTTGGACTTTTTTAAAGGTGGGCCTAGATAGACTTTTTCTGAGTTTTCATGGTTCCTTGTGGCAATTGTATTAAACTTGGTTCTACAAGGGTAAATTGATACGGGAGAACCCAGGCAGATGGGAATCATAAGCAGAACAAAGCAAATACAATCATGTTACAAGACCATACGGGCAGAGTAAGCCCTACCTAAATGTGGGGTTTGCACCCTTGCTGAAGTTCTGCCACAGCCCAACCAGTGCACAGCACTGGATCCTTAGTTCTAGGGGAAAAAAAAGTCCTCTTGTGCACTTTAGTGAAACTGCATCTGTAGGACAGGCTGTATTTATTACGTACATGTTGGAAAAATGAGGTAAAGAAAGGAAAAGGGGTATAAACATAGAAGAATGTGTACGTGTATTTTCAACACAGCATGCTACATGTAGCACCTGCAGTGGACTTCATGACTCCAGGCTCAGTTCAAATCCTGAAATTCCAAGACTAGAGATTTTCTTTTGAACCCACTGAGAGAGAGAGAGACTGAATTTTGTGTGCATTTGAAGTTGGTTTCAGATGTGATCCTTGCAATAGGAGCACTTGATGGATGTCTGATTTGTGATGTGCCCAAGGGTATCTCATTCTGTGGCATAAGTTGATAATGGGCCTAGCCAGCACATACAGTGCTTGTGGTTCCTAAATCAACGCATACTCAAGGATGGGAATGAACCTTTAGTGTGGAGAAGTCAAACACAGTTTTAGGCTTTTTCCATAGGCATGAAAAAAATCTCTTGACGCCTCTCCCTTTCTAATTTTAGTGATAGAGATGTTGCTTTTGCAGGAATTTATAATTGTGGTTGGTTTCTTCACTTAGAACTTGCACGGCTTGTTTAAACAACATTGCACTTCTGGAGTTCTTTTGCAACATCTTAGGAGGGCTCTAAAGCAATATAAAACAGACCAGGCCTGACCCCAGGGAAGTTAAGACATGGGTTCAAAGAGTCTTATTCACTCATTCTTTCTGCAACCCAAGGACAGCAATTGTATTTTGCACCTGGAGTACTAGTTTGTCCAAGGCACAAATTGCCCCCAAATTTTGCTTTCTGTCTTCGTGCCTTTCTATGGCTCTGAAAGGACCTACAGGGTTTTTCACAACTCTTCTCTATAAAGATGCCTTTGTTTTTCCTGTCACTGCAATAAATGCTTCCCTGTGGGTCCTGGGATAAAGACAAGGATTGTACTTCTGAAAGTGGAACATCTAAATACTTCCCTTACATCACCCTAGGTTAAAGATAACATGATGTTCATTGCTTGTTGCTGTAATATTATCGTGGAAAAACGGGTGTATTTCTGAAATTCTCTGAAGCATATTGCAGAAAATCAGTACAGGTTTAATCCCATGGTCTGCCCAGACTGTCAGTGTGCCCTTGAGCAGGTTATTTGGTCTCTGGGTAACTCAATTTCTTATAACTGACATAAGAACACTTCCCTATTTTTTTTTTATGTTGGGGTAAGGAGTGCATTAAAATCCTTGTAGTCTGCAATGGTCAAGCCATATCAGCCATTAAGGTAGGTGTTAAAGTATCTGAATACAGATTCTGGCCAGAAGAGCCTGGGTTCTCCAAGAGGCATGGCAGCCCATGCTTTCCCTGCCTGTGCCAGAATGCTGTACTGCCTTGTGTGTCACTGTTAATCAGCATTTCCCTTCTTGAAAGGATTTGCTGGAGAGCACCATTCTACTGCATCTCAGACAATGCAGGCTGACTGACATATCTGGGAATGCTCATTGCAGGCGGTAAGCTTTGAGGTGATGATAATGCCTCGTAAGGGACCTGCTAGCCAGAGATTCCTGCTGGTGCTTGGGTGTTAACTGAAGATGGTCAGGGCTTCTGTAGTGTCCTAGATCAACACACTTCATTGTAGTTCTCTGCATACTGTATCTTGCATCAGATCTGTCATGTTAAATCAATGGAATTATTTAAATAAATTATTTTTATTAATTTATTATATGAAAAAAAATTAGAGCAAATTCCTTTGATGTGTGATATCCTAATCACACCCGTAGGGCATTAGCAAGCACAAGGCACATCTGAGGGTCTCTAATTCCCTAGTGGTGTGATTATATCTCATAATATTCACAACCCCCTGGAGCTTCTTTACTGGTATAAATAAATCAATTATTTAAGTCAAATACTTTGATCATTAGAAGCTGCCAGTGAGTGCTTGAATGCCTGAGCTGTGCAATTCACCAGGAATGATCTTGCTTCTCAAAATGCTGAGCAGCTGAGCTGAGTGCTACCAGCACCGCATTTCAATCTGCTTTATAAATTAGATTAGAAGTCAGTTTCCAATACTTCATCCTGGATAGCAAGGAAGGGAGAACTTTACAGGGGAGGAATTAGGAGATATTGCTGCCAGCAGAACCTTTTATCATTTAACACTGCTGTCATAGGTTAAATGTGAGCTACTGTTCATATTAACTAATAGCTATTATACTGAAAACTGACACAGGGATTCCAGCTAATGCACCATGAACCTGGTTCACACACACTGCATCATATTAACTATTATTTGCACATATGGATGGAAAGGAGTTTTGATTCACTTGGGATATATGGCAAATTAGCATTTTATATCATATTAATGAAGTGCTAATTGCTCCTTGCAACCTTTTTTTGTGCAAATTGAATGGTCCTATTTGCATTGTCATGTAACTGCTGTATTACCTTGCAGCACTTTCATTAGAATGAGGCAGCACAGAGTTCATCAAGGAAAAAATATTAGTAATTGTGAGATAATTAGTTATGAAACCAATATTGTTTAAAGTAGACCAGAAATACTGCAGTTAACTTTGGTTTAGCTTGGGAATATTTTTATTAATAGGTTTTGTAAAATATCTTTAATTTTGCATGCATAAACTGACATCTTTACAAACAGAGCTTCATGCTTCAATATTTTATTTTTCAGTTCCTGTTTGTCAGGATGCTTTGCATCTTCTAATGAAACATAAAACATAGCAAAAAAATAATAAATAAGGGAGTAGTTTATTGCTGGTCATTTGTCTCTAAAATGAATTACAAGTCTGGAGCTCTTTGAAATTGAAAAACAAGAAAATATCTCTAAAGATACTGAATTTACAGGTGTCTGTGAGTCTGAGCAAACAACAGCCAAGTCTGTAAAACAATTTAAGAAATGTTGAAGATGTTATAGCCCTAATAATTTGCAGAATCTTGTTAACTATCACAGATCAATTCTCCATAAGTGTAAAATAAAGTGATATTTTCAGCCAGTACAGGTGTTTTGGTGAAGAGAAACAGGTGGAAAAAATGAGGTAAAAAAATTGAAAGGTAATTTCATGCTAACTTGAGGATGTTTCCATGATTGTGGAGGAAGCATGATTAATTTCTGAAACCTCTGTGGGAAGGGCACTCAGACAAAATGGCATAAATCTCCATTAGAGGATTTAAGTGCTTTTGCCAAGAAAAAAGTGAGCTGAACTTTAGGTAGCCCTTTGCCAGTCAATTCATCCAGATTTAGGGCCTGCACCTTTTCCTTTTCAATGGAGTATTGGATATGGACAGATTGCTAGTTACAGATGAAGGCGGTGTGACAGCTTTATTGCTGTTGCAAGGGCAACATGTTGTCTTTGATGGGGAAATAGGCTGTGGACTTCCAGAAAGGTATGTACAAAGAAATGCTTCCAGATATTTGTAGTATTAAAACTAAGGTTGTTAATACTGATTGGCTAATGCTTTCATTCTCTCTCCTTTGGCTGTGTATGCTACGCATTTGTGTAAATGTAGACTTTTGTGTTTATCAAAAAGGGAATCTCATTTTAAGAGACAACTGAATGAAGAAACTGTGCATAGTAAAGTCAGTCAGGGTATGTTCTCAAGAGTCTGCAGGGGCAGGGACTTAGGACTCACAGCTCAGACATCCTGAGCACAGAAATAATTGCACAGGACCTTGTCCCAGGCAGGCATGAAGCAATGCAGCAAAGAAAGACCTTCTTGCTGATCTAGGCTTAAGACCTTTTCCAAACAAGCGCAAGCAGTTCAGCAGATTTTTCAGACCTAGAATCTGGATAGATACATTTGCAAATTGGTTTGTTTTGCCTTGTATGTCATCCTGGCTTACCTGATGTAAAAAATGTGGATCATCTGGATTTCAGTTGTATTCTGCCCACTCGAGGACCAAACCAGAAATACTTGATTATGGTACTAGTTGCATCCAATTTGTACTCAACCAAAGGAACTGTATAAGTGAGCAGAACAAAACTGCCTTTATGCCTTTGCAATATGCTTCCCAACTTATCTACATAAGCTGACTTGCTGAGGTATCGATGAGGAAAAATATTTTCTCTTTCTCTCTCTCTTTTTTTTTTTTTTTTTTTTCTTTTCCCTAGCTCTTGCTCTTGGCATTCTGGGAGACTTCAGTAGATGGTTTTGAGAACACAAATATTATTTTATTGGTAAAATCTGAGTCCATCAGCAGAGTCTTACCTGACAGCGCTGAACAAGCTTGCTGCATTGTGTGCGTCAGAGTTGAAGTTTTAATGGGCTGGTGAGTTATCACAACAAATGTGGGCCCTGTGGGGAATTGTTTACTGTGTGTCAGAAGATGAGATCCTGGGTGTGGACAGGAGAAAAGGGCAATGTGGCAACCTCAAGAATTTTATGGGTTTATGTTAAACAAACAGCTGCAGTAATATAGGAGGTTATCAGGAGCCTCAGGAGATTCAAGAGCAAAGCTCTGGTAGAGAGATAGAGGAATCAGATGCACAAACATTCTTCCCTGCTGACAGGTAGGACTGCACTGGTATACTCCTCTGCTTGTCCAAATAAGTCTGGAAGAGGGGCTGAGCAGAAAAGGGAACTTTTGGTAAATGAGGAAGGCTGCTTCTTGCTTCACAGGCCACTTCCTGTTACATGCTCATCTCTTTTCCAGCACAGCTGACAGGATTCCTTGCTGAGCTCCTGAAGCTGACACTGGGCTATGCAGCTGTTAAGCTCTAGTTAGAGTGTAAGCCTAACTTAAGGCTATGGCTAAAAGTCAGTAATGTTTGACACAGTGTTTGGTGACCTGTGGAAAATGATTTCAGCTTTACTATGATTCCCTGAAGTTACTTTGCCTGGTTAGAAAAGCACTCCTGAGGTTCTAAATTGGCACAGATTTTTTTTTTTTTTTCTGTGCCTATGGAAGCAAAGCGGTCTGATCATGAAGCAAAACTAGCAAGTATGTGCCAAGGAGAGGGGACTTCAAGTCAGCCTTGGAGACACTTTGTTGCAATGGCATGGAAGAGACTTAATTCCTGTTGCTGAGATCTGTATTTCTTATTTGTCTTAAGAAGAAAAAAAAAAAAAGAAAAAGAATACTTCCTTCTATGGGCTGATGAGTAAGAAGCTTTTCAGACACCTAGAATGAGTAATGTTAAAAATTAATAGTTTGTAGTCCAAAGCAAAGTTTTTGTGACCTCAGAAAGGGAGGGAGAGAGAGAGAGTCTTCAAGGGAATGACAAGAATCTAAAAATATTGATTTCAGTTTGCCATGGGAGGGAGCAGGAGAAACAAGCCATTGGAACAAGATCCTGAAGCTTCCCACTAGCTGGAATGTTGAACAGCAGAGTGAAAACAAACATTTCTGTAAGGTTTGCCTTCTCAGCAAAGATTAAGTCCAGTCTCTCTTGTCTTACACTCTGTCACTGGCTGCCTCTGGTCCTATTTTAAACACCAAAGAAGGCAGAACTTTCAATGCTGCTGGTTTGCGGAATAAAAAGAGAAAAGCTATGGAGGATGTTTTAATTTGGGCAGGGATTTCAGGCTGCAGCAAGATCCAGCCTGTGCACTTGTGAAGGGCTGTGCTCAGCCTCTGGGGCTGGAGGAAGACAAGGCTGCAGACACGCTCCATGTTCATCAGAGCTCTTCTAGGAGTGCTTGCATCAGGTAGCCCTCTGTCTTTCCCCCAACTGAGTCCTCAGCTCAGGCCACATGATTTGATTCTGCATTTTGTGTGATTTCAGACCAATTGCTGTCTCTGGAATGTACTCCTGGGTCAATAGGCCCCAAAAACCCTGTCTCAGATGGCCCACCTTTCCCTTGACAGGGGAAAGCACTGTGTACATGTGTCTCCAGCTGGCCAGACAAGAAGGAACCTTTGATATTTGACATGACTTCTTCCGCTTTAATGTGGGTCCAAGCAAAATCACAGTCTCTGTTGCTTCATATCTTTGAGAAGAATGCAATAACTAAAATAAGATGATAAACTGAGATTTGGAAATGGAAGTGGCTTAAAATCAATGTATCTGAAGGTGACTGGGCTATTAACATGAAATGAACTTTTTTGTGACCTATATGTATGCAAAGATTGATACCTATACAGGATCAAAGAAGCTTATGAAAGGCTACAGTACATGAGAGGAAATTGAAAATGTGTAGGTTGTCGATCTCAAGAGTGGCTTTTATTAGTTATTGTACATAATAAGTATTGTGTCAGAAATGAAAGGGATTAACTCTCACCCAAGGTACTGCACCTGAGCAAATATTGTCTTGCCTGGGTGAAACTTGTGCCAACACAAAGAAGACTTGGTATGAGACTTGGTATGAGACTGCTTAAGTCTCACTTAAGTCTTCAAAATGAGGATTATGCTGGATTTTAGTGGTACGAAAATATAAGGACAAATTTCAGCTGTTATATTGCTACGATGTATATCCCCTGGGCTTCTGGAATAACGCAGAGTCTCACCAGGAGACATCAAAGCTGTTGGAAAGTGCTTTCTCTGTAGACTGACCACTTTCCAGATTTGGGAGGTTTTCATGTCACTGAACTGAAGCTCTGAAAGGGTGTTAGAGAGAAACTAAACGGATAAGTGAGTTTTAATGGCTGAATTGTGTTTTCCAATAGCTCGAATGCTTTGGTCTGTGTGAGCAAGCAGAAGAATATTTTGCTGAGATCAGTAGGTTTTTCTGTGAAACACTGTAAATTTTGTAACAGCAGTTGACAGTTTGTTGTTGGAAGTATGAATAGAAAACTCAAAGTTTCAGAATAAAAGTAACATATTTTCATGCTAGAGGAACAAAATTCTATATCTGGAGAACAAAGGAAATATTTTTCATGCTGAATCCTTCTGTCTAGATCTGCTTCCAGCAGATGATACTCACCTTTCAAGCACACTCTTGCACCTGGGCCCAGTTTGTACACCTCTTGCTAAATACTTTCCAGTTTGTAGAAGAATGGTGAAATGGTTTCACAAGAACACAGACCACTGACTTGACATCTGTTCCCATATTTAATTGCTTGTCTTTAGTGATAAGGCATTCCTTTGTAAGCTGGACTGTAACCACCAGAGCAGAAAGGGGCAGGATATAATCTTGTACACACACTATTTTCAGAAAAACATTTCCTAGGGTTATTTTTTTTTTGGTGTGATTTCTGTATTTATTATGTCTCTCCTTTATCCTCTACAACATAGGCTGAGAAGAAAAGAAATGGGGAACTTCATAGTGTCTTTCTGTAAAGCTGCCTCTCCTGTGTATTAACCTGTTTCCAGGGATATCTTGTAGTGATGCCTGTGCTTTTTCCATGTATGTTCCAAGACATGGAAATCACTAATGGGGTGTGAGAGACTTTGGGACACTGTCCTATGAAACTGTTCCTTCTGAGAGGATGTTGCTGCACCAACAATGGAATATTTTTGAGGGGCTTGTCTCACCTCCACTTCTTTTCCCTACCAAACTGTCTATCCCTGAGCCTTACTGTATGGCTGGCTTGCTAGAGTTGCTGGTTAGTCTGAAGGATCATTTTACACAGTTTTGGGGTCTCCCCCATTTTTTTTTTTTTTTCTTAAGTTCTTTGCAACCCAAATATATTCTGATCTGATATTGTTAGATTAATTTATTCTGTTTCTCTGTTAATTTGATTTTGCACATATAATTTTAAGCAATTTATTTTTTATCTTGCATTGGTGTAGTGGTTGTGTTCTGAGCTGAAGGTGATTAGTGATATGAGGAATCCAGGCCAGTGCTGGTTTAGGCAAAATGGTGACACATGAATGGATCTGCTCCACATGCCAGGAGCCCTATAATGCTTCTCTGGCATTTGAGGAGGCCATAGGGTGGTGATGAGCTCTTCTGTCCTTCATCTAATACTTTTCCAGTGTAAAAACACTGGGATTGTCCTCACAGGATCGCTATGAGACTGGCAATACAACTGTCACCATTTTGCAGATGAGGAAATTTTTTGGCAGAAGAGAATCGAATGATATAACCAGCATTCCTCTAATATACATCAGATAGTGATCTATAGAAGCACAAATTCTGTGTTGTTTTTTCACCTCCTTCCCAAGTTTGGCAGAAGACTCTGTATTCTACCTGATTTCTGTCCTAGTCAGAATTGTTCTGTCATCTGTTCCAAATTAATCTCTGTAACTTTCCATGATTTCCCAAATAAAAATATTGGATTGATTGGATTGCATTTGTGTCATGCTCACAATGCACATGGAAGAGAGGAGAAACCTCAGAGGGGTCAGATCATGGAAGTTCAAGATTGCATCTACATTGTTTTGGCACTGTAAGCACAGAGCACGCAAAAGCTTTTCTGTGCTAGGTGAAGTTCTAGGGAGTCTTTACTTTCAAAAAAAGAGTTTTTGAAAGCAGGATACTTCTACCTTGGTATGTTTTTGATACATCAAGGCAAAAGTAACAAAATATCAATTTCTTTATTTTTGGGGGGAAAAATGCATTTAGGTTTCTGGTTTGGCCCACTTGATCCCACATTGAAGAGAAAGAGAAGGGGAGACAGAGAAATCAAAAGTTTTCCTGTCTTAATAATTTTTAGATAAACATCACCAGTGAGCTTATTAGTATGGCATTTTCAGTGGAAATAGAGTATTTCAGCTGGACAAAATGCAAGAATGTTTTATCTCATGGAATTTCCCACTCAGGAATGGAACAATCCTTCACACTGCCACGGCTGCCTTAGCTCCTAATATGGATTTAGCAAGTAGCTCAAAAATACCCATCAGAACCCAAAGATGCAGTTGCTATGGTGGTTTTTCAAATCTTAAAGGGGTATACAAAAAAAAGTTAGAAAAAAAAATCGCTGTAAAAATTGTTGGTTGCAAAATAGGAGGGATCCTGCATTTCCCCAGAGTTACTAGCTATTTGTTTGATTTCTCCCATAGCAGGTTCTGCCTTGAATACACTAAAAAATTTGATTCTGTTGTGTTTTATTATCACTGAGCCCAAGCAAAAGTCTTCTGTCATAGCATCAGTGCCATTTTGCTCTTAGAGATTGTAGCTTTCATCTTGATGTTTTCTTGTAATGACACTACTCTTGTTCATCCTTGTTTTGATGTTCTTTTGATGTAGAGTGTTTTCTGAAGGAATGGATTTGCTCCTTGTTTATAATTCAAATTGCTGAAGCTTATTTTCACTGTATTTTTAATTATACAGCGTTTAATTCCAGACTTCATTTTTTTTGAGAAGAATCCTCAGAAGGGTTTTAAATACCAGGGTACCAGTTTTTGTTCAGGAAGTGTCTGAGTCACAAAGGGCTGCAGGAGACTGTGCTGAGGAGGTAGCACTGCGTGCTTACCCCGATATCACACTGTTTCCTAAGTTTGTGTAATTGTTAGTGATGCAGACATGATGGATATGTGACCTCACCTGGTACAGCTCCTTTATATCCCAATACTCACAAAATGAGCATGTCTTCATTCCTCATGTCTCTTTTGGATCGAACTTTCTGTGTTTCTTATTATAGAACTGGAAGTCATTTACAAAAGGGTAAACATTTAGGGTAATATCCTAGCAGGAGTCCCAGACTGTGTCTGTATCTGTACACCAGGCAGGGCCAGGAGCAGTGGCACTGGTGACCTGTGGAGTTTGGGTGTTGGTACACTCCAGGGACTGGTTCTGGTGCCAGCCAGTGCTCTCTGCAGCTGGGCCTGGAGATGGGTCAGGGCAGCAGCGTGAGCCAGGGACTCTTCCAAGCAGGCAGATACGGATGAGAACTCCTCTTTGGGGAGTGAGCAGGACAGAGTTTAGCCATATGGACATGGGCTGTGCCATAAAACTTGTGCTCAGGGGCAGGGAATTGGCCCTGAACTGCTGTATTTTCTATTCCAAGGCAGGCCTGTTGATTTCTGTGCTGCAGTGCCAGGCCCTGAGACAGAATGCATTTACAGCTCTCTGTATACAGGACGTAATTTTAATGCTTGGCTCCTGCTGCAAAAAATGTCACAGTGAACTTCAAGAGGATTGTTTATGTCCCTAGAACCTTAAGCTGGAATAATGACTCTAATTTATTTATGCACATTTTGACAGCTTGTTATGTTTTATTCTGTAAAGCTAAATGTGGTCTCAACACCTTGGAGTTATTGCTACCAAGTAATGATGCCAGGGAGAGATAGGGATTTTTGTCTCTGAGCAGGGAAGATCTTTTCCATTCTGTAAGGACTTAACACTACTGTCCTTGTGTCTGTCTGTGTGTTTGAGAATGTACAGTGAAACTGAGGGGTGATGTGCCCTAACTGCATAACTGAGTGGGAACAGATCCACTCTACAGCAACACTGAATGCTTGAATAACCCAGAAACCAGTGACCTTCATGTGGGAGCTCTCACACTCAGCCAAGAGATGGGGAGCTCTGTCCTCGAGTAGAGACCTGTAAATGCTTGCTTGCTCTGTAATGTGACTGTTTTAAATCTGCTGAATGATACAGATTGGGTACCCCCTTAAGACAGAATTTCTCTTAAGGGGGTACCCAATCTGTATCATTCAGCAGATTTAAAACAGTCACATTACAGAGCAAGCAAGCAAGAGAAATTCTGTCTCTTTTTCTATGGAGGTCTGAAACACATACCCCTTCTGGTCTGAAAGGGTTGTATCATTTCTGGGTGTGTTTTATGTACCCATAATATTTCCAGTATCTAATATAATGCTTTAAGTTTATAATGCTTTAAGTAGATAATATATTGACAGCTAATCAAGGTGTTCATAGGAGCATTGAATAGTTTTGTAAATGAGTAGAATATTAGTCTGTAGAAGGCTGTTTTGATGAGGAGTTTAAATGAAAACAAAAGAAAACAACAGTAAAACCAGAACACTGGTCACTGGATTCTGTATGATTTTGAATTTCTTTTCCTGTTTTCTACAGCAATATCTATACTATGAAAGAAAACTGTGAGGAAGAATCCTCAAGCACCACATTGTCTACATTTAAGTGTTAGAAGAGTTTGTGGCAGGCTTTAGATTGACTAAGTCCAGGCCTGGACTGACTAGATTTCTAAAATAATTTATAAGCACCAATCAGGGATGAGCTCCAACACAGAAGCCATTCTGAACAGGTACCTGACCATCTTGTCTTGGAGGTGAAGAAGGTTAAATAATATGAGTAGGAACTGCTTCCAGGCAGTAGCTGTAATCTCAAAGAACTGTCCCAGGCCTGTTCAGTTGTCTATGCAGATAGAGCTAATGCAAGTTTACTTCTATGGCATATTTATTGGGAAGCTCTGTTGAAATGGGGAAGGGGAGAAAGAGTGTTTAACCTAATCCAAGATATTTGGGGATGACAAAATCACATTAACACAGACTCTTAATTACTTCCTGAGTATCTTCTAGTGGCTCTTAACAGTAGTAACACAAGAAAAATAACATTCATGATGGGCTAGTGTGGGTCCCTGGAGTCTCAGTAGGGACTGGTGAGAGACAAAGCTGTAAATATGTCATGATGGACTGAAAAGGAAAAGGTACCACTCTAGGGAGGAACTCCAAGCATAAGTGTTGGCTCATGTTCACTAACCCAGGTGACAGGGCACCTGATCATTGCCTTTGGGCTTTGGGCTGTGTTTTAATTATGTTTTTATACTTTTTCATAATGGACTGCTCTAATAGCATAATTTCCAGGGCCAAGTTCATTTATAGTCCACATGGAGAACATGAATAGTTACTGCTTCAGAAACAATAGGAGGATGTTACTGCTGCTGATACAGAGGCACTGATGAGAATGACCCTATTACCATTCAGTTACTAGCTCCTTAACCAAAGCTTTAACTAGGCTTATAATCCAAGAGAAAGAACTGTGGTCACACTGGTATTCATATGCAAAGAAATTCACCATCAAATTCTAGTGGTAGAAATTTGGTTTTCTCACTCCTGCCCTGAGGGAATGACCAATGTCAATCTGACAGCTGACTGTCCCTGCAGTCCAAGGAAGGAGATCTGCTTGAATGTGGAGAGTGAGCTGAATTCCCACCTTTTTTGGGTTGGCATTATATATCAGGATTTGAATCTCACATTGTGTATGTCTCTCAGGGATGGTGAGTTTATCAACACTTGCGTGTAGTTCTGTGATCACTGTGACAGTTCCCAGGTCTCTAAAGTAATTTTCTAAAAGAATAATATGAAAATCACAAGTGTTAATCAGTGATTTTTAAGTAGTCAAATGCAGCTGAAAAGATAGATATACAAGAACTTGGGCCAAATCTTGGCTATATCCTTATGTCTGAACTTTGTAGTGTATGGCATACTCCACTATCCTTTTTGTGAGAAGGTAGAAATGGGTTCCATTTCCTGAAATGCTTGCCATTCCTGTTAGCAGAAGCAGAACCTGGAGGTCATTGAAGAAATGAGCCATTGGGAGTCTGATGTAAGTTAGGTTCTACAGTCAGTGAAGTCTGCTCATCCACAGGCTTTTTTCACTATGGTGTTTTAGCCTTGGCTCCTAGACCTGGCCTAAAATACCTGGGTTTTTTTTTAGAAATGGCTGATCCTGACACATAGTGAAGAATGCACAGGCTATGTCTTGCCCTGGACTCTGTTTCTTCTTGAAAAATACATATAGCCAATGTCTGTCCTGTCCTCTATACAGACAGAAGACACTGGCAACAAGGAGTAGTTGATGGAGTTCCTGACAGGAGATGTTTCTTTTAATTTGGCTGCTGTAGGAGTTTTTGATATACAAGCATGATTTTTTTTTTCTTGTCTGTGAATTTGTGTGAAAATGAGTTGTGGAGCTGAGGCCTGGACTGCATTAGGAAGTTGGTGTGCTTTAAATTAATTCTCTGTACAGTCAAATGGGGCCTTTGGATTTTTGGAAAGTCGAACCACCAAATGCTTTCCTGTTTTACATACTATGGAAGGGAGTTCATCTTCATTCCTGCTCCAGAGAAATAGGCCCTGCAGGACAAGAGAGTGGTTAGTTTTCTGTCTCATAAGCGAATACATTGTGACAAACTTGAAAGCTCATATTTTCTAACTTTTCCATTAATTTTATAGCTAGACAGGTAAAAATAGGCTGCTTTCTAGATACTCCTAGTCTCCAAATTGTGTTCATGGGTATTCTGAGCTACAGCCCACAATAACTTTTAGCATTTTGCAATGTATGGACAAATGGAAGCAGGAGATTGTGACTTTTTATGACTTTTACAAGGAGTTGGCACAAGGTTATATAGTTTAATTTGGGCTATATTTTGCTAGCTTTTGCACATATGGAACAGCATCTTTCTCTGCAATAATCATACCTATATAATTCTGTCAGAATCTGTCCTACCAGCTGGAGTGAGCTATTCCACACTGTATCTGATTTTGTTTCCTTTTTATGTGTTGAGGCAGAGTGCTTTGCTGTATGTCCTGATATCCCATGGCTCCCCTTTTGGAGCTCTGTTCACACATCTTGATTCCATCTGTATTCTTGAAGAGGATGGCTAGGTGGAACATGTATCTGTCAAACACATGTCCATTCTGGACAGCAGCCCTTCACGGGTCACGCCTTGAAACATCGCTAATTTGATTTCAAAGGGGGCTATTACAAAATGCCTTTTGTGCTGTTAGGCCTCAGGAGAAGGACCTCAGTTGGACACAGTGAAACACTGCAACTGCTTTAGCTGTGGTGTTCCTTGTTGGAACAGATATGAGAATCAGTGACGTCTTTGTCTTGAAGCGCTGTACCTCTTCAGAAGTCCCCTGATGTGAGAGGGGATGGTTGAATGTATGTTAAAAGGTCCAGGGGACAGAATCTTAGTGATCCACAGCATTCATCAGATGCTGTTGAACAACCTCAGGAAATGAGTGGAAATCTGACTCCTGTTTGACTATGCTGAGTCCTGAGAAAGGCGCAGTGGGTGCAGAGGGTTGACGTACACATCTGTGCGCTCCCTGGCAGTGCTTTGAAGATCTGTGTTGCAGCCTGTGGCTTTTTATGATGCAGTCATGTGCATTTTTAAGACTTAGAATTAGACACCTTTGTGCTTGAAGTTAAGCATGACTGTGACTCATTCAGCTGTCACTCTTACAGACTTGGTGTGAGAACCATATGGAAGGGAAGAAGTATCCTAGACCCAAGATGCAAGTTTATGTATTGCAGGACAGGTGGCCCAACACTGAAACAGCATCTAACAAAAGTGAGTACTTGGGCAAAATTTCCACTTCTGTTTGGTCAAATATCCAACATAAATTAAACTATTTTCTTGAAGTAGTGACTTTTCCCACTGGTAAACTGTGAATCTTCCCCCACAGCTAATTCACTATTTCCAGTTAGTTACAGTCACTCATAGGCTGCACAATCTCTGAGCACATTAGAGCCATACTAGTAGTCTGTCTGGCATTTGTAAACAGGCAACACTTGGGACTTTGTAATACTCTAACTCAGTGCACTAGTGTGCCAAAATAAAGGTCATTTCAATTTCATATTATGTCACTCAGTTTTGAAGTGAGATGTGTTTAATGATTTTTCTCCAGTAAATGAATGATAGCAGGTATTAAAGTAATATGCTTTGATGATATGCCCACAAAAAAAGGGCAAAATCTTTTAAAAAGCATTAAACAAATATTTTACCAGAAAAAAACCCCACAACACATAACAAAGATTAAACTCCTACCCAAAGCTTCTGCAATGAAGAAAATCAGACCTCTTGGCACTTTCCAGATGACAGTTTTCAGAAGTTTCACTGTAATTTATGTGTGTCCATCATTGTGGAGAGTGAGGCTGATCTTTTGATAGAGACAGAAGAGCAGGAAGGTTGCAATTTGAGCTTGTCACTGTATCACAAAGCTTATAACTGGACCACTAAAGGAGTGGAAAAACTGGTCCTTATGTGTATGAAGCCTATAATTGTGCATAGACACGTTTAAAATCTTCTAATTTAGCAAAGCCTTCTTGTCTTCCAACTCATCAGTAGTATTCCAGGTAGTTTCTCTCTGTCATCTTTTTAGCAGGCTATGGGCTCAAACAGGCACAAACTGGAGCACAGGAGGTGCTATCACAACATCAGCAAACACTTTTTCATGGTGAATGTGGTCACTCACGGATTTCCCAGGAAGGCTTTGAAGTCTCTGTCCTTGTAGGTATTCAAAAGCCATCTTGACATGGTCCTGGGCAACTTGTTTCAGGTAGCTCTTCTTGAGCAAGGTGTTTGGGTGAGATGACCCCCAGAGGTCCCTTCCAATGCCAACCATTCTGTGGCTGATTCTGTGGCTGCCTGATCAGGGCTGATGACATCTTGTTATTCAAAGGCCTCAAGGCATTGACCAAAATCTGTTATCCAGTTTTGGTTTTGGGAATGTTGCTTTTGGTGTTAGCAGTTGGTTGTGTGCCACTTTTAAGAAACTAATAGCAGAGAATAGGTGAGAGAACTGTTTTGATTCTTGGTGGTGTAGCTTTGTAGCGTGTAGGAGGAAAGGTTGTATTGAGGCTTTTTCTCCCAGGAGGAAGTGTGAAGATTCCAGGAAGTAGGATGAACACTAGTAAATGGCTTTTAGTAGGGACACTGGGGACATTGCACAACAGTTTGTAACAAAGATTTTATTTTATTTATTAAGATTTTGCTTGCAAAAGTTGATTCTTAATAATCTATATTGTGTTTAGTAGTCAGAGGATGAACTGCCTCTTGAGCTGATCAGACACCCAGTCATGTCGTCTGTTTGGTCACTGCTCCCATTGAAAAAATAAAACTGATGATAAACTGTAGACCAAGAAGTCAATACTGATTGCAAAATAAATTACCTGTCCCTTGAACCTCCTGTCTGGCCTCACTGAGCAATAGGAATAGGAAGACATCAGGGAGAATTTAATATTAGACTGAAATCCTAGAATGAGACAGCTAAATGAATTCAAATTAATTTCCTTTGGTAACACATTTTTCTGAGTGGCACTTTAGGTACTCAAACTGCAAAAAGTCTCCAATGTTGCATACAGATGATAAACCTTCCTATGTTGTTCAACTGATCAATTGCTTTTTTTGGTTGGTGGTTATATGACATTATTTAATAGAGGACACTTAAGTCCATATAAATAATAATTTAAAAACCAGAATGAGATTATGTACTTGCTGTCTTAAGTCCACTTGGTCAATTATGAAATTTAATTATACAACCATTCCTTACCACTCTCAATTGTTCTTACAACCTGTCCTAAAATGTTTTACTATCAATAATCATGACAAATATAATATGATATTCCTATTTTTCCTCTGCATGGGCATGAACACTTGTATGAACTTAGATGATGATAATATTTGGCTTAGAAATTATTTTAACAAATTTTGAATTGTTTCTAGTCATATCAAATTCAATGCCAGAGGATAAACAAAATGATTTCAGGAATACTTTTGATGCTGTGCTTAATGCATTCATAGTAATAAGAAACCAAAGTTGTTATCTTTTGAATGCATGTGCCATGGAACTGAGAAATATCTTAAGACAGCAAAATACTATGTCTTTGTTACTTTCTGACTGATACAGTCCCAACAAAGTTGGTCTTTGAGCAGAGATATCAGGATCGCACTGCATTTCTCTTCCTTTGCCATGATTTCTGTATAGGTGCACACACATCATATCACTGCTTTTAATTGTCTCTGTTGTCTGTCAGGGCACATTGAGCTTCAGATCCTGTTTTCCATTCCAGGTGCCGTCATGGTGCCTCTGTGCTGGGTGCTGTGGCTGCTCAGCTCCCGGCACTGGCAGCGGGGCTGGGGCTCGAGGAGTAGTGTAAGGGCTGGTGCCAGGGATGTCAGAGGCAGTGACCAGCCTGGTGCTGTGGGCTCGGGGGAATGCCCCCCAGGACTGCAGCTGTGCTCCAGGACTGAACACAGGTTGGGTTGCAGACCTACACTAATGCTTTAGGGCCGGCTGCGCTGTCAGAGCATCATGTCTCCTGCTTCACAAGAGAATTGTATGCAGTCTTTCGGCCTCTCAAGTCTTGTGTTTTATCCCAAGACCCATCTCCTTTTGAAAAAAATATTTAAAAGGTTCTAATATGTATGTGGGTAGGACTTTGTTCCTAGTAGGAGAAAAAAATTTCTGATCTTGCATGCAAATTTTTGGGAGGAGGGAGCACACAGTTACATAAACTCAGAGCATGAGAAACGTGAATAAGTTCTGTAAATGATGCATTTGCTTGAATGAGTGATCACAGTCAAACGGTGCATCTTAATTGTTTTATTTTATTTTGAGTAGTCTTTCAGTCCTACAAGAAATAATAACACCATGAAAATAGTCTACAAACTTTATTGTTGAAGCTTAAGACCTTAATGAGAATATGTACAGAGAGTTACTGTCATAAAATCAAAGCTATTTCTTCCACAATAACCATAACTTTGCCAAAACTGTAGAGATCCTCTATCTGTACTAATGGCTAAAAGACTAATGATGGGAAATGGTCTTAATTGCTTGCCTGTACAAATATGAGTCACTGGCCAAAACCAAGTGTAAATTCTCTGTTTTTACCTTTAACGTTTTCTGTTACGTAGAGCTACTACTGAGTTGGTGCTTTACTTTAAAAATTAGTTTTCTTGGAGAGGACTCCCCAGACTTTCTAGCTTGTATTAAATCTCTGTTTCCTTCTGTCTGCATCCTTTCCTCCTTAGTGTTTTTTTTTTTTTTTTAAATTCCAAGATGCTATATGCTGCTCCTGGCAGAAATGTGTATCTCCCAGTGGAACTTCCTATATTGGTAGGTTTTGCAAAAAGGCAGTGTACAATCCTTCTGACTTGATCTACATGGGAGCAATTGTGGCATTGGAATACATATCTAAGAAAATAATTCAGGTGGTATTGGAGTGTTGGAGGTGTTATTGTTCTACAGAGTTGGTTTAGTGCATTATAAGAGGAAGAGGCTCTTTTTAGTGTTCAAGGAGGGATGACAGATTGGAAGTTATGTTTGGGATGGGCTCTTGTTGCTACTGAAAATAGCTGTGGAGTCTCCAGGGAGTCTATTCAACTCTGCCATATCTATGTTAAAAGGAAAACACGTCAATTGTACTGAAGAACTTGGATAAGTTTCACAAAACCACTTCAGTGTCACTTAGTTTTTTATCAGTTTTAAAGAGTGATGTATCTTTTTCAGACAGGATACAGATATAAAAAGTAAATAAACCATTCCTGTATCCAGAATGAAAGAAAAAAAGTGGATTAGGAAGAGCATGGAAAAATATACTGTAAATAAAAGTTTTACTGCATGTAATATCTGCAGTGCTGGCTTTGGCAACCAGCTTTCCACTGTCCTGCTCTTTGGGCTGCAAAGTGGCTGTAAAAATCTGCTCAGAGTGACCATGTTTCAGTCTTTGCATGGATATAAATACCCATTATGTGAGACAGCAAAAACTCAGACCCAGGTATGGGTTATATACAAATACTCGGTAGACTCCCTTCCAGATGCTCATGGCAAAGGATCCTCAGCCCACTAAGCAGCTGCTCCACTTAATTGTTCCATACTTTTCTCAGCCAAAATATTTTTCCCTGTGTCAGAAAGTGCACCTTTAAGATTAACCAATGAAAATAATTTTTAAGATGCTTTATTTGACCTTGACAGAAAAACTCTCTCGTGGAAGACTTTGTGTCACAAAATGGAAGCTGTGGTTTAGGCTTGGTCATGCTGCTCCTAACTTTTCCCGTCATGAATGCATTGTAGCTTGAACTGATCACGCCAAGCAAACTGAAACTGTTAGTTCATTTAATTGTCAGTTCTGTGTCTGTGCAGTAAGTCAGTCAATGATTCTTCTGAAATGACTGCTGCTACATCGCATAGCTGCTCACATGGCCATTGGATGTGTATTGATGAGGCTAATGGGGCCACTGAGCCAAGCTCACATCTAGCAGTGTCACAGCTCTCCAGATATTGGCCATGACAGTGGTTTGTTCTGCACAGTATCCTGAAAGCACAGGCACTATCAAAGTCCAATGTACTGGTTTGTGTGATAACAGCAACAAGGCTGAGGAGGCTATGTGAAACTTGAAAGAAGACACTAAACAGCAAAACCAGTGGTGTTGATGGTGGTGGTGCAGGATGCAGAGACTATCTTTACAGTAATTGAGATGCAGCATCACTTGGAATACCTCAAAGTGTGAATTCAGTAGTGATTACCATATTGAGCTTAACAATAATATTTTAATTAAAAAGAACTTTACATTGAACTTTGCTGGCCATTCTGAACCTAGAAAACAGATGATGAATTTTTTATGAAACAGATGAGAGGGGAGTTTTGATGAATGTTAGAAAGACCAGCAGCAATCTTAGATGTTAGTCTAGGGAAAATTTAATTTGCCCTGAGTGCAGCAATGGACCTGTTACTCATCTGAAAACATCGTGTAGAAAACATCTGTTAGGTCACTAGTTCACCTCACCCTGAAGATAGGATTTCTCTTAACTGTATTCTCTCTTGAGATGTTTTAATGTTATTTTGAAAGCTAATATTAATTTAACCCCATTTTCCCTCTTTTGCATTTCTAATGCTGCTGTTAATAATCTCTGCCTCTTGGATGTTTTGCAGCATTTGCAGACTCACCACATCTGATCAGACTACCTCAGCTATATCTGAAGTATTGATATAGAGATGAAAACCTGTGTATTCCACTAGTAACTCTTCTCTGCCTCCTTTGCATCTAAAGAAAATTATCTTTTTTAATATCGTCTTTTTCTTCCAAGATTGCTCTCTCTTTGACAATCACTTTCCTTAAAAATGTCTTTGAGACTTATCCGGGGACCACAATGATCGTCTTCTTCAAAGAACAAGAAAGCAGAACAACCTCTAGCACCAGAGAATTACTCCTCACAGCTGGATAAGATGGGATTCATGCAACATCTCAGAATAAGTAATTTATGTCAGAACAGAGGTATTTGATTGTTATTTACGTTGATAACCATTCCATTGTTCTAAGAATTCTTCTAGAAAACAGGATGCTGTGAATAAAAGGAAAACTTCATATTTCTGGTGGGGAGGTCGATGATGATACTGAGTGTTGTACAAATGAACTAGGATAATGATAACTAATTTTCAACCACTCGGCTCTGTGTGAACTAGCCAGAGAAATGCACCTGGGGTATATTAGGGAGAAATTATACAGTTGCATATTTTTTTTATGCTGAGATCGACTATGGGGCCTTGACCAAGAATTAGTTCTTTCTCAGAATGAAAAAGATAAAAAAAGATGTGTTCCATTGGGCAGCACTGGAGCAGCACCTAGCTAATGAAGGTGCTCTAAGGCTGTGGAAATGTTGGGAGTTAGTCTTGTTTCCCTGCTGCTTACTGTGCAGAAGCAAGACCATTATACGACCAATGCAGAGTATCCATGGGAACGTAGAACTCAACTTAAAGAAGCTCTTAAGAAGGAAACATTTTTTTTCTTTTAAAGTAATTTTATAAGTAGTATTTTCAAAACTTAACAAATGGTCTAAAAATGCTACTTTATTAGTGTATCTAGGGACCAATAGGTATGTAATGGTACTTAAACAGGATGTTACATCTGGCTCACCCAAATCAAGATTATTTTGTAAGAATAGGGTTTGATAATGAGTATTTTCAGGATCAGATTGCACTCTGCATTGGAAATTTCTCACAGTTAATGGTTCCTCCAGCTAGCCATTCACTTCCAGGAAAGCCCTCTTTATTGATTATCATTATATATTAATGGATCTATCAGATATTTATTTGGCAGGTTTCTTGGTTAAATTTTCTTTATTGACTTCTCCCAGGGGTAAATGAGCTGCAGAAGTGGAAACAGGCAGTCCTCTTCTGCTAGATCTGGGTATTTAAATGTATTTTCAAAATATGAGCTCTATTACAGGAGCATTTGGAACAAATATTTGGATTCCAATAACATAGTGGTTTTCAAGACTTTTTATTATATAAAGATAAACTCAGAAAACATATGGATAGACTATGTCAAGAATCCTAGTATGTAGGGAATCATAGGAGAGAAAATTTCCAGCAAAATTTTAGATACCTGTCTTCAGAAATGTCTGTGAAGAACTCAAAACTGAGTGCAAATGAAACTGCACATTTTCACCTACTGCTGTTGTGTGTGCAAATGGAGATTTAGGAAACATAAATTTAGTAATTTCCTTTAAATTGATTGTGCCAATACCTGAAAGGTGATTGGATTAATTTATCAGTGTTCTAGATACAGCTTTTAGTTTCTGCTTCATATTATAAACAAAGCCATTGACTGAAACATAGCTACATTCACTGAAATGAGTTTCATTCATTGGAAACATTGGCGAACATTTAGTGCCTTTTTGCTTAGTGGAAAGATGGCAATAACTTTTTTTTTTTTGCTAATATTTAAATCAATCTTGAAACTTGAAGTTTGATGGTGGAGCAGGTTTTTAGATTCAACCAAACCCTCTTTATTTTAACATAAACATTTTTTATGGGAAGTTTATTTTTGATAGCACCTTGTATAAAGACATTGCCTTCAGGAAGAAATATCAGAATTTTAGGATTGTTTGAAACAAATGTATATGGATGTTATATGTCATGACTATGCAGCTGGATCAAATGGACTTGCAATAACAGTGGACCAAACCTGCAATAAAATTCTCTAATATTTCAGTGGACATGATTGCATGTGAAGCTACTTCAGAATGAAGCTCATGGTCCTGGACCTCTTTCCTGAATATACGTATGAAGATGTTTCATAAAACAAATCATAGTAGAGGACTTAGTGTGTGTGGAGCTACACGCACAAGGCTACACAGCAAGATGTAATTTAACCTTATGCATGTGTACCAGGATTTACATGATTAGTTTTTACTGCAGTTAAATCTGATGGTAAAACTAACTTGTGGATCAAACAATAATTGCAATATGGGGCGAAGTTCATGCAGTGTTTTTGCTACCTTTTCCTGCAATAAGATAAAATATCAAATGGACAATATTTGCAGAGCTACTGTCACTTCTCATGGGTCTATCATATTTTGAGTATAAACCCAAGAAATTTAAACTTGAGGTAACAAATTTTGACATTACAAACTTGGTGTTTACTTCTCAGTAATTAATCCAGAATAAAGTATAATTTTGAACTGATAGAGAATTAAAGCAGTTGTTCAGAATGTGTGAATTCACTAACTTCTGTTTTGTAAGCACTTGTCAGAATCACTGTTCTTTACACAATCAGTTGCATATAAATAAAGGCAATAGAGGTTCTAAAAATTAGGCTGGTTTTTACCTAGCAAGAATTGTTACAATTGATTTTCAATATGCCCACACTATGAACTTCAGTATCCTACTTTTCATACAAGATTTTTATATGAAATTTCAGACAATGGGCACAATAACTCAAGGCTTGCTGCCTTCATTTGAAAGTTAATTTGGATGAAAGTAAGGTTTGCATTTAAAGCACAAAAGCTCTTCCTGCATAAGTGCATGTGCGGACAGTTCTAATTCAGGAATCAAAATGTCTTCTGGTTTCACTTAATCTACTTTTAATAGTAGTGTTTAGCTTAATCCTTCATTGAACTGGAACAGGTCTAAATACCAGTCCACCTCTAAATTATGTTGGAAAGGAGTAGCTTTTCTGAATAACTATTATTAATTTTAGAAATATTTTTGCAACAATTTAGGTCTAAATTTTATCTCAGCATGCATTGACATGTACTGCAGCCTTTCAAATCTCAAGCCTAAATTTTTCGACTCATCAAATAACAGGCTGCAATTTAAATGATCAGAAGACTGGGCTCCAAAACAGAATTGATGTTGTATTGGTTATTTGTGACAGAAGTGTAACTTAGATTTGTGGCTTTTACCAATTTTAAGCTACAGTTGGTTCTCTGTTGGTTATGGGTACAGTAATAGCAGTATTTAACCAAAAAAGAGGCAGTGATGATAGTCATTAATTGAACCACTGATTGTTTTGATACAGAGGAAATCAAGGCATGGAGACAAATCCCATCAATCTCACTTACATGGTGCTATGACTTAGGAATAATTCCTTGCATCAAGACTTAAGGCTGTCAGCTCTAAGGAGCAAGTCTTGTTATCTCCAAGTGTCTGAACTGTGCTTAACCAACTAGAACTGTTATAGCATTTTAATATACTTTAGAGCTATAGAGTACAGAGAGCTTTAAACATAATTGCAAAGTATTATATAGGCATCTTTTCGGCATTTCACTAGATTCTGAGAGTTAAAAATAAAATCTTTGCACTAGTCTTTTGGGGAACTAAGTCATTATTTTTTCATTCTTTACTTATTTTTAAATGTTCATTTAAGTTTTTTATGAAGTTTTTAGACAGGCTGCATACCTGGGTTACTCTGAAGGTCAAATACTCTGTGTATTGAACATATCAAGCTGCTGTCCTGCTTAAGTTCCAAATCATTAGCTTAGCAAATGGGAGCCTAAATATAAGCAAAGTCAATAGGAAGGAAAAAAAATCCACTGCATAGTATGTCTAGTGATAGAAAAACCTACAGAATGCAAACATAAATTTTTAAGTCAACATTCTTTAATTTAAAAAAACCCAAACCCACACCACCTCCACTCCCCTCCCCCCTGACAAGCTTGCAAAAACTAGGTCTGAATTCCCAGTGGGAATAATGAGCAACAGCAAGAGTGAATGCTGGGAGAGTAGAATGCAATTGTATTAGTCTCCATCACAATGGGAGGTAAACCCAAATCATTTATAAAACGTAAATGCTGGCAGAACACAGGGAGCTCAGAGCACCACACTGCAGGTGTGATTTATGAGGCTGGGGACTGGCTATAAATCAAACCCTTTTGTTTTAAATAGTACTGCTTCAATGCAGGAGATCAGTTTACATGTAGAGGAAATGATGAAAAAAATGCAGTACATTGCATCCCAAGAATATTAGAAAATCAGCTTTACAATGCGACTATCAGGACCACGCTCAGACAATGGGTATCTGATGTGCAATTTAACGAATGCTCCCACTGCTGAACAGAGTGCCCTAATCTAGCAACTCAGGTTTGTTTCAAATGTATTAATCATGGGATCTATTTTGTGAGACCAGCTGTTAAAGTCATTGCACTTAGGATCAGGAATATATTGGCTATTCCTGTTAGCTAGCTAGAGATGTCCTTTCATGCCACCAAAATCCCTGCCTGTTTCTATGTTATCCATATTTTTCCTTAATTCTAAAGGTTGGTGGGTCTCCTTATTTAGTGGCCTTGTCCTATGGCAATGGGTGAATAAAGCAATGAATTCCTAAAGATTCAAATAGAGAGTAGGCATCCTGTGAAGTTCTGCTCAATTACAGGAAAATGCATGTCTGGCAAGGAAAAGTGCTTTTCTCCCTCTATTGGTTATATAGTTATCTAATGGAAGAGATTTTAAAGATAATAAGTGAAGTGATTTCTTCTGCCCCACTTTCTGGATCTGCCAGAGTTTATCTTGGCTGCATATTTTGCATTCATTTTACATGCATGCCACTAGAGCCTATGCTATATGCATAAAACCACACTTTATATATTGTGCAATGTGGGCCAGAGAAGCACTTTAAAAAGCTGAAAGAACGAAAGGCCTACATAAAGGTAGGTACAGCAGCTATATAAGTTTTCAAAGAAATTTATGGTGAAACAAAAGTTGTGTGTGTTGCACTTGTGCATATCCTGACCATTTGATGCAATGGCCTTATCATGGAACTGTTGAATAGCCTGGGTTGGAAGGGACCTTAAAGGTCATCCAGTTTCAATCTGCCTGCCATGGGCAGGGATACCTTTTAATAGATCAGGTTGCTCAGAGCCCAGTCCAACCTGACTAGAAATGCTTCCAGGAATGAGGAATCCACAACTTCTCTAGGCAACCTCTTACAGCACCTCAACCACCCTCACAGTAAAGAATCTCTTCCTCAATCTAATCTAAACCTACTTTTTTTATCAGTTTTAAGGTATTCCCTCTTGTTCTGTCACTATATGGCCTTGTAAAAAGTCCATCTTTCTTGTAGTCTCTCTTCAACTACTGTAGTGTCACAATTAGGTCATCCCTAACCCTTGTCTTTTCCAGGCTGAACAAACCCATTTCTTAAAGCCTTTCCTCATAGCAGAGTTGCTCTATCCTTCTAGTTATCTTGGTGGCCTCCTCTGGACTCCCTCCGATATGTCCTTCCTGTGCTGGGACCCCAGGGCTGGATGCAGCCCTGCAGGTGGGGTCTCACCAGGGCAGAGCAGAGGGGCAGAATCCCCTCCCACACCTGCTGCCCACGCTGCTTTGGGTGCAGCCCAGGGCACATTTGGCTTTCTGGGCTGCAAAGGCACATGGCTGGGTCATGTCCAGCCTCTCATCCACAGCACCCCCAGGTCCTTCTCAGCAGGGCTGCTCTGGGTCTGTTCATCCCCAGCCTGTGCTGGTACTGGGGTTTGCCCTGACCCAGGTGCAGCACCTTGCCCTTGGTGATGTTAAACCTCATGAGATACACTAATGATTTAGCCATGTGAATGTAAGAAGTTGCACTGATAAGCAGAGTGCCCTTATGTAAGCAAGGAGTCAAGAGATATCCTGCATTGAAATGCTTTATTGCTTTCCAAGAGTCCAAACTACACACACTATGGAAACACTGCACAATTTCCAGGATTTTTTGGAGGTTCTGGTGTTGATAAAGGAAATATCAGCTATTGCTGGAGGCCTTAATATCAATTCCTTGAGAGAAGAAAGTATAATTTTGCTGAAATAATTGATTTTTTTCCACACTTATTATTATAAAAACGCATCTAATGCCACAAATTTATGGGGCACCCTATAAATGTGAAAACATATTCCCAGCTCAGTAGACTGTGCAGTCTAAATTAGGCTGATATATGAAAAAAATATATTGATGATAAACAGAGAAAAGAAACAAATGACTAAAATTGCTTTTACCAATTTCCTTCCAGCTGATAATGGGCCAGACTTTTAAAGGTATTTGGCTTTCTGAAGATTAAAGTGCTTAAGTGTCTTTAGAAAGACAGTAATTTTACATGTAAAATCTAATGCACCACAAAAAGCACGTTATGTAGGGGTTGAGCAAAAGTGGCTTTGTGTTTTATGAATCTTACATTGTCCTGGACACGAGGGTCAATTTGGATGCATAGCCTTGAAAGGAGCCTGGCCCAGTTATGTAATCCTCTCAGGTTGCAATACCATGGGTAATCTTTACAAAAATTAGCTTTGTGACTGGATTCCTGAAAACTCTATCTATCTTTGGTGTTTTTTTGGTGTGTTTGCATTTTTGTTGTTTTTTTGTTGTTTTGTTTTGTTTTTTTTTTGTTTGTTTGTTTTTTTTTCTTTTTTTGTGAGTCAAACAATCTGTCTTCTTTCTTTGTCTACTGTGCCCCGTGAGAGAAATAGTTCTGTGGGTCAGAAGTAGTGTTTTAAAACCCATTTGTGCAAACTTTTCTGCCTTTTAGACAAGTTAGTCACTCAACGCACTCAGGAAAATATATAATTAAAGCTGGTTTAAACATTGAGTTTCTTTACCATTATAAAGGTTAAATACATGAAAAAGCAAAAGAACATTTATATAGCAGAAGTGATAATGAAGGGTTTACATCTGCAGCCTCTATGAACAGGGGAGGTTGTGGCTTTTCCTATGTAGAATCATCAGGAATAGATGGTAATTACCAAGTTCAAAGGCTATTGTCTCCTCTAAAAAGCCAACTTGTTTTTTTGGGGTTGTTTCAGAATGACGTGATGTCTGATGGCTCTATTCCTTTTATAGGACTTTTTGATATGCATTGAATTCTGACCAGGGATGGAAAGTAATTTCTGTGAACATATTAACAGGATGACGTGTAATAGATCTAGCAAAGGTTGAAGGCAGATAATGGTGACTGATGTACTACAGAGAAATCTGAACACTGCTGTCTGAGGAGGCCAAGGGAGGAGTGAGGCAATAAGAAGTTTCATTGCCCAGTTGGGGTTGACAGAAGGCAAGATGATTTTGCTCCTCAAATTGTGCTCAGAGGATGGGGGGCAGTGTATATTTTACATACATGCGGTAGGTGATAGAGAGGCTTGTTCACTGATGTAGGAGGCATTGTGATACACACAAAGGTCTCCTGCAAAGCTGATGAATACTTTTTCCTATTGTGGGGGCTGACACGTTGAGTGCCTCCTACAAATCTGGAGTCCAGCCTTGATGTGTTTTGCTTGCTGTATAATCTCATTAAGCCGATGGGAATGGCACTGAGGTAAAATCACAGGAGAGTGTTTTGTGTTCTGTAGCTGACAAAGGGAATGTCCTGGACATTTAGAATTTATTCTAATGTTGTGGTTATAATTTCTGGTAAGTGTTGGCTTGCACAACCTATTTCAAAATGTCTGCTGCAATGGCTGCAAGCACAGAATGTTCCAGGGGAGCTTACATAGATACACCTGCTGTCTGTGGGCAGGGTGTGTAGTATAAAGAGGGCAATTCATGACCTTTGCTTCTTAAACCATACCCTTCCACAGAGGAAGCTCAAGTAGGTCATGTACTGAAGGGAGCCAGGAAATGTGCATGCGTATGCGATGTGAATCTGATAGCCTGTGTAGTAACCAGGAGTGGCCACAGATGTGCATCCCAGTTTGGCAGATGTGTTTATACATTTTCTGAGATGTTGCAGAGAGAAACTGTGTATCAGAACTTACAATCTGACCTTAAAAAGTAGATGCCTTTAAAGATTGTATTCAAGCTCCTTGTGATACAAATTAGTTTTCCAACTTAATCAGCATTTGTGACTTGATTCAACGGAGCACTAAAGATGTACTTATGGCAATCACCATTCAGCAAAATTTTAAACTTTAAATACATTCTGTGGGAACGGAGCTTAAAATTAAATATGGGCTTACATGCGTTGCAAAACCGGGTTTCGACTTTGAGTTTCTGAATGGGAAAATTAGTCATGAAAGTTTGGTTCATAGTGTGAGATTTCTCCTTTCTTACTCATGAGGGAACTGGCATAAGAGGTGTTGCTGGAAACCACGGCTACTGGTGAACAGTTAGCAGGATGTTTTAGCATCCCTTTTGAAATAAAATCTAAACATGTGAGTAGGTATAAATTAAGCAGAAACATTTTTTTTTCTTTAACATTTGTATATTAAAAGAAATTTTTTTGAAGACTGACATTTCAGTTTCAAAATTAAGCAAAAAAATTTGTAATTCAGAAAGTGTGCTGTCATTTGCAGCCCTCAGGGTCCATATGCCTGCAGACAGACACTCCTTTTAAAAGTAATTTTTCCAAAATCCTGGGCTTGTAAAAATATAAAATAAATGAACAAATAAAGGCACAAGTGTGTTTTGATATACTTCACTCTTTTTGTGATATTGCCCTGTAGGATGCAATAAAGACATGGAATCAGACTAAAGTGATCTGAAATATCAGAGGTAAAGTCTTTCTTTTATTTCTTGTTAGAAGTATAGATCTGAATCAATGCTTTGGAGGGTGTCCTGTTATTGGGCCTTAATGCAAGATAGAAATGCCATCTTCAGCTCTGCTGCTAGTGGAGTTCTGCAAGGTCTGCTCCCGAAAGTTGTTTGCCAGCTGAACACAGGACCTCATTTTGCTTCAATGTGCCATTGGCAGCAGCACCCCTGACACCTGCAGACCAGAGTCATCACTAGCTCCTAGCCAGGGGCAAACTGGAGAGCCTGGTCATCCTTATCTGCTCTCAAAAATGGGCACTGTGAAGAATGTCACAGAATTGTAACTTGCTGAAGTGACTCAAATGCTCCATCCTGACATCTGCAGATGGCTCCTGAATTTTTAAGCATTTTTACACTTTTCTTTTGCATTGGCATTTAAGGTGTTCTCTTACAAAAGTTCATTAGTTGAACAGTGTTCTTTTACAGCATTATAGTAATTCGTGCTCCAGATAAGAGAACTTCCTGGCCTGGTGCCTATTTTCAGATTTGCCGGGGAACATCACTGTGTGGCAACAGGATGATTCTTCCTGTCTTTAATGTACCTCTGATAAATTATTACCATAGTCCAGTGATTTAGAAAGTTTAAAGCAGGCTCTCTGGTGGGGACTGTAAGAGGCATGGAGAATCCCACTGGACACCCTGTCTCAAGTCTCATAAGTTGCTGGAAGTAAGAGTCTGAATTTGTTCATGATTATGTACATATATTTTTAGTTTAATAGGTATGAAGAGTATAAGGCAAGGTAAGCAAACTATTGCTTCAAAGGGAATTGTTTAGAAAAAGTTTGAGAACACCTGTTCTAATTATTGTGTATGACATTTTAATTTCTAATTAAACTTTGAGCTAGAGAATATCTTCCACATATCTGTTCTGCTGGTCACCCTCATACTATGGGAAAGAGCATGTTTTGCTATTTTTATATGATTTGTTTAAAAAGTCCTTGTAAATTTGATTTCTCTGTCTTTAGTTCCAACCCTGGTAAGAATTTATTTTTTAAACCTCATAAATTAGAGAAACTTCCTATTAATTTTTCAGTCGTATCCCATGTTAGTAGTACTGGACCTTTTTCCTTATGCACTGTGTAATTGGAGATTGATCCAGCTTAGTTCTAATTATCAGAAGAAGCAGAAATCCCTCTAACTTCCAGGGCCTGCTCCACAACTTCATAGACTCTGTATATTTTAGTCAGTTTCTATCTGTGCAAAATTTGGAATAAATGTACTGAAGTCAACCAAGCTGTTTTAGTTCAACATAATTTAATAATAGACTGGCCTCAAACTTCATCATCCTAGGACTCATTAGGCATTCTGGTTTTGTTCATAATAGGACCCATCATAAAGAAACTGATTTCCCCCTGTTCACTCATCCAATGTATTGCAGGAGAGCTCCATGTTCATTTCCCCATTACAGAGTGTTTTGTGGGGTGAGAAAGAAACAAGCCAAAAGAAATCAGCAGAAGAAGTAGTTATCATGTTGGATGAGGCTCTGCTCACATTTATTTTTGGTATAAATGCAGAACAGCTCCACTTCTCCAAGAGAAATTTATTTGCATTTGGTGGGTGAGACTAAGTCCATATTAATACTCTGAGCCCCAAAATTCACACTTTCTACCCCTATTTGCTGCTCTGAGTTACAAAAGAGACTGCTTAAGATGATGCAGCATATATTTTATGATACCCATTACATCTGCAGTTCCTCCTCCTCCTTCATTGCTAGTTGTGTTCCCCAAGTTGGGCAGCCAAATAATGTGTCCTCCATGGCTGTTAAAACTGCATTATAAATAGGCTGGGAAGAAATATTGTTGGAGCAAAGCAATTGGCACAGTCCCTTTTCCTCTCCCCAGTGGCAAACTGTTTGATGACCACAACACAATTGGTCTTAGTTATCTGGAGAGCGTGACCATGTCGTTGTTTCTCCAGGGTCTCTCACAGGGTTGCACAAAGCAGGAGCATTTCGGTCGGGGTGCCACCATCAGTGTGCTGAACGTTGCAGAATGACAGTGACAGAATGAGAGCCTTCTTCTCGCGCATTGCTCCGTGCTGCGAACAAAACGGCGTTCTTGGTGCAGCCAAATTGAAAACTTCTGTACAGTTGGCTCAGTTATGAATTTGCAGTGAGGGGTGTGTTAGCTGGTAAATCTGTAAGCTGTGAATTGCGTTGAGTCTTGACATGTAGATTAAGTGATCCAGTAGTAGTTTTTGTTTTACTTCTCTGTTGCTCATTGTCTTCCTGCTTAGCTGCCCCGCATGACTTATTCCTAACCCCATAGGCAGATGTTGCCTACACTGCCAGGTCACCTTCCTGTACTAGTTTAGCAGCTTCATATCTGTCCCCTGCCTATGCCTTTATTCTTTCTCACGTGTACTTTCTATCCCTGATACAAATTTTCCCCAGAAAACCCTCCTGCTCTTGTGTGTCAGTAATTCTTTGCTCTTCTACCATAGCTTTTGTGCCTTTCTCATCTATATCATTAGGACTTTGAGTAATGAAATAGTTTATTTTAGCTTGTCATGGGTGCTATATATTTATACATGTTGGGTGGGCTAAGATCAGTACTATTCTTGTAGCATTGTGCTTTTGAAAGCTGTGGACAGGATCCCTGTAGACCATAATAAAAAAGCTCCGAATGTATCTTAATATCAATGATGTGAGGACAGGGCCTGAGACCAGTACTTTGTGGCATGATCTGCAGCTAGACTAATTACAGCAGTCCTTTGCAGCTACACATGTAGATATTGTAGGTAGAGTGTTTATACATTTGTGTGATTCTGGGAGAAATATCTATTCGGAAAATTTGAATAACAGTTTTGATTAAACTAGTGTTGCAGAGACTTTCCCTTTGGAATGACGATTTGTCAGTGGCTTAGAATGAATCAAGTAAGAATTTTATACAAATACCAAGCTGTTATTTAAAATGTGTCACAGCATTGGTAGTGCACCTCTGAGCTGGTGCTAAACTCAGCTTTCGGACTTAAGGTGAATTTCCAAGCTCCGTTTTGACTGGGTGGTTTGAAACATGGTCTCTTCTTTTGGCTTCCCTGGCAGTTTTCCAATAAACAGTCTGGCAGCCTGTTATGCTTTCACAGCTGTATTAGCCCCTTTGGCCTCCCCACCAGGCCCCTGACTAGTGTCAGCTCATCTTCTCTGAGAATGTTGGTCCTACTGGAAAAGTCAGTTTACAATTTATTCTTTGGGCATATGACAGCTGATAGCAAACAGACAAACACTCTTTGCACACCAGTTACTTTTTTTTCTGAAATAGCACAAGAAATAACACATGTACTCCTGTACATGTATGGATATATAAGTGTACATGCATGTTAGTGAACACAAAAATATGTAATTATGCACAAAACTGTGAATGTATATATTCCTAAAATGAAGAATATATGTGCTCCTTGCTTTTTGTTTCTCTCTTTTAGGAGCTGTCTATGTCCAAGCCTTCCTGTGCTGCACAGCTCTTCATGGGCTTGGTGTCATTTGGTTCCTACTTCCTTACTTGGCCCACTGCCCTCTCCATTTTTCTGTCTTTATTTCTTTCTTATTCAGCTTGCCCGTCCCAGCTTCTTAATCTGGGAGATTTTATCAAGTCAAAGTATGTGCTTCTGTAGGACTGTATCAATGCTTCATTTCATTCTTCTGCCTGTATGAAAATTCCCAGGCTCTAGCTCTGGCAGCCAGTACAGACATTCTGCCTTTTCCTAGATTTGAGTCTTCTCAGTGCCCTGACCTTGTGCCCAGACAATAACCCTTACAAGAGACTTTTTCAATGATAGATTTTTTTTGGCCCTACTTCCCTGCTTATTAATACAAACTGTAATGAACCAAGGTACGGTGAAGACAGATGGACATAAAAGTACAAGTGATGCCTACACTGAAGCTAGGCTTTTGTACAGTGTGTAGACATGTCCTGAATAACTCCTTAGAGACAGATAGGAAGTTTTTGGAAAAGAGATTGATCTAGGGGGACTAAAATGCCCAAACTAAATTAGTAACTCAGAAAAAAAATCCAAGTTTTGAGTATTGAGCTCTCAAGTTACTAAAATCCCCAGAGTCTTAAACAATACAGCATAGGGATAGTTTTCATTTTCACGCAGTAAACAGCAGTTTCAGGAGTCACTTGGTTTCAAATGAGCTGTATTTGACAGAATAACTCAAACTGAAACCAGAGTGGACTGTTTGTGAATGCACTTGGGCTGAAACTGAAGAAAAGCTTTCCATGAATTGCTATAAGTGGAAACCACTGTGTTAACCCAGATGGGTGCTCTACTTCCCAGCTGGGGCACCTGTCTGCTTACTCCCTGTGCTAGCAGGATAGATGACCTTGAGCAAAGGGCTCTGCCTCTGATAAAACCCTGGGAAGGAACTATCCTTCAAACATAAACCACTTTTTGATCCTCTCTGCTGTGGGATGGGAGACAGGGAAAGTGTAAACTGTTCTGAGATGACATCTTTCTTTCGTCTGGAAGGTGTGCTTGGCATATCTTGTCCCCATCCTGCTGATGCTGTTGGGTTGTGCAGCCTATGTGGGCCATTGGCTTGACCTCACTTGGTAGACCTCACTCACATCTTCTCTGCCCCTGTTTCTAGAGGCTCCCTGGGAAGTACCTTTTCAAGGATATTTCAGTCTCATTTAATTTTTTCACATCTTCATTTTTTTTTAGAAAAAGTAGGAAGGTTACAAAGTGCTTCCCACACCAGCTGATTTCTTGTAGTCTGTAGCCATTCCCCAGTGCACAGCCACTCTTGGATTGAAAAGTAAGGGTAATTTAACAATGCCATACCATGTTTATTGCCATGGTGCTAAGGAAAATTGTATCATGTACTGCAAGTTTATGGCATAGCAAAGGTTTTGTTGAAGAAATTCTTTGTATGTGTTTCCATGCTACTGTCAGCAAAGCCACAGAGGGAAAAGCTGGGGCAAAATAAACAAAAAAAGTATAAAGAACAGTAGTTTCTGTACAATTGGACTCCAGTCACTTCACCATCCTTGTGGCTCTGTTGGGTGCGCACGAGTATGTCTGTTTCTCTTGAAGTGGGGAGCCCAGGACTAGATCCAGCACATTGGATATTTTTTCACCAGTGCTGAGCAGAGAAGAATCATCTCTCTTGACCTGCTGGCAAAACTCCCTCCTGATGCAGCCCAAGAAGTTGATCACCTTCCTTGATGCAAGAGTGCATTGTGGGTGTGTGCTCAATTTTGTGTCCTCATCAAGATGTTTTTCTGCTAATCTACTTTCAGTCTGGTCAGCCTCCAGCATATCTTGGCACATGAGGTTGTTCTTCCTCAGCTGCAGGACTCAGAATTTCCCTTTGTTTAAGCATCATGACTTTCTTGTTGGCCCATTTCTCAAGCCTGTTGAGGTCCCCCTGGATGGCAGCAGAAATATCTGATTCATCAACCACTCTCATTGGTAGCAAACTTACTGTGGGGGCACTGTGACCCCATCACCCAGGTCCTTAGTGAAGAAATTAAACAGTATAGGTGCAGATATCAACGCCATGATATCCCACTTACGGCTGGTTTCCAGCTGGACTTCGTGCTGCTGACCAGAGCCCTTTGATCTCAACAGTTTGCCAGATCTCAGTCCACTTTCCTGTCCATTTAATCTGTGCTCGATCAGTTTGTCTATGAGGTGTTAACAGGAGTTAGTATTAAAAGCCAGACTAAAATCAAGAGAAAGCCTCACTATGGTAAAGACTTTCAGGTCTGATTCTGCCAGGTGAGACCTTTTTTTTTCCTGAGTTATACCGCTGTTGAGATCTTCTGTCCTGTACAAGTCACTAAGCCTCTTTCTGTGCTATGCTTTATGAAGCTGAGCCTGAAGTTATATAGAAAGAAGGAAGGAACGATCTTGCATAGAAAGTATTTTAATACTGTCAAGTATGATTGGTTTACATAATAGGATTCAAAAGCAAAAGTTAGGCAAGGACCATTTATATTAAATATTTGAAATATAAAATTAAAATGAAAGTGTTTATAAAACCAGGGTGGTTTGTTAAAGCTTTTGAAATTTAGTGAAGTTAGCATTGACAAATATTAAACATGTACAGTTTACCTTTAAGAGGAAAGTCTCTGCAGTGGGCATTTAGCTAGATTTGTACACCTACACACTGCAGATGGTTTAGTTTTATAAGAGATGAAACTGCATTTGGTGGAACTGATTAAATATAAAAACACCACCATCTGCCATTTATTCTAATATAAAATGGTTTGGGCAGATGCTGACATCTTTTGAGATGATTGATTCATCTCTGACAAGTGAAGATTCTCGGAGGGTTCCAGCTGCCCACTGCTCACACAATACCCGCTTACGAGAGCAAGCGCCAATCACGGCACTGTTGATTTGGATGTAGCAGGTGAACGAAGGGCACTTTAATAACAGCAGCCTGGAATTCCTAACCACAGCAGTGGTGGGTTTTTTCTCTTCCTTTTCACCCCCCCCCCCCCCCCCCCCCACTTCTGGTGCACATTAAACTGGAGGATATTTTATGCACACAGTATACTGTATTGGAGCACAGTGATAACTGGAAGAGTGTCAATTTCTGGCACAAATAACTCTCTTTAGTTTTTTAGAGTGGAAAACCGTCAGATATGCACCACATATGCTATTCATTTTAAAATTATTTTTGCTAAGTGTCCATCAGGATTACATTTAAACTTCCTGGAATATTATTTATTGAGTATGACACCAAATGCTTTGTAATAACTTAAATAACAGATGTCTATCTTGTTTTATTTGATAACATTGTCACATTCTCTAGTGGGTTATTTCCTTAGGGCAGTTTGCTCTAGCATCATCTTTTCTATAGGTTTTGCTCAAACTTTTAGAACATGCACAATAAGTTAGGGAAGAATTCTTAAAAAAATTCTCAGGACAAGACTGTGACATTTATACCCACACTGAATAGCTGCTTGCACCACCAGTAAGTCATACTGCAGACAATTTCTTATGAAATAAGGTCCTGACCCAAAGCTAGATTTGTGGTAACTGCAGTGGACTTTTGGTCCATCTCCAAGTGGGAGAAAGTGCAGAATAATTAGATTTTCATGCAATAAAGAAGCAGATCCAGTCAGTCCTAACACTGCAAGTATATAAACTGCAGGAATTCTTCAGAACAGCTTAAAATAGGATACTCTTTTTGTACATGTTAAAGTTTAAGTTCTGACTGTGTCCCCCACTTGGAAGTATCGTGTTGAATAGCTTCTTCAGTATAAAATACTAGTTAAAAAAGGAAAAGGGTCTGTTTATATGGAATGACATGAAAGTGTGACCGTTTAGTGTTGTGCTGGCACAGGACCATATGGCACGCATATATAAATTTGGTCAGAGGGATACTGAGAGATTGTACATTCATTTGAATGTATCTGGAGTAATTCCAACAAAGTCTGGAATAAGCCTATTGTACAGGGAAGTAGTTGGTGTTACAATATGGGTGAAAAACACTCTGTGGGGCATTTTTAAACTATCGAGAGAAGCTAAAAGCTATATAAAAAGTATGGATTTTTATTATTGGTACAGAATCTATTCTGCTCACCTGTTGCTGGTGATGCTATAGAGACTGTCATTTGCTTGTTTAAAAAGGTAAGGGGTAAAATGAAGTCAGGCAGATTCTTATCTGGCATAAATTAGTGTTTGAAGTCACTGAAGCTAATCTTATTTTTTATCAGTAATACATCTAGGGCAGAGGATTCAGAAATTATTTTTTACAGTTCATTTTATATTAATGCCTCTTTTACTTATGTTGTTTCCTTCATTCAGATATTCCCATTTACCTCAGCCCCCCTTTTCTCCAGGCACTTTTTTCGTAGGAAGAGGCGATACAACATTTTGCCTCAGAATAATCTTATTGGCCCTAACTGGATACCAGTTTGTAGGAAGCACTGATGCTGGCTGATATGAGAGGACTCTCTCATCAAAGAATGTGGCTGTGCTATTTCATCTAAAGATCTGGGAAGCTGGGTGCTGGAATTGCCTCTGCAGTTGGGTTTACTGCTGGAAAAGAGCAATGTTTATGTTAAACTCAAAAAGCAACACCTTAATTTGAATGTTCCAAAGGTTTGTTTTTAAACAATGAAAGAGAATCTGGAAAAGAAGTGTGTTTTGGAAGTTAAAAGGAAAATCAGAAACCTAATGAATATAGAATTACTTAATATATGGAAGGTATATCTAACATCAAGGAAAATACTTTTCCCCCCAATTTGGCTGCTATTTCTTCTGATATAGAAACATTATACAAACCTAAAGTGTCTAATCCAAGAAACAGGCACCAGAACCTTTATAATGCAAATTATCTGACTGTTCTATAGTGTCTTTCTTCCAAAAGGGTCCCAAAGTGCTATACAAATTACATGTGGCCACATGAATTAGTTCCCACACCACTGAGTTACAGCCAGCTCTGGGGAGCAGAACATCTTCCTACAAATACACAGAGGCATTACTCAAGATTTTGTAGTGGCAACCAGAAAATACAAAGGAGGCAAAACAACAAAATAGGAAAAGATGAAGCAGATATTAAAATTAAAATTCAAAGAGGACTGAGTAAAAGGATAAAATCAGCTCCACATTTTTCTTTGATGCTGTCTTCAGAGCTGGTGATGCATATTGTTATTGATAACTATAGCTGACTTTCACAATATTTGTCAAGATCCTGGTTCCCAGGACTTGGACAAGGGCATCTGGGCACCGCTTCTTGATTCTGGCTCATGGACCATTTCTCCTTGCAGCTGTTCCACCTGTGTGTCTGAGGTTCCACAAAGAGGCCTCTTAGTATAAGGGTGCAGGGCTACCTATGCCCTGGCCAGATGTGATTACTTCAGAGAATGCTCTTGGTTTTCCTGAAACAAGGGGCCAGTTTGGCTCCTTGTGCCACCACTCCACTCCCAACCACCCCAGTGTCAAGCAATAGGATTGACTTGTGGACCTGGATCCTGGCTTGACCTTCACTGCTGCCATTAGCAGGGGCAATCTCCTGGCTGCCCCTGCTCCAGCCAGAGTCCCTCCAGAGGAGGAGGGACCAAAAGAAAGGATGGAGAGAGAAAAATAAGTGAGTTTCCTACAAAAACAGTTCAACAAAAGTAAACAGTCCTCCAAAATCCTACATTTTTCTATTTCTTTAAACAAAATGTTTTGGATTTTTTGTAAAAGTTTAGAAAAGGATATATTTTCTTTTCCTTAGCCTATTAGCATTGAAAAGTGAAAGATGAAAAATCCTTCAATCTGTCTGATTTTTCATCAGCTGAAAATTTTGTTTGACAGTGCTAAAATTTAACATACATCTGAGTTTTGAGACAGGGGTTTCCTGTTAATAACACTGAAGTACTGTCATTACAACTGCTGTTTCTCACTTAAATTCTGTTAAATGTTGTGTTGAAAAGAGGTTTAGTGGGGTATTTTTTTTTTGTTCTATTTTTAATGGATAGCTTGCAATTCACTTTTCTAAGACATTATGTTGGGCTAATCATTTTCAGAGTCTGCCTGAATGCAGTGATGGTGATGGTGACAGTGCTGTTACTCTGTGCATAATAGTTCCTTCATTTGTGGGAGACATGCTTGGTAGTTAAGAAAGTCTGTAAACAGAAGCTGAGGTGCAGCTTCTCAGCAGAGTAATGTGGAGTGACATTGAGGTAAATGATTAGACTTCTTGGGAGCAAAATCAATGAAAGCAGCAGTTAGTCAGATGTCTTCTGACATAATTTTTCCTGTGTGCAGGTGGGGTATTTTACAGGAGTCTTAGGAGCTGTTGTTATTTTCTACTAGCTCTAAAGTCAAAATTTGCAGAAATGTCTGAAGGATTTAAGTGTGCTCCTGTGGGTGAAACAGTTATATGGGATTTAGGCAGGTGGGAAAAATAGAAAGGGACAAAAATCTCATGATTTTCTCACCACAAACTCTCACTGAAACTTCCCAGGTTTCTTTTGTTGCTGCTGACTCCTTCCTTCCCTCACATGCTGCTTATCTGGGTGACGAATCATGGCTGGAATTTATAAATGCTTCTCTGTTGTGCAAAGGAACTTTGATAGCATGAAATGAATAACAGGTAACATAATAAGAAAAAGTATCTAGCTACAGCTTTGGAAATGTAAATTCTTTTATCAGTCCCCCTGCTAATTGGAATTTCTATTTGTTGTTTCACATTTAGTGGATTTCATTATAGTTTCCTTAGTAATTAGATATTTCAACTATAAAAGAAAAATACCAGACCAAAAAAACCCAAAGCAGAAAAACCCAACCTCAAACTATCAAGAAAAAAACCTTCATTAAGATGCAGTCAAACTTGGATATAGATATGACTTTAATTAAAATATTGTTAGAATGTACTGTTAAGGAAAACAAAGGAAACAAATGAGCCACAAGAAATTGAAATATGGAAAAAAAGGACCCTATCCAGTTCTTCCAGTCACTGCAAAGACACTTGCCATCTGCACTGTGTTTGGGAGGAGTCCACATCCGAGTGAGAGCTTGAACTGGGGGCCAGGTCCAGGAGGTATTTGCCTCTCTTGCTCAGTCCCCTGGTGGTACCTCTTTTGGACTGCTTTCCTTCCATTCTGTATTCAGCTCCAGCAGCAGCCAGCTCCCAGACTGATGGGGGCTACTGAAGGCTCCCTGCCTTGTTTGGCTACAATAGAGAAGGTGCCAGAAGAGAATTTTTGCATCATTTGTCATATGTCCATGTGGAAAAGTCTTCCCCAAAATCATGTTGTTCCAGGCAGGTGGAGAAAGGACTTTGTAGACCTGAATTTTTTAAATTGAAGGTCTTGTGATTTTTTTCATGCTTTATCGATTTTAAAAAATATGCATGATTTTAAAGGTATCATTAAAGTTTTTTTAGAAGAATCTGTGTTCCTCTGCATAATTTCCTATGTGAAAAATGAGTATGATGCATTGCACTCCTGTGCCTATAGACCAGAAGTGTTCACAGACCTGCCCCTTACACTTTTATTGATACTGCAGGGCTAAGTGCTACCAAAAACGTATTTTGGAGGGCAAATGAGCTTCATGTTTATAGCTGGGCTCAGACATGGAGGAAGATAAACTATTTCACAAAACATTCATTCTTTCTGAGGCTGATTTCTGTCTTATTAGCCCAAGGAAAGGAAACCCAAGGAGAAAGTATCATAGACAGATTTGGGTCCAAACTTTTCACCAATGTTGGCCTCTGCTCTGTAAGTGAGGCCTGCCAGACAGAGGCAGTAGTGTCTGAAGGATTCAGATGCCAGTATATGAAAGCAGTTTTTCTTTAAACAGGTTGAAACAAAACATCATTCCATAATCCCTCATTTACTTCTTTGTTCTGTGTGAACTCCCTCATTTATTAAGCTTTCAAACCAAGCTTTTTTTTTCTTTTTTTGAGATTAGATTGCTTTGTACTGAAAACATTAGATAAATATGAAATATACCAAAATCCAAATGAATCAAAAGGAATGACATTTACCTCCAGCTGAAGGTCAGCAAGAACACTGAGTACATTGCCATGCTCCCAGAATTACCTTCTTAATTTCTAGTGTCTCTCTGCAACTCAACCTCCTCCCTTTTGTATCACCCTTTCTATTAGTTTAGTAATATGCTGTCATCCTGATTTTTCTTAATTTTGCTTGTGATATTACTTCTCCTTTTCCTCCTCCTATGGGAACAGATTTCTTCTGCCATATGCCCATTTAAACCTGATTGTAGTGTCTGAACATCTTGTGTGCTTAGCCACAGCATCCCTTGAGGTTCAATTGAGGCAGAGTATGTATGTGACCTTTAAAGCCATGTCAATGTGAGACTCTCTCAGCACATGGGTCTTTAAAGCCTGGATGTCTATGCTTTATACTAACAAATTTGACCAGCATGCCTTTTTATGAGGATATCATAATTTTGGGCAAATTCCAGGTTCCATATTTTAAATCAGCATGTAGAGCATTTTTAAAATCTCAATTTCCCAAAGGTCAAGTTCAGTAGATTAAAAATGAAAAAATCAAAGCAGTAGTTATTTTACTTATTTATTCCAGCAGATTTGTCGTAGCAACTACTTGAACATGACTAATTGGCAATTTGCAAAGTGGACTGTTCTCAGTAGCAAAGTTTTAAGTAAATCAATGCTGTAATTGTTTCCTTATTATGACAATTCTTAAAAAGTGTGACAAGGTTGTTATGAGAAACAGTGAGAAGTCCCTGCATTTCTGGGGATAATAGATTTTGTATTTGTAGCCTAAGTAGTCTTTATTTTCACACTTGTTTTTGCATACACCAGAAATAGGATTCTACACCAGAAACAGGACTGTGCTGGGTAAACAGTGAGCTGCCCTAGTAGTCCTGCCATAATAATGCTTTACTGTGCTGAAGTCTCACAAAATCTCTTTGGCTCAATGAAAGACATTTCACAAACATCCATAGGTTGGATCTTGTGTCATGCCACAGCATCGCTGCTGAGCTTTGCCTTCCCGGAGAGTCTCTGACAGTTCAGCACATAAATTGTTCAAATTTCAGTGCATTGCTAATGTAGAAGTTCTTAAATATAAAAACTCAGGCGTGTCACCAATACATATAAACCAAAATATTATAGCACTTGCCTTATGGGGCAACAATATGTGGGGTCTTAAGGGTATTTTATTATGCGGTTGACTGGAGAGACTGAGAGAAAATGATTGATTTGTACTCTGAAGTAGAAAAAAATTGTTAAATTTCAATTAAAAGTGACAGTAGGTTCTAGTAACATAAGCAGAGCATACAGTGTACATGTATTGAAATTAACCCTACATTACATAAGTACGTAACACAGGAAATTTAGTAGTAAAATGAAACATTTTAAGCTATGAAAATACATAATTATGACATCCATCCAAAGGATATTAACTTTGCTCAATAGTGCTATATATCATGCAATTGGATTCTGACTGTTAAGCATTTTAATTCATCAATTAAAGTCAGGCATTTCAGTATTCATCTTCCAGCTTAGCTTGGTTAGTTGCTTTATAAAATATAGGTACATGACCATTTTGTTACTTACTAATCCTTCATTAAATGAGAATTCCTTATCTAAAAGCTCTCAGCTTTGAGATATTTCTAAATATAGAACAGGTCCCAAATCTAAGTTTCATAGAGTTGAATGATTTCTGCTGAAAATGTAGTAAAGGAGAATTGGATAGCTTTTAAACAGAAGACAAAACCAGCAGCTGGAATTGGCAAATATTGTAAGCTGGTTTTAGTCCTTTCCTAAAGGGAGGATCTGGGAAGAGTAGTAGCCTTTGTGGTGCAGATTACAAACAAAATTAAATGCTAGGGGACTTGTCACTAATGTTCCTAAATCAGCAATCTTTTCAATGCTAATCACTTTCTGAATCTGATTATAGCATATTTCTGTCCAATGAAGAACTCTATTGCTTTTTCTCTTTGGAAGCAATTTTTGTGGGGGATTCTTGGGCGGAGGAGGTTGAGCAGTGAGTAAATCTTTTGGGAGGGGTAGGTTTTGTAGACTCATAATATGTGACAGTGTGAAGCTTACGTGTGGACTGTTTGCCCTATTGAGCTACTGTTAAACTCAGAATTCCTGGATATACCATCAAGTTGGAATAAAAGTACCACCTTCCCCTGCAAACATTATTATTTATTTTGGTCTCCTACAAAACCTTTGAGCTGCATTTTTCTCATGCATATTCATTCATGATGGACAATATTTATTATTGCCTTGGGGAAAAAAAAGGGCATCAAAGTTTGCCTTTTCACAGAGAACAACTAACAGGAAAGACAAACACCTCTAACTTTAGGAGAACCTCCAGGCACAAACTCACCAGAGTACAATTGCAGGTGATTTATAGGTGTGTGTAGGGGTGAGGGATGGGTGTCTCATGTCACTTGTGCAACAGGCTTGCCATGGAGGGGAACCCCAGAGTGAGTGTCTCTTTTCCTTCTCAGCTTGTTGGCAGAACTTCAGGGGGATTTTGGGGCAAACAAAAACTGCTTATGAGTGGGCAAGGATCCCACCCCTGCATTTAAGTGATAACACAACTGACTGCATCTGCATCAGAGGGGAGTATGCTTATGTTGCTAATACTAGCTCACAGCTACACTTTGATTTTACTTGCTGTCTAGATGATGAGCTACAGTTAAGATTTTTTTTTCAGCGATTATATTATATTTTTATTTGATAGTAAATAAAAAGTATGCTGCCTTTTAATTAATACTATATTTTCCTACATATAATCTTCTCATGTAAAGAAAGGTTATCTAAAAGGTCAAGGGCCAGAGAGAAAGATAGTAGCTTGTAGTCTGAATTAATCTAAAAAAAAAGGAAATAGATTTTTTAGAGAAGAGAACAGTATGAATCTGAATTGGATCAGGCCCAATATCCTTCTGAGGAAGAAATAAAGGGCTTGAACCTTCTCCCACTGAGAGCAATTACAAACCTGTAGTTTACTATAATAGCTGTGTGTGATAGGAGCATAATAAATTTAAGGTCTGAGATAATCAAGAAGGACTCTGTAATCTTCAGCTAATGCTTCTGAAAGATGCTCTAGTAAAATTCTAGGTATGGAGAGCCCTACACTACTACTCTGTTATCAGAAGAAATAAGTTTAAGCCACTTGCTTGTTGCACTTGGCTATAATTGTTCTTATGAGCCTGATTTTAATTTGATAGTGATTTAGAATGAAAAAGTTTTGAAAATAAAATCTATGTAATGATGACTGTGAACACTGTAACTGAGAGAGTCGGGAGTATGAGGGGAGAAGGAAGAATTTTTTCAAAGATACCTGTTTGATTTTCTGTATAGTGCATAAGAAGGTTCAAAGGCCATTTTAGACAAAGGTTCCCAGGTTGGTGTCCTGTTTTTGACAGAGGATGACAGGAGATGCTGGTGGAGCAGGGCACTCTCACAGTGCGCAGTCTCAGCCTCCAGCAATGTACAGCTGGGGCATTTCACATCAGCAATGTGCTCTTCAAGGGAAATCTATTACTATCCATTTAAATGTCTTCCTAAAATTCACCTGATTCAGAGCATTGCTTATTCAAAGGCATTCATCAGGCATTTGCAAAATGTAAGACTCACTGAATCTAAGCGAGCTAAGTTGCTTTATAACTTTAGCTTCAATTGGATAGAAATATTAGTTCTGATGCAAAGCACCACTGCAGCCATTACATATCTTTTTGCTGCCTTAGGTAGGATTTGACTCACAACCCCTGTGCCCCCTATTATTATCAATTCAAACTAACTGTGGCAGTGGCATTTGTTTTTCCTTTTCCTAAACTGGAAAACTTGTGCTGTTGTAGCTTCATTGCTTCCGTTCACTGCCCCTAGTTATACCTTAGCTAAAATTTAGATTTTGGATTTCAGAAAAGAGAAAACTTTTTTTTTTTTTTTTTAATCCTCTGTTTTGAATCCTTTAAAATATTAGTAGAACTGGATTGTAGAGTTTTGTCAGTATATTGTATGAGAGCAAAAATATTTACATAGCTTTTCTGCTGGCAAAACCACATTAAATACACAGAGTTACCTACCAGCAATAGGAGAGTCCTTTGAAAAGAAAACCTAGAAGTTATTTTAGCAGAGACTATATTTTTTGCTAAACAAAATTTTTTCAGAAAACACATGTTAAAATGCCACTGAAGACTGTTAAATTTGAGTGAAAGGGTTACATAAATTCCTATGAATTATTTTGATATTATTTTTATGGTCTTTATTTTCCCCTCTTACATTTTGCAGCTTTTATATTTCGATTGGTGTAATTTGTGAACATGAAAAAACATGTTGGATCTCTGGTGAACAGCTGATGGATAAGAAAAAATAAAAAAAAGTATTTCAGCTTATTCCAGATAAAGACATTGATGTCCTAAGTTAACATTGAGCTAATGTGCTTTAAATTTCAAAGCTGAAACACATATGAGGTTGTATGTGGAAACACTGCTGTGGATGTGAGCAGTATAAATGGGTTTTAACTTATTGTGTTTCATGCAAGCAAGTTCTGTAAATACCTGGCTAATGGGTATGCACTAATCCTGCTCTCCTAATAACAATTACAGTTTACTTTGAAAGTGAAATGATGCATATGAAGCCATGCATTATATGTCATAAATAAATATATCAATTTTCATGCACATCAGTTTTTGAATGGTCATTTCTCATTAAATTTTCTGAAAAGATTTGGTTTATTCATACATTTATTTAGCATATGTATTTGTATGAATCAGGATTTTATCTGCAGACTGAGAGTCTCCAGTGCTTAAGGGAAATACTGACAGCTGAATGTCTAAACCTTTTTCTGGTTAAATGTTATCCTTGGTTGTCTTCAGGAGCACAGACTTTGCAGCCAATATTTTTTCTACAGTTTTCCTAGTTTGTGCATCATGTTTTCCTCATCCTTCCCTAGACACAGCAAAAATGGGCTCTGTTTTATAAACACAGTAGTCAGCAATTCCTAGAAAAGTGAATATTTATTTTAAAAAGGAAAATCCTGCAAGAGAATTATTAAAAATTCAGAAGTTTCTAATTTTCTATTAATAACTGGAAAACGGAGGTTTTTCCATTGTCTGTGGTGTTATAACTGAGCACAGCTAGAATGTTATTTCTTTGGCGTATTGCTCTGGACCTTTGGGGTATGATATAAGGCACAGAGCATTCAGAGCACTGCAGCAGCTTTCTGCTTACTGAATAACCAGGGGAAATAGCTGTAGAATGGAGTCAAGGAGAATGATGGTCAGCAATAATTCTGACTGCACAGTTTTTCATTGGCAAATGTCAGATTGCTGTAACCCCAGGATGCCTTAACTGTGATGAGTTTCTGGTCACATACCCCAGACAAACCAACAGCTCAGTGCTTAGAGGCAGGCAAGAAATGTAGTTCTCTGAAGTGACCCCTGAGCCTTTTTTTCATGGGCCTCTCACTTCCCTGAATGGAAATTTTTCTTTAGGAATCAGGGAGAAAAATAGGGACATTATATAATGAAGAACTCCATAGTAGGTAGAAGATTATGACTGGTATTCCCTTTCCAGTTAATATGTTATTGCTTACACAAAATGAAGTTATTCCAACATGGGAGATGGATAGCACTTATCCCAGAATACCCCTGTACTAGCAATTCAGTCATTCAAAGGATGGTAGAAGATTAAGATTTAATATCCAGCCTGTATCTGACTTTTAGATGCCTCAAATACAGGTTTTCCCATGGTGTGCTTTTGTATGAAGAATATTCCAAGTATATTAGTGGTGCTGAGAAATACAGAGCCTGTGTTGCTCTGTGCCTGGTTTTTGGTGTCAGCCCTGCAAGGCACAGGTGTCTGTACAGCACAGCTGCTCTTGTAGATGCCCAGATGGCCAGACCTTGTTTCCCTGATTTCCCCAGACATAACAATAAGATAAGAAAACCTCCAATAGTACAATTAAACAAAGAAATACCTGCCCTGCCACCCTTGTATTATCTCCTGCATTACTGGGTAGTTTGCTCTGTGGTACCATTGGAGGCATGTGGACCCCTGGCCACTGCAGGAGTGGCCAGCACCACTCTTGCTGGAAGATCACCTCAAAGTAGATGTGCCCAATACAGATCTTGGCCATCTCTGTCTCTTGAAGTTGTTGCCTGTCTGAGATCTGAAATAGGGCAGATTTGGACCTGCCCATCATCCTCTTCAGTGGAGATAAGGTGTCTGCTTCCCACAGCAGGGTTTTTTAACCTTGGGTCAGGCATCTGTCCTCCCTATGTCCCTAACCCCTCTTTACAGAGGTCAGGACAAAAAGACGGCCTCTTTCCACTTAGCATCCTGTCAGCATTAGATGTTGCCTTTGGTAAATCAGGGTATGTAACTCCTGACAGCTTTCCAGGTGTTTGTTTTATCTTGGGAAAACTGGCCTTTTCTAATTTTTAGGAACCAGCTCTGAGGAAAGATGGTGACAGGTGCTGAGAGAACCCTGTAAAGACAACCAAAGCACAGATGGTGGGACCTTCTGCTTCTGTCTCCTTCCATGCCTGCTCAACTCCCGCAGAGTCTGCAGGCATTAGTTTCAGCCCTGCATCCATGTGAGTGAGCAGTGGGGCACTCTTCATCTCTCTGATATGTTGGGTGTGTGTTTTGAGGACCACACTATTCCATGTAGGGCTGTTTTGTATGTCAGGCTCCAATAGGGCAGGCCTATATAGTACCTGCATTATTGATGCAAAGTTGGGCTGTGCTTGGCTTGCCTTTTGCTCAGAGAAGGGTGTTCTTAAGTACCACCTTCATTCAATTGGGGTTTTCTTTCTTCTGTACATTTGCCTTCTTAGCTGCAAATGACAGTGCAGAGGAGTAAAAGCCTCTAAATACCAGAGCAGCCAAATCAAGCTCTCATGCTAGAGCTACCATCAGTTTGTCTCCATCTACAGAATGGGGATGGTTTGGAATTCTTAATACTAATATCACAGGAGCATTAGTTCCTGCCCTCAATAAAAGAACTGTTGAAAAGACCCTTGAAAGGATTACTTTGTGCTGCTTTTAACAAATCTGGTTAGTGGAGGCAGAGTTTACCCCTGTGTGCTTTCCCAAACTGCAGTACACCAAGTGGTGATCTGTTGGTAGAGTCTGTCTGTGAACTCTGTGCCTTTCCAGCAACCCCTGAGAACAATGAACATGGACATCAATGAAGCAGGCCTGGTTTACTGCTGCTGGGGGTCGGTCCAGCACCCGTAGCTTTTTACCCTGTGGGTACTGGCAAAGTAATTCCACAGGAAAAAATCACAACTGGATCTCAGCTTTTGTATTCGGGGGTGGGGGGATGTTTGCATTTCATTAGTGTTAAGTTTGCTATTTCCAAGGATTGGGAAGAAACATCTCTTCCCTCTTTTCTAGAATATAGAGTGATGTTTACTTTCTCATTTTGAAATTTTCGCATCTTGTGTAACAGCTGTGCTAGGGCAGGACTCACTCTCTGCTGAACTGCTGCTTTTTTTTCCTTTGGCCTTTGTTAAAATTTCTGATAAATAACAGACTGTCTACAGCTGTTCAAATGATGTTGCTTTTTCTAAGTGTCACTTCGGTGTTCATTCCCACCAATGTAGGCTTTGCTTTAGAAGGTAAATAAGGGAGAAATAGGGCTTGCTGTTGAGTAAAATTGAACATGTGGGCAGTGGGAAAAGAATCTGAAATGTGAATTGCCCAAGCCTGCAGAAGCCATCCACCTCCAGCTGTGATGGAGACACTGTAACATCTTGGCAACATTGCTGTGTGCAATTTTCTTTAAATAACTAGTGGGTTTTTTGTTTGCTGCAGTTGGTGCAATTTCTTCACATTTTCTCATTTGAAGGTAATCTGCTCCTAAGAAGTGATTAGTGTGATTTGTACATGGAAGGCTTTGCTGGGCTTTGAATTTTTGCTGTGGCATTAGTTATACCAGTGCTATTGGGATCACCACTGTAATAAATAATGAGAAGATAATATGTGTGACTTAATAGTATACTAATCTATTGTTGTAAAGATAACTTGTATAATTTATATTAATTCATGATTTAATTTATCTGGAAGCTTGCTCTAAGAACTTTATAAAATCACTGTTCTTTAATAAATGCAACTTTTGAACAAGGATTTTATTTTTCACATGCTGTGTCTCTCCTTTACACAGCAGTTGTTCTGTTCGTATTTTTTCTTAACCCTTAAGTACAGATCTCTCTAAGAAACTGAAGGGCAAATTTTGATCTGGATTTGAAAAACGTATCAACAATTTTGAAGAAACCAAATGAGTGCAAAGTTTTATCTCTGTTTGAGGTTAGAAATTGAATTTCTATATTAATATTTAGGTGAGGCAAATATTAGATTAATTTGATTTATTTCTGGTTGCAAACTTCTTCTAAAGACAAAAATATATAACTTATAATTCCAAAGAGAAAGGAAAGGGAATGAACTGAAGTAACTCAACTCTGTCCTTTCCACAGCTGAGGACACAAAGTAATAATTGTTGCTTAGCTCAATTATCACACAAAAAACCAGCAAGTCATTCATTTCCACATGAAAAAGCATAAAAATAGGGTTTCTGTAAGACTAATTGGAAGGTTTAATATGAGAATGTCAGTGTGAAGGTTTCCTTTTAAAGGTGTTAGGTCTGCTTGGGTTGGAATTGGTCTTGCTTTTGCTCAAGCATAGCTAGAGTAAACCTGTAGCAATTAAATAAATGGAGAGCCAGTGCCATTGTTTAAACAATTTTTTGACAAATATGACAGTCCAGAACCTCAGCTGCTCTAGTATTTGAAAACCTTTCTCAAGGTTTTTATCATTGTAACAATTTACATCCTATATAAGCCAAATGTGTTGGTTCCAGTATAGTACCAGCACTTACTGAGAGACAGTAGATCCAATGGTCCTGTAATTTGCTCAGTTGCTCTTTAAATACAGGATGCTGGCTTACAGCAGTGCTGTAAGGCAGATAGATATAATTCAGTTGTTAGACATGAAATTCTGGTACTTTTGGAAGGAAGCTGGGTTTGTCAGTTACAGGGAGATCTCCAAAAGGAATTTGAGAATTTTGTGAGCATGTGCTTCAGGTTTGCTCAACATTTTGAGGCAAGTGTAAATCACTTCTAAGTAAGCTGTGACGAATGAAATGTTCCTAATTACAAGCTGCTAGCCAATCTTTACACTATTTTTGCCTTAGCACTACTTAAATTTCTACAGCATATTTTATAGACAAGAAAGTGTGACTAAATACCTGCAACATCAGTAGACTCATGCAGGAATAACAGTGAGAAGAAGCAGAACTAATTCCTCTGGTTGAATATATTAAATATTTATTGGATTAGAGGTGATAAATTGGGAATCTCAGGCCAAATCTGGGTAATCAGCCACTTCAGGCACTTTCTACCAGCTTGGCAGAGAGGCTAGGGACTTAATAGAGGTAGAGTGTGAACTACACTCAGGTTTCCTGAGATAGCTCAGTTTCTTGAGGTTTATGGGCAAAATTGTGACTAATGAGAAATGCGTGTCCCTCTGGAGCACAGCTGCTGGTGCTCACTGGATGAGTGAAGACCTGCAGGCCATTTTTTAGTTGCAAGTGTTTTAATAGTGTCAAACACTGGATTTTTAATCATCTTTTCAAATAGCATCAAAAACAAACATGCAAATTGCTGATCTTGGTTGATCTTGGGACCCATTTTCCTGCGACAGCTGGGGCCATCTTAGAAGAAAGCAAAAATAACAATGCGATAAAAGAGTTTCTCTAGACCTTTGTAGTTGGTGAGAGAGGATGTTCAGTTTAACCCACATAGTGGCCATAATGCACAAACAGCAGGGCTCGTGTGTGCTATTTTCTGATGTGTGGTTCAGGAGGCTGACCACCAGCTGCTGCTCATGGGGTGGGACAGCCACACTCTGAGCGTTGGGCAGATACACATCTAGGCCTCCTCCGCCAGGAGACAAAGATGTGCGGCTGCAACACCCGCTGAACCTATCTCTGATGCTGCTCTTGCTCATCTCTAACAGTTGTACTGAGGCCCTACATCTGCAACAAACAGGATTTTTGGTTCAATATTTAAATGTTTTTGAAATGGGGCTATCATGCAAAGAGGAACTAGGGCTCTTCACTGTGTTCATGCAAAAGGGTACTTGGAGAATTGGAAGATTTTCTATGTTTAGTGAGTCACTTATTCACTTTATTATGGATATATCATATTTGTGTCATAGAGTCACTTTATTAGCTGACACACCAACCCTGTTGAGTCTCAATAAATTGTAGTCTGTTTTGAAAGCAGAAATGAAGCCAGGAGTACCAGCAGTGGTAGAAATCAGACAGCACTTTGCTGTGTCAAAGCTGGTGTTGTCTGACATTTCACCTTGAACTGCCTGGTGAGAATTTTAAATGTGGAGATATTAGTCGGCATCATGGTTATGGTATGCTGCATTTTTATTACCATGTTTTTTTCATGAAAAGTGGCTTTTCTGTACCTACAACAAGCATTCATTCCTCATCTATACCATATGTCTACAAATATTGTATCTGGAGACTGTATTTTTAACAAATAAATAATTTACTTTTTGTAATAGGTGCAATAGATAGAGAAGATCTGCTTTGGCAGGCAGTCCTTTGCTTTTACACAGGGGTATTCTACCTTTTGCAACTGAATCATAGTATTTGCTTGTCTGTTCAAGTGAAATGCCCTACACAGGATTTCTATACCCAGAATTAGAATTTAGGGATTCCTGAATATCATTATTGTTTCACTTGTTTTTTAAACCATTTCCTAAAATCCTGTTTAAAAAAAGAAAAGGAAACAAAACCCAACCATTCCCCCAATCTTTACTGCGCTAATATTTGTGGAAGAAAAGCTGCAAAAACACTTTATGCAGAGCATATGAAAGGGAAATGGTTTTAATTTTTAACCATAATATTTTACTTTCCTGAAATTTGTCTTCTCTCTTGGAGGTTTGTAGAAGGAAAGAGAATCTGTAACCCCCTATGCCAGCATTATTTGGAATATCTTCTATATTTTCTATAGTTACAAATGTCTTTGATACATTGGAGAAAGAATTTATTGGAACAATATGTTCAGTTAAATTATGAATATTTTGGCTTGTGCCGTATCCCAATTCTGTTTTATTTACCTATTTTTTCATGCATACAACATTCCTATTAACTTCTGATGACATTATATTCTCTGCTTCCCACAGCAGAATAGGCTTTTCTTACCTCTTTCCATTACAGCAGTGAGTAAAACGTGCTAAAAATGTGTGTGTGTGTGTGTGTGTGTGTGTGTGTGTGGTGTCCGGTGTTTACACTTTTAGTGGACATTTCACTCCCAGCCTTTTCCATCCTCAATGCTTTATGTGGTCAGCTGTGGCTCTGCAAACCTGGCCAGCGCCCTGTGGGAAGGCATGAATAGCCCTTGTTGTGCAGCACACCTGTGTTCTGTGCACAGCTGTTTGGTTCACAACAGGGTTGCTGTTAGCATTTATGAAACGTTTTCACACCACCCACCCACTATCCACTGGCTTATAACATTTGCTGGCACTTCTGTCCGGCTTGAACTTTTTTTTTTTTTTTAATTTAAAGGACACCAGGATACTTTATGCATAGGAAGAGCAAGCCAAATTGGCACGGCATGTTATTAAAAATATTCCCTCTCTCCTATGTCAAAGATTGCTCTTTTTCTGTCTGTAGTAAATCTCCAACTATAAGAAAAAAGTGTTGCTATTTATTTTGCTATTTTTATATAGTTTTCTATTTTAATTTTTTTTCCTAGTTATCAGACAGTTTTGTGCTGGCCAGAATTTAAAGAAGCTGGAACATTACTTTGTATTTCTGTGTATTATTGGAGATGCAGAGTCACCCATCTCGTTGTATATTTTCTCTGTATGTTACATTAAGAATTTGAGACACTGAGCAATAAAAGTCTGCCACTGTAGTACTTTTTTAAACCCCCAGAATTGATTGGATGGATAACTTTAACTCTTCTGAGAGGAAATAGGCTAAAAGCTCACTTTCCTGGTACTCAAGTCTTCAAAATGGAAAACTGAACTAAAATAAAAAAACTAAATACAAAATGAGGTGGCTAAGTGAAGCAGGTGTTCCATATGGAGGGGAAGAAAGACAAATTAATGTACAAACTGCTTCACTTCTATAGGAGAATGCTATTTAAATACGTAGACTGGGAAGACAGCTGAACTCTTCTGTGCAGTTTTATCAGCTGTGTTTTGTATTTCTCCATGACACAGTATGTGGCTCTTTTCTGAAAGCAGGACAATGTGTTTTGACAGCCCTTGGCAGGGAGAGCAACAGTGAGAAAAGCAAACCAAAGTGATTCAAATTAACACGAGCTGGCTGTTGCGAAGCTGGTCCGTCCAAAGCATGTCCCATGAACAGAGAACCTCAGATATTTTAAGTTTCAACATAGTGAACTGGGTTAGAAGCACTGTGCTGGTGCTGCCCACCATGCTTCCACCTATGGAGAACTCCACTTTCCTTTGGTAAGGAATTCTACAGGGGCATTTAGCTCTAGACCTGTTTGACAAGGTAAACAGGTCTTATATTGATCTCTGTGTAGGGTCTGCAAGGAAAACAGCATCAAGCAGGAAGGCAAATCTCAATTAAATTGCTTTGGGTAACCTTGACCATTTCATTAGGGGATGGCTTCCATGGGAATTTGTTTATTTTGCCATAACTGCTGATGGTTTTTATTTTTTAAACCTTTTAATGCTGATCATAAGGAAAAATATTGAGAATTTCCTATGCTTTGTTTTCTAAACACTTCTAATTCAAAAGAGGAAAAAGTCTTAGAATCAAAGATTTTCTGCTCAAGCTAGAGCAATTTCAGTGAGGTTCAGTCCTGCTGACTTTATTCAAATATGACTGGTTTGAGGAATTTAAAGAGGTCTAGAAAAGAAAACTGTTTAAAGTGCATCAAAGTTGAAAAATCTGGTTTTTGTAATTCATGTCCACTTTTGGCCTTGCAGGACAATCTTTTCCTTTCATATTCATTTGCTGATGGTAAGAACATGCTGCTTTTTGAGATGCACAATCCTACAACCCATCTCTCCATTTTGTGCATCACAAAGTTACTTTCCTGCATGTTCTGACTTCCTAAGAATACTCCTTTTATTTAAGATACTTTCATTTTGCTTCTCTTCTGAAGAGGCACTCACCTTCTCCCAGCTCACCACCAAATAAACCTTAATTTAGTTAATTCAAAGTATCTGCTGTTTTCTTCTTATTCCTGTACCTACCTACATTCTACTTCTCATATCCAGTGCCTTCCCACTCTCTTTCCAGCTGGAAGACCTCATCTTCCCATTATAGTAAAACTCCCTTAAGAGTTATGAGGAGGAAATTAACCCTTCCACCAGTACCTCAGACCCTTATGGTCTGTAATAGATTCTATCTGCACTGGGCCCTGTTAAGAAGAAATTGTTGCAGATGCAAGAAATTAAGTGATTTTCCCAAGGTCATTAAGAAAGTTAATGGATAAATTAAGAGCAAATCTCGCGGATCCTAATTTGGGCTGTGGAAGCTGTATTAGCAATGGTGAGGAGGGTAGAAAGTCCAGGCAGATGATTTGCACTTCTTACTTACGGCCAAATATGACACAAATAGAGGCAACCCCAATTCCCGATGAGGAGAGGCGGGAGAGTGGGACATAATTCAAGCTATTCAGATTCTGCTATTTAGCATTTGCCGATCACTAATGTGATATTTGCAAAGTATAATATTTTCTAACAGCTGTAAGAACAAGAGAGCCTAAAATTTCTCCCCATACATAATATCCATGAAATTGCATTGAATATTGTAATGATGTGTTATGCTGCCATTAGCTCCCCGTGAATACCTAATTTGGAAGGTTAATGAAATTGACAAATGTGTGTACTGTATGTGCATTGTCAGTACTAGTTAATGGCAACTCTCACATTTTTATTTGGAAAATTATATAAAGCTGAAAGTGACAATTACTGTAACTTCATCTTTTTTGGAATCTAGCAGAGTGTGCAGTTTATTTAAATAGGGTTGTATGTGTTTTAAATTTGTATACCATCATATGAAGTCCTTTGCTCATCATGTGATTATATACTTAATTTTTGTATGAATGAATGCAAGTATTGTGGTCTTTTACAGCATATTGGGCCAGTTTTTTTGGCTTTTTTTTTGGTGTATTCCACACTAAAATACCATAAGTCCTTGTCCTTCTGTTGGCTCAACAGTGCTTGATTACAAAACTTGTGCCATTTAATTCAAAGAGACATCACACATTCAAAATGAATTTCCCCAGGCAAGGAAAGTATGCTAGAGCACAATGAAAGAGTATGCTCTTGTATTTTCTGAACATGACTGAGCACCAACAAGGTCACTAGCAGCTGCTTCCATGTATGAATTTGATGAGATCCTTGAAGTCTGGCCCCTAGTTATTTCTGTGGCTTTAGAGAGTGCTTCTTCAGGTCAAGGTGTATAGAGTCAAATTTGATTTCTTCTTTTGGCTTAAAGCTGTTCAGTTAGACAGTTTCACATAGTGAATGATCCCTTATGGTCCGGGAGATCTCAGTTTCATCTCCTGGGAAGTGAGAAGAGACATTATGGTAATCCTCTGTGATGCACCACAGAATGGATAGTGTTGCCACATCCAAGCCTTGCAGGCTAGAAAAGAGTGTATGGATGGAGTGATAGCTGCACAACCCACTTCCCCTGTTACTTAATTTTTGTGCATCTCTTCAACTCCTTGTGGAGTTTCTTCTGAGGAAGCAGGTGTCGCAGAGGAGGGTGGCTGCCCTGAGGAGACCATATGTGTCACTTCCAAGAACAAAGCAGTCTTTTATACCCAGCACTATATTGAGCCTGTGAGTCATGAATCTTTAGATCAATAACCAAAATGTTTTTAAATGTGGGGGCAGCCCCAAACAGGGTGACTCAGCACCGCAGCTCCACATTCAGCAGGCCTTGGTGCACGGTCTGGTTCCAGATGACTGCTCTCTGGAGCGGGCTGGCTGATGTGTGGGGGCTGAGGTGCTGATGCAGGCACAGCTGAGTGGGGTTTGCTTTTTGATACTCAGTACACCTGCTCTGGGTCAGCTTCAGGCAGGAGCTGTGCTCTAGGGGTGTCCAAGGGTTGCCTGCAAGTCAGTGTCCCATCTGACTTTCTGGTATTTTTTATAAGGTGACTTGGAGTTGCTGAGGCTTAAGACATTCTTAGGCTTAGATTCTGCTCTGGCTTTCCCCCCTTTATTCATGTTGTATTATAAATATATGTCAGAATCTACTGGAAGAGTACATCTATTTAAATCCTCTCTTGCAGGTGCCATGGATTCCTGTAGCCTAAATATCCTGAAAACTATTCAACACTTGTCCTTCTCACACTTGACAGCAAGGACTCTTTCTGCTTTTGCTCCAGGCCTAGTGGCCATGTCACATCGGGCTCAAGGTAATGTTCAGGGAGAAGCTGGAGTGCATTAATCATCCCACAGACCTCTACGCTAAAAGCACAGATCATGCTTTAATGTTAGCATCAGCTGTGATTGTCTATCTATATGCAGATTTGAAATAAGAAATTTGGAGCCTGGAAGAGCTTCACACTGAGATTTGTCTTGATAAGTAGGAGTGTTTTGCTCCTCTGTGGATTAATGATTTACTGATAGCTCAGTAAAGGATAAGAGATATTTGCACCTGGCCTATTGAAGGGAGATTTGCATTTGAAAATGTTAGGCCAGTAAATAATCCAGGGAGATGACATTGAAGCCAACACCTGAATGAAGGAGGGGAGATGAATTTGAATGAACCTTCATGCAAAACTCCAAGAAGGAGTATAGGGTTTTAAGTTAACCTTCTTCCTTGGCTGTGAGGTCCCTTCTGCAAATATGTATTTGTGGTGGAGGGTGTACACCAGCTCTGAGATACTGTCCCTGTGGGTCAGATGTGGTTTAGATCTTGTTTGGCAGTTAGATACAAAGTGAGACAAGAAGGAAAGAGATGATGGTGGGGCCTCTTGGACTTGATTTTAGAGAAAGTTTTCTTTCCTTTTGCAAGCCATATGTTAAAAATCTCTATAACTCTCTTGCTTATTTTGGATTTTATAAATAAGTATTTTTCCTTGCTTTTGACTTGGCTTGTGCTGAGGATGATTTCTAATGTTGGCTAGCATAAAAAACCTATTCTGAAAACTGGTATATGGGCACAATGTAGTAACATCTAAGTCCTCATGATCTCCCGTATCAACAGAAATCGCCAACTGTGCATACTGTGGGACAGAAAAGCATCTATTAAAGCAGGAAAACTATACTAATATAAAATGTTTTGTTGATCAGCACAAGGCAGAGGGGTCTTGTGCACACACAGAGGGACAAAAAGGACATTGAACCTCAAGTTTTGTGTTCCTTTCCAGGGCTTTGGGGGAGCACAGAAAAAGCAGTTGACATGCTCTAGCTTTCCTTGAAGAGCTGTGCCTCTTGTATATAGAAAGATATTTGGTAGCTCCTGCAAGCCTGAGCATATTTGATAGGCATATGCATTCTTCTATTCTTTTCTGACCAATATGTTTCTGTACTATGTGTGTGCAAGAGGGAGATAGATAAAATTTCTGATGATGGATCAGATTTCTTTCAAGGTCAGGAACTAAAGTTATGTACTCTTAACTCATTAAATTGAAAGAACTTACAGAAAGAAAGTAATAATGAGGAATTGTTTCAAATTAAGTGATTTTTCCTCAAGAAATGTAATAGAGTCACCAAATTTTTTTCAGCTTTTTGGCATTTCAAGTAGAAGTAGAAGAAGATTAATGGTGAGTAATACTGAGAGATGATGCTGCAAGGACACAATAGAGAATGGGCCCAGAAGTAGCAGGGAGTCCCTAGGCTGGGAATGAAAGAGTTTTACCATCACCTCTAGTAGTGATTTGTTCTAGGAAGCTTACTCCCACCCTAAGGGTAGCATGTGTGGAGCCCTGACTCCTCAAAGACCACTGACTTTGTCAACAGCTAAGATGCCACCAAGAGAAAGGAAACCTCTCTAGAAGAATGATCATTTTCATTAAACCAAAAAAAAAAAAAATCTGCTGGAAATCTGGATACAAGCAGAGTGTCTACACAGGTCAATAGGAAAAAATGAAAGTGAGTAACATAGCAGAAAGTTCTCTTAATATCTGTGGAACAAAGCAGAGTTTCCATCTATCAAACAGTTGTGGAAAATTATTGATTCATTACGATGTATTTCAACATTCAGTGAAAAAACTCTCACTGACCTCAAAAGATGCCAAACTGAACTCAGTGAAGGATAAAAAATATGCCCTGGTCATTCAGCAGTAAATTTGGAGAATTAAGGTTTAATTTGCTTTCTAACAAAAAACACCAGGTATAACACACAGAGCCAGAGAGTGGGTTTATTTTCTAATAAAACCCACCAGATATAACACACAGAGAGCCATGTTATAACTCCCCTTTCCTCAGCTTGAAACACACCATTAATGAATGTGTGAATGTGTGATACTTGAGGTGTAAGAAATGATACTACAGTAGAAGAGGCAAAAATTAGAGTTCAGAGCCCTGGGAAGGGCAATTATTCTGTTGCTTCTTAAATGTATTTATTTCAGCATATTTTCCTAAAATGACTGTACTAATGAAAAAAAAAAAAAAAAAAGACAGGGTGCAGTTTCTCTGGCTGTGGTTAGTACATGCCATAGTTCTGCCTATGTAGCTGTGTCCCAAGCTAGAAAAAAACTGTGCTTTGCCACTCAAGAGCAAAGAGTCTTGATTAAAAAACTCATGGTTTAACCTCTGGCTTCCTAACCTTTGGTTTTAAATGTAAGGGGGAAATACTTTACCATTATAGTTTTATTGAATCAAGCAGACACAGACAAAAGACCAGAGTTTTTGATGTGAATTTGTGTTGTGGTACTTTCTAAATGGGAGGTAAAAAGTGAAATATTGCTTCTGTCTGAGGTTGGGGCCAGACATCCTACTAAATCTAACCTACCCAGATTTCTCTGCTAATCCTATGCTTTTGCATCTGATGAACTACAACTCAGGATATTTAGCTTTGTTCAGACACTGACAGTATGGAAGTTTTTGTGGCTTTCATGGGATTTCTGATCTTTTATCTGTTCTTTGATTAAAGGTATGTTACTCATAATACCCAGCTTTCAAAATTTCCCCTATTTCTTCCATGGTTTGTCATAGTCAAACTGGAATTTCTGCCAGGTGGAAGTACTCTGCCCATTGTCTACTCCAAAATGGTTTAGTCTATGTGGAATTAACTTTCCATTATCACAATCCAGGGTTAGCAGTGTCTTTCACAATCCCCTGGTCTTCCTTGTTCCCCTGGTAGAAAATCATCTTTCTGGATCATATACAAGGAATTCAGGTGTCACAGAGGTCGGAACAGAATTACCAAAGAGATAGAGGAGGCTAACAGCCCTCCCTGATGAGGTTCAAGTCCTTACCATAGTGTTCTATGTCACATCCTGCCTGAGCTGATGTCCAGTGTATAAAAGCTGGAAATAAATAACTGCACATATTCCAGTCTCTTTCTTTCCTGTGTTGGCTCTGTGGGTTTAGTTCACTATGCTAGCCTTTGCTGAACTTCGAATTTGTTATTGTTTTCAGGACAATGATTGCTGTCAAGCCCTTCAGGGACAGGTTTCAAGTGGCAGCTATGTGGGATAAATGCAGCATGTGGAATACAGGGCCCGAGGGATGCTCAGCACCCAGCATTACAGGATTCTGCCTTTTTCTTGTCTTTGGTGAGTCTGCCTGGGTGAATGAGGCTTACCTGTGGGAGTTGTAAAGTATGTTGCTAAGTTTATTTTTGGTGTTTCTTTTAAAAATCTTCTGTGCCTGTTGGCAAACATAAGATGTTTGTTTTCAGACTCTAACTTCTCAGGTAAAGCTGTCATGTTTATTCTGACTCACTACATCAACACATAAACATGAGATTTTTGTTTACATTTATTACTCTTTGTGTATCTTTATATAGCCTGGAAATATTTTTGTCAAGGCTTTATTCATTTCCAGTGTATGAAAGAATGAGGGAAAAAAGTGCCACTACATAACCTAATCTCAGAAGTTGTATTTGAACAATATGTTGGCTGTGGCACAGGAGGATACAGTTAAACCTGAGGCAGGTTTGGGTTTACAGCTTCTGGTATAACTAACAACCTTAGCTTTGACCATCACTTATTATTAAAAATAATTTTCCACTTTTCAACATGAAAGCTGTGAATCATGCCTGAAATGAGTGTTGCCTGTGTGGTGCATTTGAGGAATGGTTTGGGGCAGGTTAACTTGGTTCTATAATCTATCATCCACTTTGCAGTGCTTTAATCTACTAACATTTTCACAGGCTGCAGACAGTGGCTCTCTGCTCAGATTAACCACAAGCTCATTCTGTTTCACCACAGTTTGACCTCTCTGATGTGAATGTGGCTACACATTAATGTGTTTGCAGACTGTGTATGTATATTTGGCTATAGATGTGTCAAGGCATGCATAGCACAGAAATTGTTTTTATTTTTAAATGTGTTTGGTTTTGACTGTGATCTGTCTGGTCATTTATTCCTGGTAAATGATTTTTGTGGTGTCAGTCAGTTGTGGAGTGCTGATAAATATTGGTCCATTGTTTAAAAAAACCCAGAAGATTATTTGTGGAGAGTGTTACAGAATCAGGTCAGAAAAGACCTTGCCAGGTCATCTAGTCCTGCTCTGTTGCCTTAAGGTAGGTAGTCTGGACCAGTTAGTCCTCCCAATGTCATTTCTGGTATCTTGTCTTTCTCAGCATGCTGTGACTCCATCTTATTGGAACGGACCTCTGCTTATTTCACAAAGGTGAGCCACAGGCTTGTGGAAACCAGATGAACCCTCCTGCTCCATCTCCTTGGCTAGGGACATAGAGAGAGGCAGAGCAGGCAGCAGAAGGTCAGGACTGAGCTAGGACAGCTGAAGCTCTCATCTGAATGCTCTCAAGCATTCACATCCTTGGCTTGGGGTTGTAACTGTTGAGTTTGGATCCTTGCTTCTCATCTGCATCAGGTCCTTCACACTGACCTCAGCAGAGGCTGTTCTGAAGTGAAGAGCAAGCTGATCCTGCTGTCCATTGAATTAGTAAGTGCAAGTAGCCCCTATGACTGGCTAAATGACAGGATGTTTGAGGGAGACAGCAATATGCCACAGAAATGCATGTTCTCACCTGAGGCACCAGCACTCAGTCTTTGCTGCGCACTGCAAGGTCAGTGTCTCCAGAGGATGACGGGATCTCTCAGCAGGTCAGTGCTGGTGAGGGATGTGGTTACTTCCAAATGCTCTTGCAGTTCTCTCCGTCCTTAGTAACCTCTCCATACTGAAATGTGCTGGGCTGTTGGCAGCAGGTTCTCCCAGTGAATGATGAGCAGGGGGAAAACCTGGCTGTCCATCTTGCCAGCCTGTCACAAAGTGCCAGTCAGGCTGTGTTCAGTTGCTGTGCTCTGCAGTGCCCAGCCCCACCAGGGTCTGCTGCCCCATGCTGGGGTGTGGGGCTGGGCTGAGGCCAAGGCCAGGCTTAAAGATATACCCCTTAGACACTACCTTCTTATCCAGCCTGGTTTTAATTTTCATTGCTGTAGTTTCAAAGGAGCTTGTCCAAATGGTCAAAGAGCACTCCCAGGAGCTCCTTCAGGGGTTTCAGATGGTTTATTTTTGAAGAGCACTTTCTCATTTGCTTTGACACCAGACATGCAAAGGTAATGTGCTCCTCTCCCTTTCTGTCTTTTTTTTTTTCCCTAGCATGTAGGAACTTGTAATCGGTTTCATTGTGCAGATGAAAAACTGTATCTTGAGCAATCTCTATAAATGTCACAGGGATGTTTTTTTTTCCAAGTGTTTACTGAGAACATTTTATGTTTTAGTGTTTCTATCATAAATACCTTTTTGTTAATCTTTCACCCTCGCTAAATCTATTACAAGCTTTAATCAACCTTTCTAAGCAGTAATAAAATGTTATCAGCAGTTGGCAAAGATTATAAGTGAGAGACCCTAATGTTTTCTAATGATTGTCATTATTTAGAAGGTTGGTTGTAGTTTTACAGAAAAATAATTAGATCTATCACATATGTTTGAAGAGAGGGGAGTGTAAGTCCTCAGATAGTTTACTCTCAAGAAGTCTAATTTGTAAATAAGTACTTAAAAAGAAATAAACCAACAAGCTAGAGCTGAATGGAAATTCAAGATCTGTTTAGGCAAATGAAGGCAGAAGAGAGCATGCTTTATGTTTAAAAGGCAAGATATTCCCCAGGTGAATACATACAGTTCAAATCTTTCACCTACAGGTCAACAAGACCTGAAGTCTGAGTTTCTAAGTCTATAGCACCTTCTTTATCATCTTGCTACATTGCTACATTGTTACTCACATAAAAATAGGCTTTGTGAAACTCTTACTTTGTATTATGCAAATGATCTTTCCTTTTAAGAAACAGTCAATACTGTTTCACTTACATGACATGTTTCTGCAACTGGAGAAGTGAAAGGTGAGAATTTCTTGGTCTCCTTAAAGTTTAAAAATTTTGGGTGGGTTTCTTTAAATTTGTTTTATTTTGTTTTGTTTGGTTAGATTTGGTTTATAAGGGAATATCATCTAAGCACTATGTTATGGGTGAATTTCAGTATTGATGTACTCAAACAAGATACATTTCCACGAATTCTCAATGGTGTGACAATATTTTAGTTCTTACTGTCCTGATGCATGTTGTTGCTGAATCCAGAGAAGATGCAGCCCTAGGCTTAGCACAAGCTAAATTTGGTATGTGCTCCATGCATGGTGTTCAGTCAGCTGTCCCACACCTCCTGTCTCATCTCCCTATCCATCATGGTGCAGGAGCTTCCTACCTCCAGGTTCTGTTCTGTTCCTGAAGCCAAAGAAGTTTTTACTGCACCCCTGGTACATCCCTTGGGCTTTAAGAGGATCACAGCCAGGATCTATTCTTGGGCAGCAGTCCAATGGAATCTTCTTCCTTTTTTTGTTTTATCTTCTGTTGTATGACCCCCAGATGTGTGCCAGTAGAGAAAGGCCACCCACCTTTGAAGCAGCACATCAAATACTCATAGTGAGTATATCTACAGTACTCCCAGATGCTTGCTTGTGCCACAAAACTGAAATTCTCACCAGACCAGGCAGGGAATGTTTTATAGTTTAATGTTGTTTCATGCCCAGTGAATGTTCACTGCTGACCTGATTTCAGAGGGTGTAAAAAACATCTGTGCAGGTGTTTAGGTCTTATGGATGTGTTCCCAGAAGCAAGCAGACATGTAGACACAAACACACCCACACACACACACACACACACACCCACACACACACACACACCCCTTCAATCCTTTAGGCTAAATGATCAGTTTAAGCACAAGTGTGGACCAAATCAGATTAGTGTAACTGAACTGGATCCTAGCTTTTCAGTCTCAGACCTCATCCAGTCTAATTTTAAGCCTCAAAACTGCAACTCATTGCCCAAATGCACCCTTTTCCCTGGCATCAGTTTTCCTATTGCTCAGCACGTGGATCATCTATGCACTCAAAATGCACTTGCAAATGATTATTAATCTCTGTGTATTTTTTGAAAATCTTGGTTTATATCTTGTAGTGGGTTTTTGTTGGCCAATGTAGATGCTGACGCTTTATTCCTGTCATCACCTCTTAGGCATTTCTAGTGTTATGCTGGCTGCCTTTTTTTGTCTCTAGTGATCTCTGTTTCTGCATATTCCAGAAACTTTCTTGTTTAACTCTGTTAACAAAGAAAGAATGAAATGTTTAAAAAAATTAAGCTGATCTTAGCTCCTTAGTAAACACTAACTGGTACTCTTTTTCTAAGCAAACTAGGCATTTTTAGGAATTTATTTTTTCAAACTCTCCATTACTCTGGAGAAGGATGTGCATCCTAAAGACATTATAAAGTAAGCAGAAAACCAAACTCAAAAGGATTGGCAGTGCTTAAAGTTAGCATTTGGATTATATCTGCAAGATGCAGCAGCAGTGTTTAAATGGGAAATTCCAGACTATAAATTCTTTTTCAGCTAGATTATATGCAGTACAAGTGTTGACTTTCAATTTATACCTTTGATATGACTCATTGAATGTTCTGATTCTTAGTTTATTTGTCCTGTCTTCAGCGAAATGGATTGAATACAGGGTTATCCAACCATGGTGCATTGTCTCTGTGCCTCAGATGTTATATTGGTGAAATCTTAGTGTCTGGCACTATCTAAGAGGAGTATAAAAATTTGATTTGGTCTGCAGCCAGTTTTCCTCCCACTCTGGAACAATGATGGAACATCTGGAGAACACTATTCATTAACCCAAATCCTGAACACTTCACATAATACCTGATCCTGTAAGAATCTGCTTAGTTTTCCAGCCTGTGTAATTTGTGCTGGATGCAGCTAGAGCATATTTAGTCAAAGGACCTTGTCTTTTACATTTTTGAGCTTTTATGTGACATTATGTTTTGTCATAATTGATGATAACAAGATTTCCATTTGTTTTCTGATTTTAAATGCCAGTTACATGCATGGTGGCTCACTCCATTCTCTCTCCTCCAGAAATTTCTCTTTTTTTGTCATTTGTATTTTCAGCTGGAGACCTTGGGGTTTTATTTTACCCAGGGTCTCAGCTGAAGCCATATGCCAAGAGGCCTCTTAACTTTCGTGAGGATGGATCTTGGAATATCAGACTGGCACCAGTGTGCCACTTTTATTGTTTTTCCTGCTTTCATAATCTCCCCTTCTCACAGTGGCAGATGCACACCAGTATTGTGGCTGTCAGAATAGCCATTTTCCTCCTGGGGTTTGATGTTGTGCTCTGGCCAGCTGCTGTGTGGTATACAAAAGGGATGCAGTTGGTACATCCCAAGGTTTGAATATCCCCTGTGATTTTACATTCTGTGCTTGCCTAAGAAAGGGATTGTGCTTGTGTCTTCTCATGACCTCAGATCCTCTGCATGGATTTGACTTTTGATGAGACTAAATAAAGCTAAACTCCTTAACTCTTATTTTAAAATGACTGTCCTAATGCAAAACATGGGAACTCATCTGTTTGTTATAGGAAAGGAGGAATAAAGCTGTGGTTAGAGCACTCTGGAACTCTTTTCTCCCTTTACAGTAAAGGTATGATCTATGCTTGACCTTGTGCAATTCACACAGACTGAGATCCAGAAAACACTTATGCACCTAAATCCCACTGTGGGATTTAGCCACCTGGATAGGAGAAAGGTCCAAATTTTCAAAAACCTAAGGTTTTCAGAACACTTCATCTGCAAAATGAACATGGAAGCTCGTAGTTTTCTTCAGCGGGCTGTCACGAGAACAGATATACCTTGTTTGTAACATGTAAGCCACTCATCTTTGTTAAGCCCAAATGCTGAATCAGAAGGATGTAAAAGTGTATGTTATCCCACTACCTGTTTTCAAAATGTATCATTTGCTGGCAGGATTTGGCACAAATGGAAGAGGATTTGGGACCAAACCTGAAAATTCTGTCTTTGCACTTTATCGATACAGCCTCCAAAGGCTTATATGAAAACAACTCAGATGTTTTCATATAAACCACTTTTCAAGGCCTTGACATCAGCACTGCTGAAAGAGTTAAGGACATTAGCTGGGTGCCATAAAAATACTTAGTATCTTGCATCTTCAAAGCAATGTACAAATATTAACTAATTAATCTTCAAAATAGCCTTACCTCCACACCCCACAGTCAACCCTGATTAAAAAGTAAATATTCCTCATACATATGTAATCAGGGCTCAGAACTTTATGCTCTAAGAGTGTAATTGACTTGTTTCTTGTTTGTGATTTTGATAAACAATTCAGAGTAGTTCAAAGGATGCAGGGCCAGAGGGAAGGTCAGTAGCAGTGTTCAGGTATGGAGTGAGAAGTACTTCCTCCCCAGATGTCATCAATATTTCTGGACTTCTGGACTTGTCTCTCTCATATCAATGTGAAAAGAAGTATTTATTATACGAAATATCGTGCCTGGCAAGTCTGAACTACAGTAACAAGAATGGTACCTTAGTATATATTTTTAGGTACCTAAATTTCAGCTTGCCATTGCTCTGTGTTTTTACTGGTGTGCAGAAGTGCATCACAAGTCAGTCCACTTATTTCAGTTCTTTCTTGAGAGTGGACCTGTCACTGGACCCATCCAGTTACAAAGTGTAATATTGAAATCAAATTGATGGCTAGTGCAAAATTAGGGGAAATTTCTGTATTTAAGAAAGATATGTATTAATTCATCTCAGATGAGGTTGTGTCTCTTAAATCTGACCCTAATATCGCAGATGCTTAATCAAAATTGATTTTTCTTGTGCCACTGTGACAGTGACATTTAAAATAAAAGCACTTTGTGACCACTTAGTGAAAACTGTTCTCATCAGACCTGAATGCTGCTGCATGAGTGAGGCTCTTCAAAGAGCGCTTACTACTTTTAAATGTTTTGGTAGAATAGGGGTACACAAAATCCCATTGTGATAGTCATGTATTTACATCTGGAAACATCTCAATGAATAAATCCTAATGAATACCAAAGACAGCCTCAAGCTGTGGCAGCAGAGGTTTGGGTTGGACATCAAGAGGAGTTTTTTCACTGAAAGGATGGTCAAATATTGGAGGCTGCCCAGGGAGGTAGTGGAGTCAACACCTCTGGAAGTGATCAAGTAATGACTGGACTTATTACTGTGGTTTAGTTGGCTTGGTGGTGTTTGGACAAAGGTTGGGCTTGATGGTCTTGGAGGTCTTTTCCAACCTTAATGATTCCATGATTCTGTACGAGAATATGAATGTCAGGCCTGCAGCCACACCAGGCTTCCAGATTCTACACGTGGTAGAAGGCAGTTCTGTGGCCCTGCGGGTCAGAGCAGGATAGGGAGGGATTCAGGATCTACAATCCACTCACAAGTCTGTGGGATCAGTCAGCTGTAGGATCAAGATATTGCAACAATTTGCTACTGTTGTGCTTATCCTTGATTTTAGAGCCTGGGTACACTGTCTGCTGAACCTTAGACCTTGTATGTATTACTACAGATTCATGTTGATATCTTGTCTGGCTGAGATTTGAGACTTAAAAGATGCTTTTTTTTTAGTTTGTTTGCTTGAGAACACAGTCCTCCTGAATGACTGCAGGAGGTTGCTCCGTTCACTGTTGCAGCATGTGGTTAGTTCTTTTCTACTTCATGCTTTAAGGATAAACGTTTCAGGTGCTGAAGTGTATTACTGCCAGGGATCAGAGATTATTTTAAAAAAATTAAAAATTTAATTTAATGGATTTTAAAAAAGTCTCAAGTCAGGCAGTTTAGCTGAGTTGGTCTGGATGGATAACTGCATCAAGAGATGAAATGTACTTTTATATGGAACAAGTTTAGGCAATAGCCATAGTTGCATTGTGACCATGGTATTTGGTATTTGGAGGGCTTGGCTTGGGACTGTGAATTACCATTGCAGTGCCTTTATCAGCAGAATGCTGTATACTTGGCAGCCCAATAGTGTTCTGGACACATAAAGCACCACATATATATTCTTGAAAAAACAGAGTTTTAAAGATCACAAAGCAGTTCTAGTAATGAATAATATTTATAGAAAACCAAGTAAATTGGAACACTTGTTAAGATATTAAAATATGCTGCATGAAATTCAGGTGTGGTTGCTTAAAAGAGTTAAAAATAATGGATTCTTGCTGTGCCCAAATTGAGTTTAGTTTGCAAGATATTCCTGGCCTTGCTTTTGAATATTAAAAAACCAGCATTTGTCACATAACCACTTCAGCACAGTTCAACACACCTGGGTGCATGCCACAGTGGGATTAACTCTGATCTAATCACTAAGGAAAGTGGTCTTTTCAGGTCAGGACTGAGGTCATGATTAGACTGTAGATAGAAAATTATTCCTCCTCTCTCTGAATCATGCTTATTTACAGTATCAGGTGGTGTTCACTCATGTCTTCTCATTTCATCATTGAAATGCTAATACTCATTCATCAGTGTCACTGATACTCCACGTGTTTGTGGGAGCATGTTTTATATTCTCAAATAGGCATTGCATTATCATTTTCAAAGGTAGACCTTTGTTGATACATTTAGGTAGCTCTATATATTTAATTAGGTCAATGGCTTCAGTGGACATTAAGTTTCCATCCATTGTAATAATATTGGTCCCTTGTATTTAGCTTGTCTTTAGTGAAGCCAGAAAGTGCATATGCAATGATCTAAGCAATTGCAAAACATAAATAAACCATAAATTCTTATCTTTGTGTTGAAACGTTAAATGTTCACATATCGTAAATCTCCATGTACCAAGGATGCTCCAACAGTATGAATTAACTGCTTGTCTACTCTGCTTTCTGGTTTATATCATCCCATAGCCTTTTCAGCAAGTAATTGATTAAAATATGTATATTTAACAAGGATAGCATTCTTATTAGAAATGAGTAGATTAGAATTAGAATTAGTATTGTGAGATAAAATATTGGAATCAAGTTGGAAAGCAGCAGAAGGTAATAGCTGTAAAATCTTTTGATACTTTCTGTCTCCTTGCTCTCAGTTTCCTGGATCTGTTTTGGTATAGAAATATCCAGAGGCTCTGTCTCTCATAGCTCCTTCACTCCTGGAGACTAATACATCAGAAGTAAGGGTCATTTAGCTCAGCATTTTGGATGTCCCATAATATCCTCTTGGTGTAGGATTTAACATTCTCTGTAAATGCTAGAGCCAAGCTGGATGTGCTATGGAGACAGGTTATAGTGTATTTCTTCCACTGGACTACTCATCTGCATGCAGAAAGTAACTGATTTTCATTGGCATTTCAGGACTTTGAGACATGGTGCACTCATCAAATTAGATTCCAAGCTGACATGTGAGATTAACCACTACCAGCCTTTGTGAAGGGATGTCTCAAAAAGTGGGTAGTTCCAGGCAAAATGGAAGCTAGATGTATAATGGAACCTGGATATAGATAATGTCAAAGGTTGTTAAAACCGTGGCTAGAAATGGTAAGGATGCAAGAAAACCAGGGCTTCAGCAACAACGTCCATGAAAATGGAAGAAAAAATGGTGGAGAACATGGTAGACCATAGATAAATGCATTGTGACTGCTCTAAGTCTAAGCTCATTTTCTTGATATGCTTAGCAGTCCTCAGAGAGACATAAGGACTGCTGGGGTGTGGTTGGTGTCACCCTGAGGCTGACATCTGATTTCAGATTAGTGAAGCCTCTGTTCCTGTTCCTCAGATGTAATGACTGGAGTCTAGTCTGCTGCATCAGACATGAGCACCTACTTCATAAACAATCAGAAACAGGTGAGATGATTTGTGCTCTGATCATTCTGGAGACACACCACATGGTTTTCACCCATTCCACTGCAAAGGGAGGGTCTGAAAGAGCTGTTTCGTTTTTGTAAATAAAAAAGAAGACAAACCCTCCACAAAAGGCCAGGTGGGTTTTCACAGTATCTGGAATACAGCAACACGAACTTCCCAACAAACAGTGCAGTTTATTTTCTTTGTATTGACATCAAAGAAATTTTGCTGCTGCATCTGGCAAGGGAGGGTACAGAGTTGGGACCAGAATTTTCATTTTGGAGCCCTTATTAACCTCCTTTTGGAACAGGTAAAGAGCAGAATGCAGATGTTGCTGGAGAAATAAATCCTACATTAAATATTGCACATGTATCTTTGCATTAGTCCTGCTCACATATGCTTGAGGGACAGTGTGTGTGCTGAACTCTCTGCTTTTTCTTAGGCACAAGCTAGTAATTTGGGCACTCATGTCCACCTTAGGCACCATGAACACCTAGTAGGAAACATAATCCAGTTTTGTCATCCAAATCAGAAGGAATATTTTTTTAATGCTGGCAGGAAAAAAAAAAAGTTCCTGGTTTCTGAGTGTACAGTTGTTTGAAAGGTGTTTGGTAACTGGAGACTTGTTTTTCTCCCTCCCCCAATCTCTCGTTTCTGTAATGGATTTTCTGCTCACATGTATCTTGGGCTCATCTGAGCCAGTGTCAGCAGTAAGCACTTAGAGCAGCACGGCTGCAGTGCCACTGAAAGCCTTCCTGGGGCTCATTCCTGACATCACAACAATGCAATGCACTGAGTCAGGAGCTGCTGGTGTCTCAAAGGTGCTCAGTGCTTTAATTTTCATTGCCTGTGATCAGTTGCTAAAAAAGAAAATTCAAACCATTCTATTTTGCAATAGGAAAACCTTTTTCAAGTCAAGCCATGCATTCCTGGGGTACTTGGATTAGTAGATAGCCCTCTCTTTGTTTATAGACACGTATTCAGCTGGTATGAATCTCGTTCCACATTTAACGCTATTGCAGCTTAAGTAGTGTTCCAGAGCAAGGCTCTGTAATCAGGCAGCACAGTTTGCTTTGTGCTTAAGAATGGAGAAGAGTACCTGTGGTCTATTGGAATATCTCCTAAATATTGTCAAGAGTAATCTCTTTAAAGATATTGTTACTGTACAAGGCAAAAATCAATCATCAAGTTGAATTGTCAAAGAATTTTTATATTTGACTAGCATGCAGATCCAAATCCTATTAAATAGAATGAATATTCTGTATACAAATACAGGTAGGATGTGTAATGATTTTGCCACAATATATTTTTCACATTGAGTTTGGTAAAATTAAAAACTATAGTAGGCTAAGCAGACTCCCATTCTAATAAATGCAAACTCTATTTTATTAATATGTGAAGCAATAGACAGCTGATGTACTGTAAAATAGTACTTTCCTTTTTCTGTCTTAAATACAACCACTGTGTGACAAGTGTTTGCATGCTGCAGAAATGAGGACCATTTAAATATTTAGCTATCTTATACCTTGATGTTTCTCTGACTGAGACTCTTATACCTGAAGGCATGTGTTCCCAAGACCTTTTTTGCCATGCAGTTTGTACCTTTCTGTTCACATACTTACTGACTGGAGAAACATCTTGTGGTACAGCTACTTGACTTTAGACTGATTCATTCAACAGAAGTTGCAGACACAGTGAAATCAAATGTGGCTCTTAGGGTCACTGAATGTTAGGGGTTTTTTTTGTGTTTGTTTGGGCCAGATATGCACTGGAGAGGATAACCATAGATGTAAAACTCAGAGGAAGGTAAAGATACCTTGCTCCCAGGCCATTCAGGTGCTGTGTGCCACTACCCCTTTGGCAAACATATTGAGAATGGGCAGTTATCTCAGGTGAATAACTCCATCAGCAGGCATTTGGACTCTGCAAAGGAGCCTTCATGCTGCTTAGAGATGGCCCAGGATTCCAGCCCCAAGGAATGGCTTAAGCAGTAACATGTGGGACATATGAGCTGCTGTCACCTTGCCATATCACCCAAAGCTGTGGCCCTGTGCACTGGAAGCAACCTGCAATCTCTGCCTTTCTAAAGCCTAGAACTTTCCATAGTTGTTTGGAAGCAAGAAGGAGAGTTAATGATACATGTGTCAGAAACAGTAAGATCTGCCATGCAGCTGTGCAAAAGTTTTAATCTTACATGCTTATTTCATGGAGAGTCACCAGAGATGGAGAAAGAGGGTTCAAATGTCAAGAACTGGTATTTACCACTGGAAAAAAAAATCAGTAAGTGAAACATACTTCTCACTGTGAAGCTTTTCATTAATGAATTTATATGGTGTGGGATGAAAGAAGAAATAAAGGGTTACATTTTCCTAAAAATGTGGAGATTTTTTTAATGCTGTGGCATTTGCGACTTGATTTTCCTCTGTAAAAGTCAAGGTTTGATTATAGTTCCTGCATTATTATTTATAGTTTAACAGTTATACATGCCACGTCCTTGGCTGTGGCATTGCAGTTTGCACCATCTATGTCTGCTTCCTAAATTTATTGATCTCATTAGAAGATAAAAATGACAAAGATAGCTCATAATACTTCTGAGAAATGTAAAACCATTAGCAGGTCATTGTCAAAGTTATAACATGTCCTTTTAAGCTGCTTAGCAAACTGGTGGCAGCCTATGATACAGGGATTAACCTGTGCCAGGAGTGACTGAGAGGATCGCAGTGGATGGTTAATATTCTGCCTGCCTACAAAGCTTTGAAACTGCCTCACAAAATGATACAACAAAGCGATAAACAGAAATACATTAAAAACAAAGGGAACAGAAGTTTACTTTTCCTCTCCTTTATCCTGGTCTCTGACATATAAGAAGCAGAATGTGTGTTAGAGCTTCTGTCTAAAATGAAGAATTACTTTTAAAAGATGGGTTATGCTCCCATTGGGCAAAGGAGCGTCTTAGGCTTTCCTCTGAGTGCAGGCTGACCTTGGCCAAGACCCCAAGCCAGGTTTTCCTCAGGTGGGACCTTGAACTCTCCTAGAGCCGTGTTTAAGTGCACAGTAATAACAATGAGTGTTTCACACACACAACGAACCACTGTATTTTGAAGCCAGCATTTATTGCCCCAGACATTCCTCACTGCCCAGGATGCCCACCAGAGCAATGGACATAACAAGATTTGCTACTTTTTTGCAGAAGACCTATACACCTGCATTGTTTTTATTGTTTACATTTCTTCCCTTAGAGAAATGGCTGCAAGTGCTGGCTGATTTTTCTATGCTTACTGAACTCGGCTTACAGAGAACTAATTTATACTGGCGGAACACATACTGCTGTCTAAGATTTGGGCTTTCTGCATTGGCTCTCAGGGATAGAGCAGGATAGGTGGTTAAGGAAGATGTTAGCAAAAAGACTGATACCTAGTGGGTTTTTTCAGCATTTCACCTGACTCTTGGCTCACAGTGGAGGGCATGGCATTAGCATTAGACACAGTTACTGCCAAATGCCTTTTGGGGTGATTGAGCATGTACAGGTGGGCTCTGACAAGAGGAGTAGGAAGAAGAGAGGAAGAATAGAAACCCAAACCCCCATTCACTGTTGTTGAGCATCATATGACCTGATTTACACCAATGCATTCCACTCTATTAGGTGCAATTTATATGCACATTCCAGTAACAAGTAAACAAGTGTTAGGGCAATGATGAATTAGCCTAGACAACAGTTTATAGATTACACAGGAGAGAATAATGATAATAACAGTATTAATAATTTCAGTTATTCATTCTATTTTTAACCTATTAGTGGCTATTTGTTTATTTTATCTATCAGGAAGTCAAAACTACCAGGAAGGGGACCCTTGATTACCTGTACACAGATCTTTCCCAAAAAAACTTGTTTCTGTTTTCTTTTTCTGTGTGCATAGCAGTAATTTCAATTTGGTGAGGCAGTAGAATTTTGGCTAGACCACGCATCTATAAATTAGGTGTGATAGTCTTCTATTGTCTAAATCACCAAGGTGGTTTTGGTTAACGGGTGAAATTTAAATTCTCAGAATGCTTCACAACTATGTTGTATAAATATTAATATATATAGGCATTCTCAGCCATTAATTGCCCTGTATTGGGGTCGGGTCTGCTAATATTTGAGTGTAATAGAAATCCACTTGATTTAGCAAAACAACCTGTAAAGTTTAAAGAGTATTTTCCCAATCACAGATCTTGTAAATGCTGTCATGGGATGCAGTTAATAAATAATAAAAAAAAAGCTAGTATCATGAATAAAATTGTGTAAGGAAAATTGAATCTATTTCCTAGACATTTCTGATCTTTAAAAATAATTGTCTGGTTATAATTCAGACTAGGAAAAAATCCCAAAAATATAAATTCTCCTGCTAAAGACCAAGTTATAGTGGCTCTGTCTCTAAAAGTTTTTGCCTTTTCTCACTTCCAGCCACTGGGTCAAGAGAATTCTTTAATTTCCATCATAAAGTAGCCTCCCAGCCTGACTTATTCGGGGGCCATGCAAAGAACTGATGAACACTGATTTTAATACTATTGCCATCATTGGTACTCCAGAGCTATGGGTGTTTCCCATGGATTTCTATCCCAAAATCCTGCAATGGTTTTGCTGAATATCCTTACTTCTGAAGAATTAAGGCAAACTTGAAAAGTTGCAGAAAAGAAGAGCAAGAACAATTGAAAGTCTGAAAATGCTGGCTGACATTGAGAGATTAAAGAAGATCAGTGTACTTAGATTATCTGAGAGAAGGTTAAAAGGTGGCTTGATCATGGTCTCAAAGTCCCAAACACAGAAGCAGTTTTCCAATACAGGAGGAATCTCTAATTTAGCAGACAAAAGCCATTGCAAGGTCCTGTGATTGAATGCTTAATCTGGACAAGTTCACACAAGATGTAGCACTTTATAGATTGCAGCAGGTTTGTTTTTTTTGTTTTTTTTTTGTTTTTTTTGTTTTAAGGTATTGTTTGATTCTTAATAATTTTAAGATTTCAAAAACATATTTTTTTCTAAAAACTGTCCTACTTTGACCAGAAATTATAGGGTCTATGCAGAAATCATTGGGTGAAATACTATGGGTATATGTTGTGCCCAAGGGCAACTTTTATAGTCATAATATCAGAGTTTATTAATTCTGTGTTAATGAATATTCCCTACTACTACATAAAACAGGCTCATATAACATACTATCATTTGCAGTTTTCTAACCTTAGTGTCATTATTCAGAAGCTATCAAAGCTGGTTTTGTACCTCTGTGTGCTTAGCCCAAAGAAAAGGAAAGCTAGTTAATATAAAAAGATATTTTTAGCATTTCTGAAAGCTTCTTATGCCAATCCCTGAACAGAAACAAGAAATTTCTCCAAAAATGCAAATTCTCTGTCTAGAAGCAAGAGTATCATTTTAACTACTTCATCATTATGTGTCACTCCCTATGTATAGTAAGTGCTGCGTGACAGTTGTTTCTAAGAGACAATCAGGGACTTTTCCAATAACTCTGTAATTATATTTCATAATATATGTATTTATGAGGCATAGGGCTTTATGCATTCAAAGCACTTAGGAGTCATTAGCTAATGCTCACAGCACCTCTATGGAATAGGTAAGACTATGGTAAGGGCAGATAGTCCTCAAGACCACATAAAACACTGCAGCCCAAGAAAGAAATAGAGGTTGGTACCTTCCCATTTCCAAATTACATGTTCAAGTCTCCAAATATTGTATTAAATATATAACTACAGCAACACTTCTTTTAATATTATGTACTAGCCCTCCATCTCTTGCACTGATTTTATTGGCCTCCTAAACTAATACATAGAGTAATGCTATGACACTCTACCTAATTTGTCAAGATCAGCGACGTTAACCTCTATAGTCTTTACAAGGTCTTGACCTTACTTACTGGGCTAGTCCTACTGAAATTAAATTGCTGCATGAAAAGTACATTTCATTAAAAATTACTATGAAGAGGAAGTGGTACTATTTCTTTTCAAAGTTTGCCTTTATTTAACCGATCAATGGCATTATGGTTTGGCAGTAAAGTCCATAAAGCCGCAGAGACTAAGTGCTTGCTCTGCCGAGTTCAGTCCTTGCTTTGAGAAGAATGCTTTATGGAAGGGACCACTTAAGAAACCAATAACAGGACAGCATAAATAAAATTTATGAAAGAACATCCAGACTTTTTTTGAGTCCATCCTGTCCATTTTTATGTGCAGAAGGAAAGAATATCTTTCTGCCATAGACAAATAGCCCTTTCACAAAGGATTTCTTGGGCCCAATACCTACCCATAGTTTTTCTCTCCTTAACCTTGCATGTCTGGCAAAAACATCTTATGTAGCATCTTACATGTAGCTGCTGTGATAGCAATGCAGACTCCAATCAATTAAGTCTTATTCACGAATAAATCTCATGCATGACATACTTGGAGGAAGAACTGATAGTTACCCATCTCATCCAGAAGCTTTCCAGTGACATGTTATGTGTTCTTATTATGTTTTCCATGAATTTGGGAAAGTGATTGGCAAGGCAAATGTAAAAGACATAGGGTAGAAATGCATGGAAGGAAACCATATGTTGAAAACCTGACCTTTTGTCTGCATTAATTTTACCCTGAGTTTTGGGCACCAGCAGGCATGGCTCCTGGACTCCATTGCTCCTAGGGATTGTCACTGTACAATGATGATTAGTCAAATTTTAATTGATGATTAGTCAAAAAACTTCTGTGTAATAGAAAAAGGAGAAAATAGAAGAATTGCCATAGTGTCATCTCATAGCCTAACATGAATATATATTGCTATATTTCAGAGATGGGTGAACCAGATGAATAATCTCATAGCAGGCCTTTTCATTTTGACCACTTCTGATCAAAGCTAATCCAAAAAACGTAGGAAAATATGAATTCTGCTGAGCTTCTAATATGTGTGTTTTGAATTACAAAAGGAAAAAGCTTACTTCCAAAAGGACCAAGTTTCCTTTACTCTTTTTCTTTTTGTTTCTGGCAAAAGACATGCAAATGTCAGAGGGATGCAATATCCTACTCAGAATCTTGTGAAGTCAGCAATATAAAAAAGAAAAGTTTCTTGAAAAAACCAAACAACCCAAACACAAATTCAGTGTTTCACTATAAAATTAAAAGCAAGGTACAGAGATGGCAGAAGTCACAGATTGGTTTCTTTCATGTTTTTAACTTGCCTTTTTTCAGATAACTTCTGATCAGCTACTTGCCACCAAAAACAGACATGATGAGAAGAACCATGATTTTTGCAGAGTAGGATCCTTGCATGTGGAGGGATCAAGGACCTTTGCAGGCAATGCAAAGCAAATACAGAGCAAAAGCAGATCATTAGCCTTGTGAATGTAAAGGAAAGCAGAATAATGATATTGTAAAATACAAAACAAGCTGGTAAGATACACACATCCTCTTAATTTACAAATGTTTATTTAAATGCAATCTATGTTACATCATTTTATGGCTTGGCAATGCAGCTTACTGATCATATAATGCCTCCAAAGGAATATGATCATTTGCAATATCAATAATTACCAATATTCTGCAATTGAAAAGGTCTGGATAACAAACATTCCTTTGCACTTCCTGTAGCAGGGAAATAGGACATTCAGAATTTTTAAAAATGTACATTGAAATTATTTTTTAATTTTAATGCTTGGTAGCATCTGAAGCCCAGATATTAGATTTCTTCGGAACTCCAAAATTACTCAGCTCCAAAAAAATTAATAACAATAATAATAAATTTAAAAACACAATAATTGAAAATAGTGGGAGATGATTTAGGTTTTCTACATGTATCTTGCAGCTATTTTTGAAGGGCAAGTTAGGGTCTGAATATTGAAGCTCCATCATTGAACTTTGTGGGTGTGGCACACACTGAGAAATAATATCGTAGTAGTTAGCCAGAGTGTCCTGCTCAGAGAGAAGAGAATAAGGCAAATAATATACAACTGCTATTAGTCACCACCATGGCATAATTTACAAGTTTAAGCACTTTGGTTTTGGGGAATTTTTTTTCAGAATATCATATTTCCAGAAGAAGTAGGTGTTTTTGTGGAAAACTGACAGTATCCCAATACAACAACCTTTCCAGATCTATTAATGAGAAGTTTAATGAAGGGTTCTCAGCTAAGAGATATTATATTATATTTAAGTTTATGGCATAGCTGCTTGATCAAAGGTCCTTAGTTCTGTAGTGTGGAGTGTTTTACGAAGAACTTCTATTTTGTGAACCTTGTAACACAGGTACCACAGGAAGCACAGATAATGAAACTTGAATTGCACTTCATCATAACAGAATGATTTTTAATATTTATTTCATCCCATTCTCCTATAACCCTGCTTCTCCATAAGGACTAGTTGAAAGCATAAGAATAAACAGTCAGCTTTTCCATCAGAAAATAATCTGTGAAGTCCCTCAAAGATATAAGCGGGAGACAGTCAGTAAAAGATCTGGCAAAAGAAATATTGAAATAACATAGTTTTCAAATAATATAAAGCTATTAGAAAAAAATATATGCTTGAAAGAATTGCAGAGGAGTATGATGATACTGGCTGACTGACTGACAAAATGTCAGGTACAATTCAGTAATTAGAAGTGTAAAGAGGTGGTAAACTTATATACAGAGTAGAGGCTTTTGAACTGGCTCTTATCACTCAGAAGTAATATCTGAGTTCTCCAAAGCCATTAGCCCAGATCTCAACAGTGATGGAGGCAAGAGAGGTAGTCAAGTCTGTGGAACAGTTTCTTCAGATGGAGATAAAATAGACTGTGGGTCTTTGGTATGAGAGGAGCAAGTGAAGGGAATGCCTGAGATCATGGAGGAGAGAGGTGAATACAGAATTATTATTTAACCCTTCTGGTAACACTGGACATAGAAAGCACCACATGTAAACCACTGGATGGCAGGTTTGAAACAAATACCAGGTGCATAGCTGAGCTGTGCAACTCATTATTTCATGAGTGAAAAAGTTTAGGCATGCACAGAAAGCTGTTAAATGTGTTTGTGGAATAAAAATCCACTGAGAACTATTAAAATATCTTCTTATCAGAGAATCCTTGACAACACATCATGGGATGTGTGAGTGAACCAAGAAACTATGAGTATGTATTTGCCCTGTTCTTTTGCCCTTCCTTAGCTCCATTGCTGGAAATGAGATAAAAGGCTGGAAGTTCTCTTGGTCTCATGTGGCAAAACTGTTCTCATGTTGAAGGGTACTTTCTGTTGTTCTGTTTTATAATCTGCATGATATGCAAAGCCCACATGTGAATGTGTGGGGTAGCTGATGGCAGTTGCTGTGACCACAGTGGGGAGATGCCCAGAGCAGGGCCACTTCTTCCCAGTCACAGCTTCCTCATCATGCCCTCTGGTGCTAATGAACCTGAAAAGAGAGAGAGGAGTTCAGACTGTCTGTGTTTCTTACTTGATTCCAGTAAATTTGTACCAAGAAACGGTAATATTATTTTTATGAAATGGAGAGGCCAATATTTTGACATTTGTGTAAATTTTCCTCCCCATCCTGATTTAATTTAACAAGGCACTCCAATTTCAATAATCCTCATCACTTCTTAGCTCCCCATTTTATGTTGATGTTTATTCATGTTCTCCTGCTTGTAAAATGCACCAGTTCCTTCTCCTTAATGTGTTGATACCAATGTTCAGGGATGATATAAAAAAAATGAGGGAAACACGGTCATTTACTCCTTCTTGTCTTGTTTGTTTGCTTCAGAATTACTTGCACTGACACAAATAGACTTTCCTTGTGCACGGCAAGAGATAAGGTTGGGGTTTTCTGCTTTATTTGTTCTGTACCACACATATTTTCCCCACCCACTCCCTCACTTGCTTTTATACATGCTCACACACAGATGTACTTGCATACTATAAGGTTTCAGAGAATTTCACTCAGCTTAGGAGAATGTGACCAATGTCTGGGATGAAAAGTTTTTCTTTTCAGCATCACGAGTCATTTCCACTGATCTTACCATCACAGGTGGGTGTTTCTGGGAAGGGTGCTAAAGCACCTAACACTCAGCATTTAGGACACTGAAATACCATTAGTGAAAGCACTGCTATGAAGAGCTGGAGTGTATCATGTTGTGACAAAGTATTTGCTGCCTGCTCGGTTTAGCTTCGTGTTCAGAAGAAGAGAAGTGATTTAGGTAATAGATGATGCAGTTGTCTGTGTTTTTCTGCCTATTTCTTTCTGGAAAATGTTGGTATGGCTCATAGCTCTGCCTCATTGCTGTATCTTAGACTACTACTTCTCATATGGGAAGCAGCACACAGATAATTTGGGTGATTTTATGAATAAAGGGATTTTTCTGAGCCTGCTGCATTTTGCTCAAGTGTTCTCCCAAAGCTGTGTGTCTCTGCTGATAGATGAGTGCATCTGCAAGTTTCAGGATGTGTGGTTTCTGTGGGTGGAGTGGGATGAGTGTGGTGGGTTGAAAGAAAAGAAACGGTCTGCAGCATCAATAAAGTTTCTGGTGCCTCATGAATATTTGTTCTCTTGCAGGTTCTGCTTTTTAAACATTGACCTCAGGAGAAGCTTTGCAGGATGAGGTTATTATGGGACTGGACACCTTGAGTCACTTGGGGTAAATTGCTGCAGTGTCCCAGTTATCAGTTAAGTCCTTGTGTTCTGGTGAAATCAGTGGAGCTTGCTCTCACTGGAGTAGTATCTGAGCCATCAAGTTTAATGAATCGTAACAAATAGTTTAATCTGCACTTGCAGGTGCTATTAAAACTAGGGGGTTTTTATAGTTGGGTTTGTCTTTTTTGTTGTTTTTTTTTTTTTTTTTTTGCCAAGAGAATTTTTTACCTAGGAAGAACAGGCTTTCTCAGTTACAATGGTTTAAATATGGAATAGTGGGATAGGTTTTGCTCATTAGAAAGCCTGATGCTGAATTAAATATTCCCTTCTGCTAAACTTACCTCCTCCAGGATTTAAGACTCTAAGTTGCAGAGGATAAAACATAAGGCCCTGGTTAATTGCAAATAAATAGTGCCAGAAAAACATACAGATGGTACCTGAAGTTCATTTCTGAAGACTATCCAGTAAACTATATATAATTTACATGAAAAGTATGTAGAGTAAGGAGGAGAATGTTTTTTTTTTTTTTTTTTGTCATTTCTTACATTTGAAAACAACAAAACAGCAAAAAAAGAAGTAATAAATGAATACCCTCAGTCAGAGAAACTTCTTGTTTGGGAAAAGAGCAACCTGTATTTCTATTTATTTACTTTAATCAAATTAATTAATTTAACAAGTCTGAAAATTTCAGCATTTTACAGGATACAGGTATAAATATCTGGCAAGTAGAGTGTATATATTAAACGACATCTACTTAGCTAGTAAATATTTTGCTGCATTAGTTTGCTCATTCCCAAGCAATCAGTTGTGAACTCCAGTGTTGTAACGGGTCCACAGGGAACATTTGTGCTTTGGTTGGCACTTAGATTATATTCATCAAATTATTTTTTTCCCTGCTCAAGGCTGACATTTCAGAATTTTTTTTTTAAAAAGGTTGTGTGCCAACTGCCAAAGTCAATTAATTAAATGGTAGATCTGAAATTTGTAGGGGAAAACTATCATTCCCTTTTGCTTTGCGACCTTGGAAATGTGATCATTTAATCCACAAAACACATGGTTTACCAGAGGGTCCTGATCTGCTTGCACTGAAAGTAAAAGCAAAGCTTGCTGAGATTTTTTTTGAGAGATTAAGGATTACATCAAGGATGGCAGTTTACCCTGCATTTTCCTTCTGATTTTGATACTTGGTAGTAATGACAATATCCTTTGAAGTCTTGTTATGCTTGAGAGCTTAAAGTATTCAGCACTTAGTAGGAGGAAGCAGTGCAAATTTGTGGACTCATTTTCCATATATTTGAGATACCACAGGTGAGGGTAGGATGTGCAGTCACAGAATTTGCTGGCCAAAGAGCTCCATCTTAGACCTGTAAAGGAAATCTTAGAGGCAAAATTCAACAGACTTGAGCAGATGGTGATCATATTCCTGCATAGCAAAAGTATTACAAATCTCTTCCCAAAACTCACACCTTCCAAGGAGTGTATATACCCTCACTGTCAGCAAAGACAATCTGGTTTCAAAGATTGGACTGGATCTTGCTCTTCTGGCTCCTACTCTGTATGTCTCTTTTTGTACATCTCAGTGGACTCCTCATATTTTATTTGAAGCTTTATCATCTCAAGGTGCTTGAAAATGAGTGCAGTGCACTGACTGTTCTTCAGGTGTTAGTTCTCTGTCATTAGTTTATATTGGTTTGTATTTGTTTATTTTTTCCCTGCCTGAAAAGTGGTATAGATGAGAACTCTATATTTGGGGCCCTGTATCTGCATGGACTAAAAGCAAAGCCCAAAACCAATGTACAAGGCAGTAAAAACAGTGAATAGGATAGATGGGTTTAGGCAGACCAGATATCTGACCTAGTACTCCTCTCCCTTCACCATTTGAAATTCTTTCATTCTGTGTTTTGCTGTGGTTTTAAGTTCAGGAATTTTTTTAACCTTCTCACTCCCCACTTGTTTCATGAAATTACATGTTTTTTCTTTAGGAAGATAAAAGATGTCTGAAGAGATTGGCTTCCTGTACATTCAGAAATTTGTTAGGATTTGGTCCCTAATTTGACAGCTTGGCATGAGGGGCCCTACAGTTTAAGGAAAGGCACTGATTAGCTCTCAGTAGTAGGGAAAAATGGTGGAAACTGCCAGTGCCAAGGGTGTTTTTTAAATACCAGCCTTGTGGGTATGTAGACACAATGTTTATTAAGATATAGGAAGCTAATTCTTAGGATTCATAGCCTTGTGCCTTCTCCTACTCCTTTGCTTTATATAGTGAATATATACCAGTAATTTCTGCCAAAGCCTGTAGGGCAATTCTTGGAATTGTCCTGCCTGTCCAGATAAAGGCCATTTTGCAGTAAGGAAATCTGATGTTTTCCTGTGGAAAATGTTCCTCCTTGTGAAAGAGGCCCAGAGGGACTAAGTCACCTATGTATAAGCAGAAGTGGGAGTTCTTCAGCTTTTTTGAGATACTATTACTGTATTTAATCTTGGGGATATTTGATATAAAACATTAGCAAGAATGCCTTCAGGAAGAAGATAAATTAAGGATGCCAAGCTGTGGATAATGCTTGGAGTCAAAGCTATTTTGGATTCCTGGGTTCTTTATACTGTAAAATTGAAGTGTTTCTATCTATGTCTAGAAGGAGAATCACTGAGATGACTAGGAAAACTTTAGTCTTAACACTTGAAGAACTTCAGATGGTGCAAAGGCTAAGCAGTAGATGCAGAAAAATTTAGCATATTGAATTAAATACTATCTGAGGCATCTAAAATGGTGCATTGGATCTAAAATTAGGCTGATGTGTGTCTAAATTTCCTTACTGGAGGATGGATTTGTTGATATTTATCTCAGGGCAATGCTGGGCAGTGAAATGTGTCAGCAATAACTGTACATGTATGGACTTAAAAAGATAGAACTGTGTTTTAAATGGCTTGTAAAATTTGGCAGAGGACAAATCTGTGAATGTTTCTAGGTGATCACTAGATTACCAAGTTCTCCTTAGCCAGTGGTGGTTATCTATATAGTTTCTGTGCAAAATGCCTGTATCTCCTTGTGATATATGAATCCAGTTTTACAAGAGATAATGAAACATGAAAGAACTAAACATCCTAGGTTTTTTTCCCCCTGATGTTGTATCTCAGCATTGTTTCCATCAGTAGCCTTGTCCACAGGAAGTGTAAAGTTTCCTGCTATGATTGTTGACTGCTGCCAATTATCAGATCTGCTTTTGGCAGCTTTCCCTCCCAACCTGCTGATTAGCTAATGTGTGGTTACTAATACAATATGGGAAACTGGTGTAAATGAGGAAGCAAAAGATTTATTAATTTCATGTGCTAATTACTGTTTGTAATATAATTATCAATACTGCAAAAAGAAATCCTGGCTTAAGAAATAGCCAAGTTTCTATGTCTTGTGAAATGAGGCACAAGAATTTTGTGCAGTAAACAGGTATATTTTCCCCTTGATACATGCACATAATTTTCATTAGATTCATTGGTTTCAAAGGCAGAAGAGAGATCATTAGAGCTTGTAGTCTAACTACCTGTAAAACACAGGCTAGAGAATTTCATCCAGGTACTCTTTATCTGAGTTAATAGAAAACAGAAGCCAGATCCTGGACTGGATGTACAGCAGTTTTACTCCACTAAGCTGGAATAATGGTGATTTATACCAGCTGAGAAATTGGCAGTAGACTTAAATGACAATGGATTATTTTTTGCATAAACCTAAATGAAAATGGTCACTTATATTTTAATAGCTCTGTTGAAAGAACCTTGCTGGGAGTGGGTTTTTTGAAAAGTATTTTAAGCTTTGGAAGAAAATGAGGGCTTTTCCAAACCTTTATGCAATGATTGTGTTCCCTGTTGTAATTTAAACTTGTCCCTTCACTGAAGAAAAGACATAAATTTAGCAGAAAAAGAATTCTCTTTAAATTGAAACCTGTGCCAAGATTCTTATTTGTAATTAAACCATGCACTGGGATTTTAGTGGGGGAAGGAAAAAATAGTATAATAAAAAGCTGAATATTCTCAGAGCCAGGAGGAACTTGAACTCAAATGTTTAAAGATTAAAAGTCTCAAGAGCTAAAAAGTAGCCTCTGATTTCTTTCATTAGGTTGTATATTTGGCTAAACAAGATGTCTCATTACTCTTTTGTAGCCATCTGTATGTGTGTGTGGATGATGTTATTATATTTATAGCAGATACAGTTTTTCCATTTAGGTATAGACAGAATCCTACCTGCTCAGAGCTACAGGGTTTAAGAATGCACGCTGATAATACTGACATAGACAATGCCATAACATCCTGCAATGTGCACAGAAACTGGGACTTTGTGCACACCAAAGCTGAATGAAAGAACTTCCTTCCTGCTCCCCTAAAAAGAGAGTGTTTAAAGGACAATACCAGTGTGGCGAGAATATCCTTCAGATTCCCAATAAATTTCTGTCAGTTATATCTCAGGAAGAGGCGGTGAAGGCTTTTGTGTTTAGTGATATGGAAATCTGTGGCTATCACATCAACATGTAGAATATATAGAAAGAAAGACAACTTCTTATTAGAGCAGCTGCTTATGTGGTTGGTAAGCAGAGAGAATCTTGTCTCATTCCCATTTATAATAAATCAGCTGCTGGTTTGGCTGATGAACAGTTTGAGGTGCTTTATATTTGATGAAGAAAACCTAAACAGAATACACATTTTAATAGATTTCCCATACTTTTTTCCTTAGTGTTTTTCTCCTTCAGAGATGGAAGCCTGCTTCAATGTGTCATAGTACATTTTGATGGCGCTCACAGAGAAAAGACCTGATAATTTACTGCACAGGTAAACATCAGAAGACATGGTCTGAACCAAATCATCCCCAACTTTCTAGCTCTCTTTAAGTAGAATTAGAACATCCAATCCTGCCTTGAAAAGCAGGGTTTCTTTGTCCCTTATCCAGAAGGATTTAAGTGTTCCCCATCCTTGAGAATCCTCAGGTAACTCCATTGTACCACTAAGTATTTGGAAACATCACAATTACCTACAAAGTTTGTTACAACATCACATCCTTCAGCCTGTTGCAGACACCTTTCTCGTGAGGAACATGCAGCTTCTGAACTGATCATCCCACAACGTCTAGGCCCTAAATCAATTCAGCACTCCATAGGAAAACTGAGAAAAAATAACTGATTGTCTGTTTTATGCATCCAGGCAAGAGCAAACACCTATCAATGCTGTCTTGAATAGACCCCCTTTCTGAACAACAGACTGTTGGCTTATGTTAGGTACCACTGTGAAATGGATCCTCAGGGGTGAAGCTCTCGGAGCAGTGGCTTGTGAAGGGGAGCAGCCCTGTGCAGCACTGTACAAAGAGGTGATGTACTGCAACATGTAGAGGCCACTGCTTCTTCTCATCCTGCCTCATCATTGTGGCTTCTGCCCAAAGGTGTGTGTAGAGTGTGCCAGAATATTTGCACTGTGATAGGAGGAGAGACAAGACAAAACATGAGTTCCTTGCCGAAGCCAGGCAAGAGAGGCTCTGACTGAGGTCTGAGCTGCATATTGTGTAATTGTATGTTACTCATTATGACCCTGTTTTTATTGCTTGGTTCAGTCCTACAGCTCTCAGACCACGATGCTGACTTCCAGGAAACTTTAAAAATATTGTTTCCCAAAAGCTGAAGTTAGGCTATTGTCATATAAAAAATAGCTGTGGTTTATGGTCTTGTCAAATTAAGTTCAGCTTCAGTAAACATGACATGAAATCTATACAAGACAGCCTCACCAGTGAATAAAAAGGCTTATTCAGCCTAGTCATATATAAATATCAGTAATATAAAATTCTGACAATTGTAAGAGAATTGCATTCACAGAAGCTTTGCACTTTCAGCCTGATGAAAGGTGATAAAACATCAGTCTGCATATAGTTGCATTTTGTCATTTGCTTGTGGGGTACTTCCTTCCCACACTAAAATTAAAATTTAAAAGACTTTCACTTTTGGGGAAAAGAGCATCATTGAAGAGAAATTCTCCCTGGCAAATTAATAGATAAGGTCTGCCATGCTAACTCAAAAAAGCAAGCAAAAGGTAAAAATTGAATCTCTTTATCTCAGTTAAGTCATTTTTCTAAACTGGGGAAGTAATATGGGATGAAATATATAGGACAGATTCTCTTACAGAAAGTGCTTTTAAACTTTAAAAGATCCATAACTAATATTGGGAATGGTTATAAATGACAGTCTTCTCTTTTAGATTATGTTGCATTTATTACATTCTACCAGGACTTTATGGAGACTCTCATGGAATTAAACTTATATTTATGATAAAAATACAGAACTGCTTCTAAATAGCATTTTCATCATATTAACTGTTGCCTAGATAACAGGCATATCTCTTCGAGCACCTCTATTCTGGTTTAGCACTACAGCTTGCAAATTAATACAGTCATTATAAGACAGCAAAGCTATATCACTTACCATTTCATTATTGTTCAAGTCAAAATCCATATTTTTTCAGTTTTCCCTAGGGTTACAAACTGGATAGGGAAACGTTATCATCTTGCAGAATAATCTCTCAAGACTCCCTCTCTTTGGTGTTAAGAGGAGCTGTTAATCATATTACAATAATTTTCATATTAATAGGTCCCATGTAAAGACAGAGTTAATGCTCTCCTTCTACATTCAATCCTCCAACATAGTTATATATATATGTTTATATATATATATATATATTTATATATATATATTTAAATCTGCTTGGAACTAGATTAGCACAAAAGATATCACGTCCTACTCAGTGTACAAATCAGGGTCAAATCGACAGCAAACCCTTAAATTTTTAATCAAAATGGCAATCTGTCATCCCTAAGAGATTTAAATAATGTTTAAGTGAATAACATGAATATGTTTTAGTGGAAAATGCATGGGAGAACTTACTGCAGCACACAGGAAACATTCCATAGAATATCTAGAAGATACTTTAGTCCTTACATGAGAATCTGTGATGCTAGTATGCATATCCACTCTAAATAAAAGATCATCTTTATACCTGAATTTTGTTTTCTGAGGAACAAATGCAACCTTTATTTTTTGTGATCTCAGATACTGTAATTTTCTGAAAGCTTCTCATATAATGCTGTACATTTAATAATGTAATTTTACTTAAACTCAGGGCATTTTCTGATATTTTTCCTTTTTTCCAATCTGCTGACCTGAGTAATGTGGTCTGGTCAGAAGAAGTTGAGTGTGAGTTTAAGAAGTGGTCCAAGGGGTCAGGTGTTTGCCTAATTTTGAGCAGCCTGGATGTGAAACAAAGGTGGGTCAGGTCTGCAGAGACATGGGGGTGACCCAGCTCTACTCCTGCTGTGCCCCTGCACTGCCCTGGCTCACTGGGAAGCCTCTTCGTGTGGGAGTCCGAGTGCTGCGCTGGCATCGCGGATAATGAGCCCCATGGAGAGCAGCATGCAGACTGGGACACAATGATGACTTAATGTGGCAGTTTGGCTCCTGAAGCTGGTTGGCTTAGCCCAGAAGGAGCCTGCTGCCTCTTCCTCAGCAGTGTGGGAAGATGCTCCCCTGGTAAAACTTCACTTGCTGTCAGCATCCACTCTCCTTTTGCTAAGCCCTTTTACTGTAATGATGCCATCTCGCTTAACGTCCTTCGTTATTCTCCTCTCTGTCATTCCCAAGGGGTCTGATTAAAATCAGTGGAAAGATCTCTTGGATTTTACTGGCTTTGGTACTCTGGCTCTGCTCCTTAATTTGCTTTTCTTTTCTGTTTCTTACTGCTTTCTGTTTAGGCTCACTTCTGCTGTGTTCTAAACACCCCTCACCTTTCCCCATTTTTGTATTTTGTACTTCTATTCCTATTCCCGACCTGCTCGACAACTGTTAAATTACTCAGGCAGTGAGTAAAATGCAGATTAAAGAAGTGCTTTCAGCTTTGAGCTAAAATGTGTTGACAGGACTCACAAGAGGCCTAGAGGAGACACGGGAGAGTGGCATCATTTTGGGAGAAGAAAAGGTAGAAAAATGAATCTCATCAGATCTGAGGTCTCACCATGATTCTGTGGCAGCACTCCTGGCTGCATAAATGAGGTCATGAATCCACTAGCAGTGTGTAGAAACAGTTTTAATTGGTGATAATTTTAACACTAGTTTAACAGAATTTAAGGCAGCTGGAATGGGGTTCTAGCCACACTATTCTGGTGTAAATCAAAAGTAATGTTATTCAAACTTATGTTCTAGAATAGCAGCACTTTAACAGAAATCAGATTTTAAAGCACTCCTGAATTTCAGATATTATACTGTATTTCCATTTATAACCTGACATAATTCCCACACAGCATATGGTATTAATCTGGTGTAAACACCATGTTATGATGATACTCAAACACATACAGCTGACATGAAAATGTCTTCAAGTACAATATTTCCAAAAGCAATTATGTCTGTATGGTTGGTAGCTAGCTTGTGTGAAGTTTTATTTCTTATTCATATATATATATGAAGGTTCACAGGATGAAACATTATGTATAAAAAAGGAGATATTTTCACTGTTTGCAAAAAAATAAGAAAAAAATCAGTAGTCTACTTATTTTAGTCTGTTGGGCTTTTGTAAGGAAATCTCACCTTCATATGAACACAGGATTTTTACAGTGTTGGAATTTTCTTTTGTTTGCATTAGAGGGTAGATATATAGATGAATGCAAGGAATACAATGACACAAAGTGAAACTGATGATATTTTCGTTAGAGAAAATGGACTCCAAACTAAATATTTAGGAAAACTTTGCAATTCTCAGGGAAGGTAATACTCTTGATGGGTGAATGCCCCAGACATCAATCTCTGCTAGTAACCAAGCATTTTTTAATGTTCTCTGATGAAAGGGGTGGGAGATCAGCACCCCTTGTCCACACAGATGCATGTATGAAATCCTCAAAAAATTGCCTAAGATTGGAGTTTAGCCAATCATTTTGTTGAAAGGAGATAAAGAAAAACATATATTTTGGAAAATAAATACTTATGGATGATAATATTTTTTCTTGAATGCTTGCCAGTAGGGGAAGATTTACAGGTAGTGCAACTTTTCTTGTGCCATCTCATCCTTTTGAGATAAAATAATTTATTAGGATGAAGTGTAGCTTTTTCACAGATTGCTTCTGGTTCCACCTGCTACCTAGAGTTTCAAAATTGTTAGCCTTTCCTAATCCCTCTTAGGATTCCCCTGAGGATCCTTTCTTACATACATTCCTAAAACAAAGAAAATAAGGTAACCTCAGTATCACATTCTCATAACAGAAAGGAGCTGCAAGAAACTGCTTAACAACCAGCTCTGCACTCGTTAGCTTTAATATAAATCTGCAGTGACTTTATTTTTATTACTTCATATTGGCACTACAGTGAATAACAGTAGGTTAGGCTGTTGATAGCTTTGTAAAATGAGCATTTCCATCTCATTCCTATTATCCAAAACAATATCTTTGTTTTAAAAGAGACAAAAAGCTAAAAAACTTGTAATGGGACAAGAATAAATCTGGAATAACTCCACTAAAAATTTACACCAGTGTGACCAAGAATTGAATTTAGCCCACTTTGTTGAATTCCTTTTAATGGTTTCTGCACGTTCAAGCATCCACCAGAGATTAGATGGGAGGCAGCAGACTCGCTGTTATCTGCGGTGCAAGCAGGACAGCCGGGGTGAAAGGGTAACGCATTATCACACTGCACCACCTGGCCCATCCAACACAATTTGAGCAACCATAATTGTATTGATTACTTCTTGTGCTCATGACTAATGACCTCTAGCTGCAACCTTGCATTTTCTAAATCTTTTATATTCTGATTTAATAATAAGATTTGATTAAAAATTGCCATTAGCCAATGCCAATGATTAGTCAGCAAGACTCAATGCCGCCAAGTTCCAATGAGTTTCATTATTCTGGAATTAAAAAGCACAGAGAACTTCTCTGGGTTAATAATACAATGATTCTGTCTCAATCAGGAATGAAAGAAAACAGCTCTAATATACAAATGCAGCAAAATGTGTGGCTATTACTAATAGCCACATTTTACAGAGAAGTGTTTGAAGAATTAAAGGGACTTCATCACAGATGGTGGGGACAGTGTGCTTTTACTTTTTGTATTTGATTGGAAAGCCAGTGTCAGATGGTGTGTGAGGGGGCATTTTCCTTTGGTGCAGCAAGAACATGGGGCTTATTCAGTTTCTCCATGAGAATCCATGCCACAATAAAACAAAGCAAACTGTATGTCAAAAAAATTGGATTGTGATGGCTTTAGAAAATGACAAGAAGTTATTTACCTGCTGAAAATGTATTTTACTATGTGGTTTTTTTTTTCATTTTTAAAAAATATGACTCATTTAAAAGGACATATTGTCGCATCTTTCACGGATGATAAAAAGCCTGCCATCTTCTTTCAAGAATGTAAGATATTTAAACACATACTAATTTTTAGACATGTAGCTAAATCCTGCTGAAGTGTGTTAGGCTAAGGAGAGACTTAAGAGCTCTGCTCTAAGAGCTCTGCTGGATCTGAATTGTGGCCTTGGTGTTTTTGTATTTGGGGTGAGCTGGAGAAGAGGCTCTGTGGGGTAAACATCTGCTTTGGGATGTGGTGTTCCCTCAGATCCCATTGAAGCTAATTCTGGACTGGGTGATACTGAAGTTGGTGAGAGCTGAGAGCACTCAGCACCTTTCAGGTTCAGGTCTCTAAATAATTAAAGACTCTTGAGACACTATAAAAGCATTTCTTGCTTGTCACACAGGAGCAGGAAAGCTGTCCTGTCTCACTGTCATCCTCCAGAAAACATGCCATGTCCCAAACACGAGTCCCACAAGATTTTTAAGGTATTTGAATAAATAAATACCTTTTTAAAATACTGCTCACATAAAATCTTGTATTGGGTTTGCATGCCAGGGATTTGGTAGAAGAGGAGGCTACAGGGGTGGCTTCTGTGAGAAGCTGCCAGCAGCTTCCCCATGTCAGGCAAAGCCAATGACAGCTGTCTCCAATGACACTGCTGGCTGAGGCTGGGCCCATCAGTGATGGTGGTGGAGCCTTGGGGATGACATAGTCAAGAAGCGGGAGAAAACCCCACCAAACTGTGGTGCAACAGCTGCTGGAGGAAGGAGTGAGAATATGTGTGAGGATCAACCTGACATGCCCCAAGGTCAGTGCAGGAGGGGGACAGGCTGCTCTAGGTGCTGAGTGAGACAGGCTGTGCCCCTGCTGCCCATGGAGGTCCAGGGTGGAGCACAGATCCACCTGCAGCCCATGGAGAAGAAGGGGATGCCTGAAGGAGGGTGTGACCCCATGGGAAGCCTGCACTGGAGCAGACTCCTGCCAGGACCTGTGTCCCTGTGGAGAAAGGAGTCTGTGTTGGAACAGGTTTGCCAGCAGGACTTGGGACTTCCTGCAGGAGTGCACCCCATGAGAGGGACCCATGCTGGAGCAGTTCATAAAGAACTGTAGCCCATGGGAAAGACCTATACTGAAGAAGTTTGTGGGTACTGTCTCCTGTGGGTTGGACCTCATGCTGGAGCAGGAGAAGAGCGTGGGGAGTCCTCCTGCTGAGGAGGAAGGAGCAGAAAGGACACCATGTGATCAACTGATCACAGCACCATTTCCCCTGCCCTTAGGCTGTTGGGATGGATGAGGCAGAGAAATTGGGAGAGAAGCTGATCCTGGGCAAAAAGGGAGGATTGGGGGAAAGGTGTTGTAAGATACGGGTTTATTTCTCCATGGTTTGATTTTGCAATTTGTAATAAATTAAACAAATTTCCCCAAGTGGAATCTGTTTTGCCGGTGATGGTCACTGGTGAGTGATCTGTCCCCGCCCTTATCTTGACCTATGTGCCTTTCATTATACTTTCTCTCCTGTGCCCAGCTGAGGAGCCAGTTATAAAGCAGCTTTGGTGGGCATCTGGCACCCAGCCAAGGTCAACCCACCAGAAATCTTTTGTCACCTTCAGGAACATAATTTTTAAACATTCGGTGTTAATAAAGTTTGCTATTGGTAACTGTTGTTTTCCCAGCTTATTATAAGTGCCTTTAAAATGTTTCCATTAATTAAAGCTGCTTTTATGGACTTCATCCATTTAGTAAAATTGCAGAAAGAAGTGCTGCTGACACATCTGCCATTGACTTCTGTTTGCCTGAGCATTTTATACCCCCGTGAATAGCACAGTGGGGAGAGAAAGCCTGCGAAGGAGAATGATAGAAAGTGGTAATTCTGTCCAGCAAAACATGGAGGTCAAGAGAGACTCAGCTGGTTACATACTCATGTTTTCCAGGATTTCATGAGGAGAGTGGAAAGTTGGTTAAACTCTGGTTACAACAGAATAGCTCTCTTAAAACATACATGAAATATGCAGAAAATAAAAATGCATAAAATGTCAGTTTGAATATATAAGATTGTGTTTTCTGGGATCAGGCAGGAAGGAGGTTGATCTGATCATCTCTGTATTAACTTACTGAGGTTTTTATACACCCTCAGCTGACAGCATTACTAGCCAGATTATAATTATAATTACCTTGGCTTCATCTCAGTGTTTATCTGCCATGACACCCACCCAGCCACCTGCCTGCTATTAATTCATTCAACACTAACTTCATCTTTTTTTCCTTTTATCTTGTTTTTTTCCTGTTATCCTTACTTTAAAAAATGTGTCCGTTATTAGAAACAAACTAACACAATATTTGTTTGTCCATGACATCATGTATTCCTTTGTTTAAAAAAAGAGAAAAAACCAATCTAGAATTCTTCAGATTATAAAAATAACCTGTTTGTATTTTATAGGGAAAACTGGAAAGATCTGGCATTTGACTCAAAAACTCAGAACAGCTGATAATCTTCTTTAAATTGAATCTTTTTTTTTTCATCCACAATACTGCCAGATATTCAAATAAGAGGAAATTCATGACAAAGGGCAATAAGCACGATACACAGTTGGCTTGTAGGATTCCACTGTGGGTGCAGTTCTGTATGAGTACTGGATATTTGTTGCTGTTGTTGTTCCTGAGGTGTTGAAATTTTTTATTTGTTCTGACAGAAAACTGAATGTCCAACTCTCCTGTAAAATGATGCTTAAAAAAAAAATAAAATAGGAAAACAGTGAAACTTGAAAGAACAGCCATGCCCACAGTGCTTAAAGCCTTGGAAAGACTTATCACTGCATTCTGCTATGCTGTTTGGGACAGAAAGCACTTCTCAGTATGCCAGGAACTGCGAATGGGTGCTGTTTGTGTGGATGTCCTTTAGGATGTTTGGTGAGTGGTAGATTGAAGAACACACTCTAATGTGTAAGAAGAAGCTAATTATAATAATGGCTTGGGGTCAGGTAAATGCTTCACTATTTATCTGACCCAACCACTGTTTATTATGCTCCTTGTGTCAACACATTTTTACAGAGTAAAAATTAGCAACTAATTAATTTAATTTCAGGAGTTAATGCCACTGTCAAGAGAAAAAAAAAAAAAGGAAGGTTTATATTGAATAGTGATGTTTCTAGAAGTGAGCATTATAAACATCGAAGTGAAGGGCCTTTAAAAGCAGCTTTGAACTGAATAATGTAAAGGTCTGATTCTGCATTCATTCATCAAGCGTCAGTTCATCAAACTGTGCTTAAGTATCTGGTCAAGTCGTGTTCAAATCAAAAGTACCTGTTTAAATGCTTTCTGCACTGGGGCCTTAGACCCTGCTCAAGCAACATTTCTGACTTCCCAGCGCCTGCTTCCCTGAGGAAATGTGTCAGGGTGAAGGCCTAATTGCCCATATTCCTCTCTCATCTGTTGATGCTCCTTTTTCCAGTGGCATTTCTGCTCTCTGTCAGTTAAAACTTTGGAAATGTCAGAATCCAAGACACTACTCAGACCTCGGTACAGGTTTTGGGGGCACAGTTCAAACAAGCAAATGAAGGAAGGGAATTTTCTGAGGGTGTATTATTGCTTATTATATTTTCCAGCTTCCCAAATTAGGCAAGCCACTCTTTAGCATTGGTTCCTGATGTGTTTCAGGCAACACATTCTTCCTTTAGAATAATGCACAAAGACACAGTAAGACCTTGTGTGTTGGAACCCTGGGCACGCAGAATTTCAGGCTTTCTGTGCTGACAGGCACTGACCCACAGGAGAACACTGTATTTGACCTGAGACCATGGAAAAGGCTTCCAAAATTGAGGGATAGAACTGGGATTGTGGGTGTGTAGTTTGAATTGAAGTGTGTTATATCACATAGTGGAAAATTTAGAGTTTAAGGTTTTGGGATATAGTAATATTTATGTAGCAAGATGGAGGTTTTAGGGCATAAGCTTGTCTTGCTTTTTCACCTCCTTCTTCATGGGTTTGGGGGATATTGTGTGATTGGGTGGAAAGGTCTGCAATGCAAAACACAGGTGTTTGGTTATTGGGTTGAAAATAAAAATAACTTACTTGGAACTTTATAATTGGGTAGTTTACACTTAAAAGGCCTTGTAGAGAGAGACCTGGGGCTCCATTTCATTAGCTCCAGTGTGTTAGCTTAGTGTGCTGAGGCACTCACGGTCTGTGAGACTGTAATATAGATAAGAAATAATAAATGTCTGAGTCCAAACAGGAGTACTGTCTCTCGCTCATTAATCCCGACCTTGAGGAGAAGAACCAGATAAGCCATGAGACATTTTAAACTTGTGTATATGGAGACAATAATTCTTTGCACTTTTACAGTCATTTTAATGTGAAGTCTTTAAGTTCTTTTGGACCTACTGAAGCTGGAGATTTTCCCATCTTTCCTTCTTCTATAATTTTTTCTTATATTGCCTTCACTTTCCTCTATCCTTGTATTCTTAGATGAGATCAGTACTGGAGAAGCTGAGGCACACTTTGCCCAGGTTCTGGATGATTTCTTTGCTTTCACTCCAAGCTGTGTGGGATGATGAAATCTCCTCTTCCCCTGAAGGCCATAAGAAAGCCCAGTGTGTCCCAGCTGGATCCCCATTCTTAGTAAGTGAAGGTCCAGGGCTCCAAAGCATGCTGCAGGCTGCAGCTGCTGAGCAGTTTTCTACAGTTTAAGTAGCCAGCCCCAGGAGATACAAAAAATCTGTGGCAGAGCTTAGAAGAAGCCCCAGATGTCTTTGCTGTTCTTCCTAGACATTAAACAGCTTTCACTCTCAATGTGCACTCAATGATTACTGGGATTTTTATGTTACCTTTTAAAATTCTGGACCACTGCACACAGGAATCATTATTTTTAGACTTACTTTTTCTAATGATAAATTCAGGAAATATTTTAATAGTTATAATTATCAGAACACAGCTATCAATCTAAAACTTTTATTCAGCCCTGTGCTGATTTGGCACTGTGGCTGGCCTGGCTCTGTCTTCAAAGTCATCTTTTGTGTCAGATAGCAGCTGCTGCAAGGGAAGTATGTACAGCTACAGCTTTCACCAAGGCATTGACAGCTCTGAGGCTGGGGACTGAGAAGGCAATGCATAGGTCTTATGATCTTCTTCATCTCGTTGAATAAAGGTCACAGAAGTCATCAGATTGACTGTAGAACATTCCCTCAGAGCAATGCACCTTTTGTACTGCAGAGATGCTGCTATTTTTGAAGCTGTGGTCCATGTGGAACACAAATCTTTCTTTGGCATGTATATCAATGCATCACAAATGCCCACAGGGAACAGGGAGAGGCTTCCTGTTCAGCGCAGTATTTCAACAAAATATTCTAAATTAGAGTAATGTAAAATAGTCAAGAAAATCAGTTGCTTGATTTTGTTCTTTCTTTCCAAAAACAAGTCAAGGAGGAGAGGCATGGAGATCTTTGACTGTGGTCAGCAAATGTACTTTTTTCTTATTATGAGGTAATAATAAGAGCAAGATTGATATAATGGAAAACTTTGGATTCTTTCTACATTGCAAAGATCATCAAGGTAAAATGGGTCGGGGAAGATGGTGCTGGAGGGACTGTGCAGAATACCATGGACCATGTGTTTTAGTGGAGAGCTTTGAATGTGTCCCATGTCCTCTGACTTTACTCCATGAGCCTTGTACAAAATCTATATTGTAAAAAGATCACTATGTGCAAAGTATGAAGGATTTCATGCAGTATATAATACTCTTGTTCAAGAAGTATCTGCAAAAGGGTCACCTGCCTAACAGACAAATATTTCATTATGTACTTTATAGGGATAGAAAGTGGCCCTTCATTTCACATATGGATGGGAGTTACAAATAGAAAAGCTGCTAAAAAATGTGTGGTCAGAGATGTCCAAGAGTATTTTCTTCTGCAGTGTCAGAAAACATTTTTGAATCACAAATACTTTCCTGTTCACCTGTACCCTTTGGAAGCACTTGGTGAATAGATCAGCTCTCATCCTTCATGGCTATGTGCCTCACTGTAGGTTTGCTAGCAACCTGCCATGAACAGTTTTTCTGTCTTCAGACACTGGGCCTGGCCCTTGGCTGATGCAAAAATCCCTGCTAATCACCTGCACTGCACCTGAAGGAGAGGGGTGAGCTTCCTGGAGGCCTGATCCTGCAATGACATCACATAGTAATTATGAGAGACCATCAAAAATGACTGTTTAGTTCAGTCTCTTGATCACTGAATGAGCACCATGAAGACTCAATAAGGCTGAGCTTTGTTACTGGGTTTGTTTGATCATCAATATGTGAATACTCAGAGGTGTGAATAAACCCAATATGGGAGGAAAAAACCTCACCAAACAAATTATATTTAATGCCTAAAACATGCTTGCTGTTTTTTAGATACAGTATTATGAACTTCCTTCACAGGATTTAAAATCCATTCAACATTTGATGTCTATTTACATAGAAACCAGAAGAAAAGCCCTCAAACGTTTTCTGATTAAGGGCTCTAAATTTTATTTATGAGTAGGTTGTTTTATCAGTCAGTATTTCATTAATAATTTTTGTTGCCACTTTTTTGTATTGTGAGCTTCTGGAAAGCATAGACTTTTTTTTGTCATGGTATTGGAAGACATATGAGATACACAATCGAGTATGAACCTTCAGGCATGACTAGAATAGAAAGAAATAATAGTAAATGATTTTTAGCCATTGTTTTAGGCTGTGGGAAAATGTGCAGGAAAAAAATCATGCTAAACTGACGTGTTAAAGCACTGGAAATTGACCCAGACAAAGTTCTTAAAAGCAAGATAAGCCAAGGCTGTTGCTGGTTACTTCTTAATTAACTAACTGAAGCATACAAAGCCAATAAAATCTAACTTTTGCAAGGCAAATAACCCTGGACTTTTATGGATGTCAATAAAATGAATGTTGTCTGGAAGATATTCATTAACCAAGGGAAGATGTCTGTAGAGGCTATGGTCCAGAAAGTTGGTGGATTTAATGACACAGGCACAGAAGATTGTAATAAAGTGAGTGGAGCCGGTAAAAGAGAAGAAGTAACGTTTCTTCAGTGTGAATATGTTTCATTAAAGCAGCAGTAAATTGCGTGGACTTTTATTGTTTCTGGTCTACATTAGCAAACGTCTGTCAAATGTTAGTGGGTCTACCCATTCATTTTCAGAACAGTAAGACTGGTTTACTGTTCCTCACAAGCTGAAGGGTAGATGACTAATATACATTTGGATGCCTACTGTGCATGTGGGAAGGTGAAGAAAAGCATTTGTGAAACAGCAAAATCTTACGTATGTCTAATAGCCATTTTCTCCTGTTTGTAATTACATGGTTAAACAAGAAAAATGGAAACACCTTTTCAGATGTGGTTTATTCCTGTGGTTTATTTATACCTGACAGTGTTCTCCATGCAGTTTGGAAACAACTTTGTAGTGTGACAGGTTGAGAGAAGGGAAGGAAGGAAGTGGCGGAAGGAAGGAAGTGGCGGAAGGAAGTGGCGGAAGGAAGTGGCGGAAGGAAGTGGCGGAAGTGGCGGAAGTGGCGGAAGTGGCGGAAGTGGCGGAAGTGGCGGAAGTGGCGGAAGTGGCGGAAGGAAGGAAGTGGCGGAAGGAAGTGGCGGAAGGAAGTGGCGGAAGGAAGGAAGTGGCGGAAGGAAGGAAGTGGCGGAAGGAAGGAAGTGGCGGAAGGAAGGAAGGAAGGAAGGAAGGAAGGAAGGAAGGAAGGAAGGAAGGAAGGAAGGAAGGAAGGAAGGAAGGAAGGAAGGAAGGAAGGAAGGAAGGAAGGAAGGAAGGAAGGAAGGAAGGAAGGAAGGAAGGAAGGAAGGAAGGAAGGAAGGAAGGAAGGAAGGAAGGAAGGAAGGAAGGAAGGAAGGAAGGAAGGAAGGAAGGAAGGAAGGAAGGAAGGAAGGAAGGAAGGAAGGAAGGAAGGAAGGAAGGAAGGAAGGAAGGAAGGAAGGAAGGAAGGAAGGAAGGAAGGAAGGAAGGAAGGAAGGAAGGAAGGAAGGAAGGAAGGAAGGAAGGAAGTTAGTTTCTGGGCAATGAAAGGATCAGCATTAGGAGAAAAAATGTCAGTGTGGTCAAGAGCAGAATTGTGTATATACTATAAACACTTTGGTGTCAATTCAGAGCCATGTGTGCCCCTGCTCTTTGTCAAATTGTGAGGGCGCTGGTGACCTCCTCAGTACTAGCTGCCTTTTTGAAAGTCCCATGGTGTTCTGAAGCAATGTGATGATTAAAGCTATTGGTCCAGGGTGTAGCTGCTTTGTGATTTGATAGTTCTTCAAGTGATATGATGACCATGTGACTCAATGTGTTCCAGTGGCTATGTGGTTATTGTGCCAGAATAGTGGTTATATCTGGCTCTTGTTGTGGATTCTTGCCCAAAGACATCCTTGTTCTTTGCAGAGGATGCAACGTTTTAACTTCCTTTTCCAGTTTTATTGTAACGTAAGCCAGTAGCAGAGCCAGGATGAGAACCAATATCTCATGAATTTCATCACCACTGCCTTCGGGGTCTCTTATTGCTTCCCATTTGTTGGCTGAAGTGCTGGTCCATTCTTCCTTGAATGGACCAAGCCATTTTTTAGATAAAAAAAAGTCTGGATCCTGGAGTCTTCAGTACTTACTTAGCTGGTTCCTCTTGTGTCATGGAAAAAAGATAGTTTGGCATTCCATTGTTTAACCATCCATTTTGTCTCCAAATAAAATCAAAAAAGGCTGGAAAAAGCCCAAGAAGATCAAATAAATTCAAAATATGGGTCAATGATCACCAATAAATGTGATAAGCTTAGTGTTTGGGCTTACATCTTTGTATCTTTAGACACAAAGATCCCACAATAAATATGCACGTGAAAGGCATATAGGTATTGGGGTAGTAAACACTGAAAAATAATTCATTTTCTAATTAACTAATTAATTTAATCTAATTTATTTGAAATCTTCCCCTTCTATTTTACCCTCTCTGGTAAATGGATCATACCTGGCAGAATTTGAGGACTATGAGGATACTAAAAGTACGTTCTGCATTGGATGACAAAAGACTTGTATGAATTTTCAGCTGAAATGTGCAGAGCTATGGAACAGTTAAATGAATGTTAAAATTTTTTCCTGGTTCTTATCTGGGAAATTTTGTGTCTGGGCTGTCAAACAGTCATTTAAAATCATACATTATCCTTTTCATGGCAAAGTGGGACCTAGTTCGGCTAAAGCTTTGCATCACAGGATCAGAAAAAATTATGCATCCAAAAAAAAAGGAGAAAACATTTACTTCAGCAGTGAAAAACTGTGTTTGGCTATTTCTCTTTTACAACTCTACAGCTGTTCTACTATCTGTAACTGGAGTACCAAGAAAAATACTTGTTTTAATCAGGGTGGGTAAACATTGATGGCAATTGTATAATATTCTGAAAGAGCAGAGAGAATGTTTTAGTTACTATAGTAGTTCAGATTTGGGATCTGCTACTGAAATTGTACTACGCACATGAGTAACTGCTCTTTTGGTGTGACTCAGTTGCTAATTGTTTAGCTCTGATAACCCTAATATTTACAGTTTTGAAGCCTTTCTGGAATCTGCGACATTTTACACTGGCACATACAAAACTTTTTGAATAACTCTTGACTGCAGGCTTGAGATGCTCTTCAGACTGTCCACAGTGGTGTGCAGTTTGGTGGTTATGGCTGCTGTTTCCTCACAAGTGAACGGAGACTCAGGATGTGACAGCAATAAGCAATGATGCCTTACCAAATCCCTTAAACGTAGATGCTCTAGATGGTCTGGCATTTGAAATTCTGCTACATACCTGAATATAGTCACATTTCCTTCCTTGATACAAATGGAAATGAACCTAGAGCTGTGGTTTTGGAACTGTCATATTTGAAAGAATTTATTGAAAATACCCTAAAAATATGGCTATATTTTGACATGAAGAACTAAAACCACAGAAACCTCTTGTTCAGTTTTCTCCAATCCTTTCTCCAAACCATAGATTCTAGAAGAAAAGATTATCCTTTGCTCTCCTCAGCCCCTAAGGAATTCATATTAATTTTTAGTTAATAGCTGAAGCACCAGTGCAAATATGAGTTGTGTCCCTGCATCTATTAGGATATAAATACCTGTCCTTTCTCTCTCCTAGGGGTCACTCTATTCCAAAAGGCAATGGTAGATTTAACGTCCAAGATGTCACGAGTGGAAGACTGAACACATATGAAGAAAAGTCTTCCCGTTCCTCTTTGTTAAAGAAGTTTAATTTTCTGATATTTTTTGTGATGAAGCTGAAAATGAAAAAATTTCACCTCTACCATTGGAATAGAAGCCACACAAAGAAAACGCAGCTCACTGATGTGCTGACTACACAAGCAACTCTATTTCTTCTTGGTTTAGCCTCTTCATCTTAAGCTGGAGGCAAAAAAGCAATCAAAGAATACTTGCAGAAAATTAAAAGAGCTTCCAAATTAATTCTTGGTCAGATAAATGGAGTATCACTTAGCCCAAATTGTGTTTGTGTGAAAGATCCCACTAACGGTCATAGATGAGGTTTCCAGTTGTATGTCTTCAGCACATTGAGCCTATTTTACTTTCTTTGAAAGGTGAAATTTTTTTGGGTGATAATGTTATTTCTTATTTATGCAAAAAAAGTCCTATTTTGTACTTTTGCATCTTTTCTTCTTAGTGAAACTCTTGAATACATATTGTTTCTCTTTCTTTTCTCAGAGACAAAGGCATTCTTATTCCCTGAACCTGAAACAATAGTTTAGTACTAACCATGATGGTCTCAGGAATATAAACTGAAATGGGTGTTAAAGACAGGTGTGTTTCTTAGGTGACAGGTGTGTATCAGATCTGTGGTTTCTTAGGCCATGACTGGAACTTTTGGTTGTTGCAACTTTGCACCCCAGTTCAGGATGTATCTGGATTCTTTGGGTGCTGCTGTGACTTCTGTGTGGTACAGAGGCTGAAGAGCTTTTCATACTAACCACTTCATTTTAAGGGAAAGAGCTCTCTCTTCAAGGTTGTCAGGGTTGTCCTGCCAATTAGCATTGCCATTTTCTTTTTCTGTACCTTTCCTAAAGTACATTTCATCCCCTCAAACCCCGGTGCTGACACTACTAAATTTTTGGTGGTATACATAGCCACTTTCTTTTTCTTTATTAGAGAACATGTAAGCATTAGTTCTGTTGTTTTCCAAACTGCTTTAAGAATTGCTATAAGCATTGTGAGAATTCAGAATTATTTTTTGTTCCAGGACTGACAACAGTTATTTCTGTACAATTTTATACAAGAAACTTAGATCAGTATTACATTTCACAGGGACCACCATGTGTCTCTTTAATGATCCACATTTAGCTTGTCTAAGGTATCTATCCGTAACTAATAAATATCACTAACCTGTCAGTCCTTAGAAGTTTTGTCTCCATAGCTGGTCAATTAGTTTCTTGATAAGAAAATCTAAATGCTTTACTTTTTAAAAAAAATATCAATAAAATAAAAACCTTTTATCTTTTCGGATGATGTAGCCATCACCTATTAGCAAATACATTATCCTTCAAAACCCAAAGAATTATGCTTTAGTTATAAACACACAAAAATAATTAGGACTGAAATGTCCTTCTTAGCTCATACCTTTAGAGATACATTTGCAGCTTGACCTCATCATGTCTTTTCCTATATTGAGTTAGTTTTGATGTTTTAATAGGCACAATCTTACAAATTCACACTGTGACATAATATTTTGCCTTTGATTTCATACACATAGGCAACACAAGGGACTGTTTGTTATCTTCCATGTGTAAGAACAAGTGCAACATAAGATAAAGCTGGAAGCAAAAGGCTTAGGTAGTAAAACATGTTTTCTCCCTTCTGTTTTTATCCTGATGAAGCTACAGGAAAAATATACGAGTTGTTAGTTTGTTAGGTTTCCAAGTTGACAATATGAACAGTAGAGAAAAAATAAATAAATAAAATTTCTGACAGGTGCAGGAAGAGAGAGCTCTGAGGCAAACTTTGGCTCCCCAGGGTATTTAAAAAATTTTCCTCTTGCCAGACCCAAAATAAAATTCAATCTCTATGTCCAAGAAAATAAACTGTTCAGTTGACTTGCTAGATATCAGGGCTTGTCTTGGAGATTTTATGAGATTTGTGTAGATGAAATTCAGGTTTTTTTTATTGTTATCATAGATTCTGTATTGAAACAATACAGTTGTGGGAGAAAGGTAACATCACATTTTTGAAAGTGAAGGTTTTTAACTTATGGTATCTGATTTACATGAGTGATTGTTGTGATACCCGAGGAAGCAAGCTTGAGCAAGAATGTTTCACTTTCATCCCCTGTCCTCGTGGTTGCTGCTGTTTCCTATCTTCCAGTCCCTTCCCAAATAGCCTTTCCTTCCAAATAACAGCAAGAAAAATTTCCAGTCCAAAAAAACCTGCGTGATTTTTGTGAATATCTGGGGGATTTGATGGAGCAATGGAGATGAGGTGAATCAGATTGTCACCTGCACAAGAAATAATCCCAACACTACCATGATGGGTGACTTGGCCATCTTTTGCCCAGCTGTATCCATAGGAGGAACCCTAGGTTTGGTGATAGTAAGTTGTGTTTATGTGTCCCATTGTGGTAGTTTGGGAAGGGACGTGATGTTGCCTCGGAGTGGTAGTAGGATCTCCACTGCAGTTTGATGGAGCCCACTCAGCTCTTGTTGTCTGACCCTGTACATGCAGCATGGCTCAAGAACCTTCCAGATGGCCACCCCAATCCTGTCTGCCTCAACTAATATTCTAGTAAAGCCATACTTGTACTCTGTTTTAAAACTCAGTTTTGAGGAGGTATTCCTGGTTCTATCTCAAAGTCTCATAAATTAAATTGAAATCAGTCACATTTATGACTGGTTGTTAAAAAGCTGTAAGTGTTATGAATTTATGACACTATGCTCATGTTCAGCTGTTCACTGCTTCTGCTTCTAGGTCTTTTTGTCCTATGTGGGATAAAATTTATATTTGTGGGTGAGATCATTATAAATCTTTTATGCACCACAAGTGTAATTTTAAATGTTTGCAGGCATGGAGAAATGTGCCCATGAGATATCAACTATATTTCATGGGTTATTGCTTCATAGAGCCGACAAAATAAAGAGCTTTGCAACTAGTATACATTCACACACCTTCTTAAGTTTACATGTTTGACCTTTAAAAGCTGGTAGGCAGCATGAAATGTGCAACTTAGGAAATAAAATGCTACATGGTTCATATTGTACTTGGATGCAGTTTTCCATGTTAATTGTCTTTCTATAGCAAAAATCACTTTTCTCAGAAGACTTGCCCATGCCTAATCCTTCAAGGCTTCTTGCTGATTCCAGTGACAATTGAACAGTTTTCTCAGGAGTGAGTGTAGCTTGTGTACACCTCTGCATAAATCAGTGATGAAACAGAGGCCAGCAACGATGATGCATATGGCTCACACTTGATGTAAGCCTATTGCTGAGTTCTGTAGCCTTCAATCCAAGCTTCCCTTCACAGTTCTTACAGATTATGTATTCAAAGGCACAGAGGAATATAGTTTTCAAACAAAGATCTTTTTTGGGGTGGAAAGAGGAATAAGAAGGATGCATGGCCTGTTAATAGATCACACACTTTGAGCTAGGTTTTCAGTGTGGCATTAGTTTAAAAAAGCACTTGTGAAAAATATGCTTTAATAGAAAGCACAGTGTGTTGGGAGCTGGTAAGCCTGGTGTTTTCTAACTTTCTAGCACGACTACCAGGACAAATATCTTCACTTTTCTGTGGCTTACCTAGGCGTCTATTTACCAGGGGGAAAAAAAGTTGGAGGGGCTTTCTCTCCTCACCCAGTTGTCAATTACCCATGGCAGACTCTGGCAGGTGATAACACTTTTCTGCTTCTTGGCCTGTATCCCAGCCTGCTACCATTTTCCATGCCGAGCAAAACTGGGGAGAGCCATCCCATAACAGGCATCTCCACAGTGCTGGGGACATGCCTCTGAAATATGATTCAGTGTGAGCATCTACAGAATGCATCTACATTGGCTTCATCCTATTACTCACCTCACTTGCTCATTTTGGACAAAAAAGCAGTTTGAGACTGGGACTGTCCCTCACTGTATGTTACTGCTTTAGATACCCATTGTAAATATAAAAAGTGAAGATAAGTTTCCAGGGTCTTTGTGATATGGCTGTGATGAATTGGGAATGGTAAAGTGTCAACTAACTCTAGGGAATCTTTTTTCATGCTTCACCTATCAATTTCCATTATATTTTATTGGATATTTGTTAATTCCCTTATTGCTTTCGTTTGTTTAACAATCTGTATAATCGCTTTAGCTTTCATGATCATTTTACCTCAGGCTTTATATGTTGTATTAGAGAGATTAAGAAGCACACATACCATTGTCTCTGTCCCCTGATTTGGGGAAATGAATTTTGATGAAGAGATGTCAAGAGGGCAGTGAGACTGTTACCTCCATCAATATTAGCACAAATGTGCTTGTAAATGTTTCAATGCACATGTGCATCCTTTGAACATATTAACAGCACAACATAACTACTGAATATTCAGGAAGTAGAAAGTAATTCTATCCATGGTTTCTACTTTAACAAATAGGCACAACCTTTTTTAATGCAACATTCATCCAACTATGTTGGATGCATCAAAATACATTTGGATTGTTTATGATTGATGTGGTCATCCTCTTATGGTTCCTGAGGGGTAGATGGAAATAGAAATGTAGGGCAGGAGTCTCCATTATTGTGCAGCTGCTTTTCTCTGCACTGTCAGCATAAACTCACACGAAAGCTAGAGGATCTGGCTCAGCATAAATTTAATTCTGAGATGATGAGCTGCTGTGGGGCACCTACAATTCTCTCCCGTAATGTTGTTGAGATAACATCAAAGGGGAGGCTGCCCAAAGGGAGAAGGCAATGGGGGACACAATGTAGCATTTCATTCCCAGTCCTTCATGTGGACTGTTGGTTGTGATTTTGGTTTACAGCGTTATGGCCATGCAGTAACTGGAGCAGCTTTTGAGCATTTCTGATAGAATGGAAAGCAAATGGCCCTTCCACAAAGCAGCGCCAAGTTAAGCAAGACTCAGATGTAGCCAGCCTGTAGGTGAGGTTAAGATGTTTTGAGGCCATAGCTCCATATTCTAAAAAGAAGTTTCTGAAGACTCATATTACTTTCCAGTAATACCCAGTGTTACTTTCCAATAGGGTTCATGACTGCAGACACACATTTCTGAAAAATACAAATAAAGTTATACCTGACTTCTGAAAGTGACCTAGGAGCCTAATTTTCCCTTTTTGGTGAAGCTTAGGCTCTTATTTTCTTGCTTTTCAAATCAGGGCTTATCTGTGGAACTTAGACTGCTAACAAGCTTAGGAGGTTCTGAAACTGTTGACCTCCAAACTGAAAAATGTTTGTATCTTTCTGTAGCTGTGATACATGCTGTCTGTAAATGTCCAGATCCCAGGATCTGTTCACTTTCTGTTTTGTAAATATATGTATTAGATAAAAATTAAATACTAGATGTATTTCTGAAGTTAAGGAAGAATGGAGAAAAGAAGTAGTGTTGCACTTCAGTGGAAGAAATTTGTGTGATATTATTGATGTACTTTTCACTAATGTAAATGTGTCTAATGGAAATGGATATTGAAGAGTTTTTTGTGCTCCATGACTTTGAATATTTTGCATTAATTAGTTTTGTCTCTTCATAGTTCTTGTCCTCAGTAGAACCTGAATCCTTAACCAAAAAGTAATTAGGCTTTTAATGTGATTGTGAAGATTTAAACAAACATACAGGCAGCCACTGCTTTCCTTAATCAGAGTAACTCCTTCCCCCCCCCCCCCCTATTTTATGTAGTCTTTTAATCCTCTAAGACAAGCTAACTACTGTCTCTGTGTACCTGAGGGATTGTGCAATGCAGACAGAGTTTGCTGCAGCTTTCTTTCACTTCTGCAAAAAATCACAATCCACTTAATCTGACCAGTGAAACCTTTGATTACATTTTACCAACACAATACAGCTTCTTTTTATGTTAAGGCAGGGAAGGAAATAAATGCAGAAATGTATCTGCTAAATTTCCAAGTTAGCAATCTGTTGAAGAAAACCATGGTCCTGACAGGTGCAAATGCTGGACTCTCGGGCTTAGAGAGTCTCATGAGCCTTTCAGAGGTTTTTCACCTCACTGATCCAAAATAAACTTCAGTACTTAGGAAAAATCAAAACAAACAAAATGTTTAATGTAGCACAATCTGGTACAGAGCAACGAACAGGAAGAGAGAAAGTCCATAATTTAACAATTTGTGCAATGATTATCATGGACATGAATCCCTGTACCGTTGCCTTCCTTTACCAGAGGGATAATTTCAGGTTTTGATTCTTGACTAGCTTTTGAGGTTTGGACCGCTGTACATCTCTCATAGTTAAAAAAAAATAGAGTGTAAAATGGAGTGATATGCATAAAGTTATATCACATGAGGTGATAGCCTCATGATAGGTGACAGCCTATCTGACAAATTACTCTGTGCACATCTTTTGTCTTTAGGTGCTAGTAGAAGCTCTGCTTGGAACTTTAGCTAACAGTGAACTATAAAGTAAAGAAAAAACCCAAGTCAATACTGTTTCACTGTTTACATTAAAGTAAAATCACTGATCAGCATCTTCTGCCTAAAAAATGTCCTTTCACCACAGTCCTCAGCCTCAGCCATCAGGTTTCAGTCATGGTACCACAGATATATTAATATGAGCTTGTAGAATCATTGTGTTTACCAATAATAACAGCAACAACAACAACAAGAGAACAACAAAACAGAAAAACAGCAGAAGCAACAACAACAACAATAATAATAACAACAACAGAAATAGCCTGCTCCTCTGAAGGGGCTTCTGAGATACTAGTCTAGTCCTGTGCATATCCAAAATTATCTGGGAGATAGATGTGTAATTCTCCCTGCCACGTGTATTTGCGTGTACATATACTCATGCAACAATTGCCTTAGTTTATCACACATAAATACATTAATCTCTCTCTCTTTCTCTACCTATGAATTTTTTTCCAAAGTAAAAAAAAATAATAGGGCCAACATACGACACAGAAATAGACCATCTTCCTGTATAAACTAGAATAAATTAGTGCTGAATGCCTAGGTTAATGTTTACTCTGAACTGGGGCCTGCACAGCTGGGATTCTCAGTGCTGTTTGATCTGCCCTTTCAAGCTCTGATGATCTCACTGAATTGCATTTAATGGACACAGGGCTGAAGTACAAAAAAATGAGAGAGCTTGTTATAAAACAGTAGAGACAACTTAGCTCACATGCACACCTGTTCTTTGTACTTCATGAAAGACTGTCCTGATGTGGGGGAAAAGATTTCATGAAGCACTCCCCTGGCATTGTTTTCTTGAGCTTCATATGTACAAGAGCAATTTTGGGGTAATCGGATTTATAGTCAGTACAGCCATGAATGAATTTTATGGGAGGCATTTGTGCTCAACTAGTCACATCAGAACAGGATGTGACACACCTGCAACCACACTAGTAGAAAGGAAACTGTTTTGAACACTTATTAGCTAGACATGTCTGAGTTAAACCAATTGATTTCACCCATGCAGGCTACTAAAGCTCATGCAACTGCAATAACGCTCCAAACTTTTCCTGTCCTGCAAGATGACACTCAGAATTTACCCCAGCTGAAAAATGGGAATTTTATATGTGTTTTTTTGACAGTATCCTGGGATATTCATAATAGGAAGAGGTGAAAACTGAAAAGTATAACCTTTAATTTCTTTGAGGATATAAGTGGATTTTATTAGATGTTTGTTTCTAAATAAGCATGCCATTTTTTTTTTTTTTTTACTGGAATGATTGAATGCAATTTCCATCTTTTTAACCTTAGATTTCTATATCTATTAATCTATTATTCACTAAATTTGTCTGTGTGCCCAAGATTGCTCTTGAGATCCAGTTGCTGGGCCTGGTCTTTAAATTCTGATAATAAAAATGATCCTTGGCAAATCACTATGATACCAAAATCAACATGGTGCTATATAAATCTGGAAAGACAAAAGGCATGTAGTTACTAGAAAACAGTCATCATCTGACTCATCCATATTGAGTTATAATATAGAAATAACATGTATTGTCTTTCCCATTTTGCACATAATCCAGACAACAACATTCAGTCTGAAAATAATAATCTGAAGACTTTAGACCTAAACTAGATGCGTATTTTCTCTGTATACAGAAAGCCAGGAAAATGTGCAGTGGAAGTATAGACAAATTTATGCTGATGTGCTGATTGCATAGAGACCAGGCCTCTAATATGTACCTGAAAGGAGGACAGCAAAGTCTGCATGTGTCCCTATATCACACGTATTGATTTCACTGTGACTATGTGTAGAATTGTGTAAACCTGTCTGAAGGATGTTTCCTGTCACAGCATGCTTGACAATGCACATAGAATCATAAAATGGTTGGGGTTGGAAGGGTCTTTAAACGTCATTTAGTTCCAAGCTCCTGCCACAGGTAGGGAAACTTTCACTAGACCAGGTTGCTCAGAACTCCATCCATCCTCATCTTGAAAACTTCCAAGGATGTGGAGTTCACAGCCTGTATGGGCGACCTGTTCCAATGACTCATCACCTTCACAGTAAATAAATCTTACACAGTATCTAGTTTAAACTTACTCTCCTTTAGCTTAAGGCCACTCTTCCTTGAGTTAGTTGAGGAGAGTTTTGCAGACTGGCTAATAAAAAAGGCGCTTTTTTTCTGTAATATTTTCCATGTGATAATAACAATGTTGGAGTACTTGATTGATAATATATACTGGTGATCTCTGTGGCTAGGAGGTGTGTGACAGCATTATATAATGTCCTGCAGGACAACAGGTCTACATTTTAAGCCTATGGTCAGCCGTTATGACAATTTGGTATATTTTCTCCTTTTTCCTGACCTTGTTGCTAAATTTACCTGAATTAGTACCTGCTTCAAACGTATGACTTATGGCTATATTGGAATATTAGATAAATGCCTGTGTCCAGAGAAGCCTGAGAGGAGGCTGTAATGAGATGTTTCCCAGAGAGCCCAAAAGTGGAGTTTTCTAGCTAGTCTTTATAATTATCCACCTGATAATTTCCACTGTAGGATAGTTTCCACTAAGAATAAGGAATAGTGCTCTTAAACTTTGCATTTCAGATCCTTAAAACTCACTCTGGAAAAACACCAGGTGCTTTACCTCTCTTTCAAGGAAGGAATGCATCATTCTGTGGTGGAGTGTTTTTTACGGGGAAGCTAATAGGAGACATGATTAGAAAATAGTCAGCAACGCTGAAATGACAAGACAGAATCATAGGTTAAAAGCAATTGTCTCAGCTACTGTAGGGAGATAATTTAATTAGATGATTCTGGGGAAAACAATTTCCTTTTCCTTTTCCTTTTCCTTTTCCTTTTCCTTTTCCTTTTCCTTTTCCTTTTCCTTTTCCTTTTCCTTTTCCTTTTCCTTTTCCTTTTCCTTTTCCTTTTCCTTTTCCTTTTCCTTTTCCTTTTCCTTTTCCTTTTCCTTTCCCCTTTCCCCTTTCCCCTTTCCCATTCCTCATCTCAAGAATACAAAGCAGTGTCAGTAATAGGTAAATGTGTTGCTTTCTATGGTGACTGGTTTTGAGGCAAGTTGAAACTGTCAGGCTGAAAAAATTACGAAGAGGGGGGCTAAGGTTAAAAAAGAGATAGCATTGTTCTCAGTCATATTCTTTCTTGAATTTCAAATGTCTGCATATCATGGTTTTAGTTTGGCCTATTAAATATCTAACTTTCAAATCTGGATTGAGATCCAAATCACCGCTGAATTTATGCTTCACTGAAAGGAAGAGATTAGATACAGATCAGTGATCAGCAGTGTTTGCTGTGGAGAAAATGCAGGTGTGTTTATTTAAGGTATTAATTTATTAATCTTTACCTACTGCTTCCAAATAATCTGCTCTTAAAGGTGATCAGATATGACAATTATGAGAACAATAAGGTGCTCTCGACTGAAGCTTTCTGTGTGATTATCTGTAAGATACTGGTTGCTTAGTAAGGCCAACATACCTGCTTCAAAGCTGGCCTCAGGCCACTGAAAGCAATAGAGTGTCTTTTATTGAAAATATTCTAAAATGTTCAGAATTGTTTGAGAGAAAAGTTGCATGTTATCAATATGCCACTGAGCCTAAAGCTTTGTGAAACATTAAAACTAATTTTCCTCCCTAGAAAATGATTTGATTCCACTTGCCATTTCTGTTTTGATGGTCACGTTTAGTTGTATAGTATGGAAATGACTTGATGCTAAGAATGGTAGGTGACATGTCAGAGCTCTATTTTTTGTCTTGTATTTTGTCTCCTTATTTACTATAATGAATACTCCAGGATGGAGTTTCCTCTAAATTAGAACAGCAATTGTATGCAGCGGCTGTTGTAGGGCTGCTTTGAAAACCTGCTTGGAGTGCCGGGCTTTGGGAGGGCACCTCCATGGAAAACACTGGTCCCTACAGAAGACTGGGAGGCAGGAATGAAGTGGTGCACTTGCCTTCTTTTATCCCTGCAGAGGTTCCCTAAGAGCTACAGGTGGTGGTAGATTATTGGTCTAATCTGCTCTTATGCTGTAAATAACACTTTCTATGAGAGGGACTGTTTTAATAATACACTAATTTATCAGATATATAAAAGAACAGCAACTGGGTAGTTTAGTAAAGAACAGTGGTATAATAGTGTAATAATTGTGTCACAAACAACAGTACTTTTACTACAAATACATGTAAGTTTAGGTTAAAAAATATGGTAGTTATGTGAAGTTCATTGTTAGCATTATCTAATGATAAAATATGCAAAAGTAGTAATCTGGATAGGGATCAAAGTACTTTATGAAATTTTTAATAAAAGAGGAGATGTAGTCAGCTTGTTGGGAATCACAATAATCATAGTGTCATTCACATCCCTGTGCAGATTTAGTGACCTTCCCTAGTCATTGAGGTGAAGATTTTCAAACACAGATGAAGTGCTTATGACCATGTTTTAGCATTTAATAAAAGTGGGTTGATTTTCAGAGTGTTTGTGTCTCCCCATCTCCTAGTTCCAGTGCAAATCATGATTACTTGCAACTGAGGTGAATTGGCAGCTGGGACTGTAATTACCCTTCATCCTTCCCACTCAGTGCAAGTGCAACTGATGTTTGTGGTGTTCTCTGGATTTACGGAGCAAAATTTCACTCTTGGCTGAGCTCTTCAGACTAATATTTTCAAAGGCATCTACTGGGAGTTAATGTGCAGATCTCACTGAAAATCAGTATTGATAGTTTATTACCTTCATTTCTTTTGGATAAAAGAGCCTTCATTTGCAGACTCTCATGATTAAAATATATAGTGAAATTTCTTTTCACTCTGCAAGAAATCTTTATCAGGTCTTACTCAGAACTCAGACCTGAAATATTCCAAGTGACGCTGTATTAATGATGATACTATAACTATCTTAGACTCATAGAATGATTTGGGTTGGAAGAGACCTTAAAGATCATCTAGTCCCAGCCCCATGCTGTGGGGGTGTAATGTGATTTACTCCTAATCAAAAAAAGAAACATATTTTTTTAGGCTAAGTGCAAAATCGTGTAGTCTGCTAATGCAGTTCCACCCAGCAGTGGGAGAAGATTTTTTTTCATTACCTCTTAAATTACTATCCCAAAGGAATGAAATTTCATGTTTCTTCAGAACTGGGAGATGCCTTATTCTACAGAGAACTTGGCATTTAAGACTGGTGTAGGAAAGAAGGATTGGCAGAAGAAGAACTGCAAGAACTCTGTTTTCATTATCACAGGTGTGGTGCATGTGGGACACCTGATGATGACTACAGTGAAAGTTGCTGCTGCTCAGTCAACATCATGAGGAAGACTATCAACTCTCTGGTGTCTGTGGGTAGTTTTCTTCTCATTCTTCACCTGAAAAGAAGACAACTGTTTCCTTATCCCAGAGGGGTCTCTAACTTAAGGGTTGGATTTGATGGCCAACAGGGATCAGCTAAATGTGACTATCCTACATTTACGGATGTGTGATGTCTGTGTCTGAGCTGCTGTCACAGGGCAGTTCATGCAGAAACTTCTCCGAAAACTTCTGGTTTGTATGGTCATGTACCATGGTCATTCAAGGTAACTGGCTTTCTGGGAGACAGTGCCATCCTTGTAAAAGGTCTGTAGCAGAAGAAAATGTGGGTTTTTTCACATTGCTTCAAATATGATATGCGGTTTTTACACTGTGAATAACATCCTTTAATATCTATATTTGGCTTAGCAACTACAATAAATCTGACTCTGGAACATAAGCCTAGAGACCGTCTGTTTCTTTTTGTTGGAAGGACTAAACATTATAGTTCTGTTTCTTTCATAGGATGTTTTTCAGCTTTCTTTGCAAAACTTTTCATTGCCTATGAAGGGTTTTGTCTGTGTTTGCATCTATCACTGAAGCTTGGAAGTACTTTTACAATATGCCAGCAGTCATTTTCCTTTCAGTTCTGTCCATTTCTAGAAGAAAGAAAGAAAGTTGGCACGCTGTGGAGCTTGAATACAGTATGTTTCCTCTGTCATACTGTTCCAGCAGTCAGGCAAAGATCACAGATTTTTTTTCCTCTCAGATGGCCATAAACCATTTTACATTAGAAGTTTTCAGGTAACTATCTGTCACTAACCCAACATACAAGCAGTATGATTTATCACAGTGAACAGAGCTGGCTCCAAAATATTCATGAGTCGGTGAACGTTTAGAGCTTGATCTAAAAATGTTGCATGCAAGAGAAAAAGGAGAGCATTTAACAGAAACTTCAGGCTTTAATCTCTCTCGGCTTTACAGACATGCTAGCATATGGATTCACATGTGTCTGCCATGTGGTAGAGTTTGTACTTCTCAGAATCCAAAGCAAATAACATTTAAAGCTTTCTTTTTTAGGGGAAGAAAGGGACAAAACATTCACATACTAACAGCTCATACAGCTGAAGAGAAAAAATCTCAGACTTCTTGGTCCATGTGTATGGGGGGTGATATCCAAAGCACCAGCTGGGGATGTTTAAATGGACTCTCATGTACCAGTGCTGAAGAAAGAGAGGTGAGGCCAGATAATGCTTCCCTGTGAAACCTTTGGAGCAGGAGATCTGGACAGAGAAGGTGAGCTGAAAGTCACTGGGCTGCTCCACTAAGGAGAAGATAAGTTCCTGAAAGGGCTCATTGCTCCAAAGGGAAGCTGGGCAAGGGAAGGCATGCTGCACCAGCTGGAGAGCATGGCCACAGCCCCATGCAGAGTTATCCTAAGCATCCTGTCTGAGACCATGCAGGGCTGAGCTCTGTCAACTGGCAGAGAGTAACTGGCAAATCCCAGTCTGATACATATATAAATATAGCAGTCAGCTCAGAGCAGGTGGACTCTTTGGCTTCCAGAAAGGAAGGGCCTGATAGGTCCGGTTGAAGGACTGGTTGTTCTTTAGTAAGAATTTATTTATATCTATATTTTGTTATGCTTTATTATTTAAATGCTGCTTGTGTATTTCAGAAGCAGAAAACAAAAACTCCATACACTTCAGTGCTGTCTTATAAGACATCAGATATAGAAAATGCACCTCATTTGATTACAGTTCACTATTCAAAAAATCCCAGACAGTATGTTTATTCCAAAACAAATTACCCTTAGGGATTTTTTTAGATTATAATGTTCAGGGTGTTCCTATATAAACAGCTGAAGGGTTATTAAAAATAAATCAGATTCTTAATAATGGAATCACTCCCTTGAGTACAAGAGCTGAATGGCATTTTCCAGTTGAAGGATGAAACTTTCTGTCAAGGTGGAGATTCACAAACTTAACAAACCCAGTGAGACTCCTTCTTCCTCCTCTCTTTCAGGAGAGAAACCCTAGTTAGCTGCCAACAGGAGGTGTATTTAAACCCACAATAATGGCAGTGCAATGGTTTGATAGGTGACAGCTCCATCAGAGCACTCTGATTGCATGACAGCTGCCTGGGGTCAGCCACACACTGTAGGTATAGATAGATGCATTCTCCCGGCGGGACCCTGCAGACAGCCACATTCTTCAAGTCTTGTGCTATAGTCAGCTCACTTTCAGAGGCTTATATTGTAATCAACTACATTCTGATATTAATATGTTATAGCCCTTCCTTCTCAGGGCCGTGTGTTGCCCAGCCAAAGTCACTTGCTGTAATCAATCAGACAGACACAGCCTGATAGGTGTGTGAAAGAGACAAAAGTATTACTGGGGGAGAAGCACATATGTTGGGGACTGCTGTAGCATTATAACCTCATGATATTACCAGACCTGTCCTTTAAAATATAATAAGGAGTCAGATGGCATAACCATATGCTGGCATCCATACGTTTTCACTGAAGTCACTTTACTATCAAGGACCGTGCTGCCAGTTCCCAGGGGCCTCTTCTCCATCTGATTGCTGGATTCTCACACTTGATTTGTTGTTTTTCCCTAAGATATACCTCCCTTACTTACCTGCACAATGATGCCTGTGTAGATGTCACCTAATGAGCAACTGAGGCCTCTTAAAGTTTCTCAGTACATTTATATTAGCATCCTTCCTCTCTCCCCTGAATCTTGTTCCTCAGGTCTTATTTTAAGTACAGGAATGGTCATTGAAAGAAAAAAGAAAATGGACAATTGCCTTTTCTAGGTAAAACCAAGTGAAAGGCCAGGATGGGGAAGAGCTACAAACTTCTGTGACCTTCAGATTTTAATGAATCTGTTAGTATGAGGAAATGTGCAGAGTGCTGACAAGCAGATATCATTCATTAGGTTGTCTTACTAGATATAGCAAGACATTTCTTAATGCCATAATGTCAACATATACTTGCATTAAAAAGCCAACAATTCTGGAATTAAGCTGTTCCTTTTCTTCCTTTATGAGTTTATAAATTAGTGGTGGATTGTCTTTCAGTCTGGAAGAGTGTTTCACAATCTAATATCTTCCTACATAACACTTCACATGCTATAGAAGAACCCACAAAAGCCAAATGTCTACCAGTGACATTTGGGATGCATCAGATATTCCCTAAGATGCTGCTGTATTTACACTGGTCTAATATAAGGTTTGCTGGAATGTGAGAGATTTGCTGGAAGTAATATGGCTTCATTTATCTGTTCCTAATTCACCTCCCACTAATACAGTCAGCTATTCCTGTTTTGTCAACCATTATTTTCTTTGTTGTATTTAGGTCATCACACTCCTCCTTCGAGATGTCAATAGCACTAACTTGCATGATCTTGGCTGTTCCCTTCAGTAAACAGTGCTGTGCACCCTAATGAACTTATTTTATCTTTTTTTAAAGACAAGAAGCTAGCCTATGTTTTGTTTAGCACCACATATATTTTTATAATATATAAATCCTAGTATATTGAAATTTCAATATATAATATAATTAGTAATTACCATACATACAATTACTATTCATAAGAATTACTTCAACTAAGGAATGATAGTTCTTTGAGTGAGCAATACACCTTTCACCTCTATGTCCTCACATTTGAGACACTAAGCAAGATAAGCCATCTTGTCTATATGGTAACAAGCCAAGATCATTATTATGTGTGATCATTAAAGGCTTCAAAGGTATTTCTTACAGGACTAAAGGTGAAGTGCTTGTATACTGCCCAAATTCCTGTGCAGGTAGTTGTAGTCTGCTTCCCTAAAATTTCTGTTGCTTTAATAAAAGGTTTTATTGTTACATGACATTTCTGAGGCTGCTGGTTAAGAACTGTTAAACAGTAGATGCATGTAAATAAATCAGAGCCTTGTGTAGCATATCACTTTTCAGAGAACCTAGAGATTCCATGGGGTTGAAAGGTGGTATCTAATTGTAAGCTCATTATCACAAATAAAGTAGTCCAAGTCTTCCCTTATTTACACACACTGTAACCTTTTCTTACTGTAGCTTCGTGTTGTGTAAATCAGACTAGAATCTGTTTCATGAATTCTAATTCTGTTCTGGCTGGACAAACAGACAATGCGCCCAGACAGAATTGTCATTGCATATAAAAGAAGTGCTTTACATATTTTCAAAGTATCATTAAGATGCTTATTTGGGCTGCAGTCTAGGAGCATCTCAGAACGCATCCTCAGTGACATTGCAGCTGTTGTGCTTGGACATTAAAAAGGCAGTCTTTCCCTTCATTGTAATCATTTAAAAATTACCAGTCATGTGCAGACTCTTAGAGCCTGACCCTCAGCCCATGTGAGCTAGGATGGAAGTCAGGGCATGTCTCTCCATTGAAGTGTGCATACTTTGAATCATTCTGTGGATTTTGAGTGCCTGGCCATGCACAACAGGTAGCAGACTGTTAATTGGAATAAGGTTAATATCTGAGACCGGCATTCATGATAGCAAGCAAAACATACATGGGAAAAGAAGCTTTTTATGTCCTTCTGTTAGTGTAATGTTGGAATGCCTTCTCTCAAGTGAAATGAGGCAACTCTTTGGCACTGTTAGGAGCAGGACAGCCACCCCCACAGACTTCTACTCTTCAACAGCCCTTTGAATCTGCTGGAATAACGTAGTGGTTAATCTGTGATTCATTACAATGTGTGACTGTGTCTGTGTTGGGAGGGGAAGGAATAACATCTCTATTCCTGAAAACAGCAATGCTGTGAGCGTTACGTTATGCTCCAAGCAGCATTCCCTTCCACCACATGCTGTATCTGTTGTTAAGTTTTGTCACCTTCCATAACTTTGTCAGCCCTATTTTTGTCACAAAGCGGGGATCCCATTCAGATATTACTCCAAATCAGTATTGCACAACTGTTGAACATGGCTGAGAACTGTGCTGTTCCTGGCAGTAAAACCCTTGTTGCTGTAAAGCCTCAGGAAAGGTGCTTCATGTTCTATTTTCATGTGTGGGCTTCTGCTTAAGAGATGTAGTACAGTGCACAGACATTGCTAAATTGTCAGAGTTGCTTCGGGTTTATCTTAGCTCACACTGTTTTCAATAGATTTTGTTGTGTGGGTTATATAATGAATTGTATTATTTATAACTTACAAGTGTATTAATTATAAAGACAAATATATTAGTATTTTGTGTGGAAAAGTATATTAGAGGAAGACAATTCGCATGAACAAGATGTGAGCCCATGCATTACCTCACCTCAGATGGCAGAACTGTAATAACAGCCTAGTAATATCACAGTAAATCCTCAGCTTCCTGCAGGAAGAGAGTCTCCTGTCTCATGTACTGCATTGCCATCATGTCTCTCCAGTATCCCTGTAGGCAAACTCAGGAAGTGTGGACAGCGAGGTAGATTGAGAATTGACTAAACAGCAGATCCCAGAGGATAATCAGTGGCACGGGGTCTAGCTGGAGTGTCATGAGCCTATGGCATGAGTGGTGTCCCCCAAGGTTCAGTATTGTTTAACTTATCAATGACTTGGATGAAGGGGTAGAAGCCTGCTCAGCAAGTTCCCTGATGAAAACACTAAGCTGTGAGGAGAGGCCAATACCCCAAAGGGCTGTGCAGCCCTTCAGAAGGACCTCAATGGGTTTGAGAGAGGGGCAGAGAAGAACAGTTTAAAATTAACAAAGGCAAATGCAGTGTCTTGCACCTGGGGAGGAAGAACCCTGGGTACCAGCACAGGCTGGGGCTGGTCTGCTGGGAAGCAGCTCTGCAGAGAAGGACCTGGGGGTCCTGGTGGACAACAAGCTGTCCATGAGCTGGCAGTGTGTCCTTTTGGTTTAGAAGGGTACATTAGGGTGAGCATTTCCAGCAGGTTGAGGGAGAACTCCTCAATACAAGAGAGACAAGGAACTCCTGGACTGGGTCTAGCAGAGGCTACAAACACAATTAAAAGACTGGAACATCTCTTACAAGGAAAGGCTGAGGGAGCTGAGCCTATTCAGCCTTAAGAAGAGGTGACTGAGGGTTTATCTCATCAATAGATGTTTAAATATCTGAAGGGAGATTCTTAAGAGGATGGAGCCAAAGTCCTCTTGATGGTGCCAAGCAACAGAAAAAGAGGCAAAGGGAAGAAACTGATATGCAGAAGATTCCACTTCATTTTGAGGAAGAACTTTACTGTGCATGTGACCAAGCACAAGATTGGCCAAAGAGGCTGTGGAGTCTCCCTCACTGGAGATATTAAAGAACTGTCTGGACACAATCCTGTGCAATGTCCTCTGGGATGACTCTGCTAAAGCAGGGATGGTGGACTGTATGGTCCCTGTGATCCACTCCAACCCGACTCATTCTGTGATTCTGTGACAGATTTAGAGCAATGACCTTCTGAAGTCATTTAGTCCAATCTCTGCTTTACAGTTTTCTTTGCCACTTGCTATACAGAAAGTACATTCACAAAGGCAGAGTGGATCTGAAGTAGTTTCAGCAGTGACTGGTGAGGTTTTGTCTCCCATAGTGATGCTTGGCAGTAGGTTATTTGGGCAGTGGGTTACTTGTTCTGCAGGAATTAGTAGCCTTTAAAAGGACACAGCACATAAACATCTCTGTAAGTGACTGAACACAGAGATGACATTCTGGATATAAATATATGCAGAGAAGCCTACTGGTATTATGGAAAAAGTGTCTGGCGTTCTTCTAGGATAAGTTCTTCAGAAAGATAAGTGATGTTTTAGGTTGTGAACAACAGCACATACAAAATCATTCTCTTTCTAATTGACTTTCAATGCATCTGGATTTTTTTCTGACATATGCATCTGTCTGAATGAAATATTTCAGTGTTTTCTCAAATATTTACTGTGTTCAAGTAAGGATGCAGAAGTACTTATTGTGGGAACTGAAATCTAAGATTTGCAAAGAAAAAGATGTAGTGAGTGTTACTGTAAGAAAACTAACCTTTCAATTTTTCATTTTGTCATATATGTAAGGTTTATTAGGCATCACAGAACAATGCTTAAAGTCCAAATATGCTGCTGTGCTAACTGGTTCAAGGAATTTCCACTTCTTCCCATTACATACACAACATTTTTTTCTTTCTTCTTCATAGATTTTCAGTTGAGGAAAACCCTGTAGGATCTCTTTTAGATCAACCAAGAACAATTAAATCATGGATCTAGGGGTCTACAACTGGACTGGTTGCTTTAATTTCCTGAGAGCTGACGGGTGAACCAACTGGGGAAAGCACCCTTATAGACCTTATGTTTGTGAACAGAGAAGGACTAGTGGGTGCTGTGATGGTTAGAGGCTATCTGGGGCACAGCAATCACAAAATGATAGAATTTTTGATCCTGAGGAGGATTAGCAGAACTACCACCTTGGCAGACTGTGACCTATTTAGGAGCCTGGTTGGCAGACTCCCTTGGAAAGCAGTCCTGAAGAGAAAGGAGTCCAGGAAGACTTTCTTCAAGAAAAGGTATTCTTCATGAAAATCCCACAAGTACAGGACCAGGACATCCTCATGTGCCAAAAGACGAGTCAGTGGGAAAGAAGATTGGCCTGCCTGAACAGAGAGATTTAGCTGGAACTCAGGTAAAAAAAGAGAGTTTATGACCATTGGAAGAAGGGACAGGCAACTCAGGATGACTTCAAGGATGTCATGAATTTATGTAGGGAGAAAATTAGAAGGGCCATAGCCCAACTAGAACCTAATCTGGTTGATGATATAAAAAACAATAAAAAAATATAAATAGGTGAGCAACAGATGGAGGGCTAAGGACAATCTCCATGGGTTTTGGATGTAGGGAAAAACATAGTGACAAAGAATAAGGAAAAGTCTGAGGTAATAATGCCTTCTTTTCCTCAGTTTTTAACATAACACCAGTTGTTCTCAGGGTTAACCAGGTCCCCAAGCTGGAAGACATTGATGAAGAGCAGAATAAAGCCCCTTAATGCAGTGGAAAATAAAGGTGGAAATAGTTAAAAAACCTGTGACACCACTTAGAGACACAAGGCTCAACGGGATCCACCCAAGTTTACAGAGGAAACTGGTGGAAGTGTTCCGCTTCAATTATTTGTAAGCAATCCTGGTCAGCTGGGGAGGTTGCAGTTAACTGGAGCTCAGCAAATGTGATGCCCATCTACAAGAAGTGAGGGAAGGAGGATATGAGGAACTGCAGGCCAATTAGCCTGACCTAGGTACTGAGGAATATCATGGAGCAGATCATCCTGAGTGCCATCCTGTGGTATGTGCCAGACAATGGGCTGATCAGGCTGCCTCATGAATGGCAGCTCCTCTTGACCAGACTGATCTCCTTCTATGACAAGGTGATCAGCTGATGAGGAAGAGGCTGTGGGTGTTGTTTATGTGGACTTAGTCAAACTTTTGACACCATTTCCCAGAACATTTTCCTGGAGAAGCTGTCTGCTCTAGGCTCAGATGGGTGCACTGTCCACTGGGTAAAATCTGACTGGACAGCTGGACTCAATGAGAGGTGGTGAATGCAGTCAAAACCAGCTGGTGGCCAGCTGCAAGCAGGTATGATGGTGCCATATGTGTCTGTGATGAAGAATTTGAACTGCACTAACTGTTGGTAATGGGAAAAAAGGTGGCTGGACAAGTTGCCTCTTCCCCAGGGAAATCTTCCCATGGTTCTCTTCACTTACAGCAAAGGTGACCACTGCTGCGTTCAGGGAGATATTTAACATTTGATTGCCTAGAGTATTGGTCTTTCTGGAGACATCAAAAGGTTTACTTCTGTCAGTAAGTAAAATTCTGTAAGTAAAAAAAATTCCATGTGCAAGTAATATCTGATCAATGACATGTGTCTGCAGAGACATGTGTCTGGTGTTTCTGCTTACTGATTTAAAGTCAAATTCTACAACTTTATATCAACACAAGCCCATTGTCTCTGGAGATTAAGAACAGAGTTTGGCTCTGTCAGAGAGGTCTACCACAAACCATGTAATTCCAGTGCATGTATGATGTGTCACTTGTAACCTTGTTCACTGCAGACTAAGTGGTTTGTACATCTCTTATGAAGAAATGGTCAAGAATTCCAGCTCTGCATCTGAAATTCATTCTATTTTAAATTGCCCTCCTGCATACGCAAACAACTGAGTTTCCCTTGCCCACTTCTGTATAAAAAATGGTTGTGGTATAAATACTCTTCAATGCTTTGTAGACTGAGTGTGGTAGTATGAGTGAAAGGTCAGAATGAGTCTGAGAGAAAACACTAGCCAAAAAGGATAAAGAACACCTACACAAAAGCTGTGTGGTTAAAAATAAATAGTTAATCCCATTCTGCATTGTTGTCAACTACTCTTAAGGAAGTGACATGTGAATTCCAAACTTGGGCTGCAAATTTTTAAGCTTTCCAGTTGGGAACTAGTATTTTGAAATATCAGTGCATGATGCTTTTTTCAATCAAAGCTGTTTTGAAGAGTTCAAACCCCAAATTCCAATTATTTTAAACATTATAAACATCTGTGCTGTTTATTAGAAATGGCATCAGATTTTGGCAATCCAGACTTTTTTCTTTTATTTTTTTAATTTTTTTTTTGGTAGAGCTTGAAAGAGTTGCACCACTCTTTTTACAGTGCAGTTGTTAGGGTCTAGGGATTTCCTAAAATTGCTAGTAGAACATAATCCTGGAAGTAATTTATCCTTGCTCTTTTTTAAAAGGGCAAGGACATAAAGGAGAAGAAGGTATCAGATATGTTCCTGATTTGTGCAACATTAGACACAGTGCAGAAATTTTTTGTCACTTCAGTTCTACTGCCAGTTTCCCATTTTCTTAGGGCAAAATTGTAATTTTGTTAAAAAATAGCTGATTTATAACAATTACTGTAATGTTACCAACTGTGATTTTTGAGTAGATTTAAAAACATTATATCTTAAGCCTTCCTTCTTCTTCAGTTGGGTAATGAGTGAGGGAAGATACTGTTTTTAAATTACCATTAATTTAAAGCAGGAAAGCCTCATTGGGAGAAGTTTAGTTCTGCCTGCAATAGAAAGCATTGTATATGCTGTTCATGAAATGGTGAGACACAGATTGTTATACAATGACAAGACTCAGAAGAAAATCAGAAATGGATACGAAAACTGCGTTTACTCTGTCCTTTATAGTGCCTACAGTTTAAATTCTATCCTTTTCTTGAAAAATAAGATGCAAACCAGATAGTATGTGGAGAACATGTCAACATTTTAATGCAGTTTTGTGTGTTTTATGCATGCATTTTGCAGAAACTAGAAGAATCCTCTACAGGGTATTTAATCCCAGTATTTCTAGCGGTCTGGTTTAAAGTACACTTTGAAATGTTTTTTATTTCTCTATATAACCCACTTACCCATCCCACACCCCTTAATTGAACTGTTAGGGTGCATTGTTGTGCTGCCTTCATTTGAAAAAATGAAGGTCTTTGAGCTGGAGAAGCATTAGCACTTTTCAGGTGCTCAGCTTCTAGCATAACCAGCCCGGGGAAGCCTCCTGTGGTATGTACAGCTCAGGAGCAGAAACCCTGGGAACAGCTGTCCCCTCACGAATCATTCATGGGGGGAGCTGTGATGATGAATGATCAGCTGCAAACAATGCATAACATTTAGAGAAAATAAAGGCATTTCACTGTAATTTCATTTTTTTCCCCAGAGGTGGGGCAGACCCCAGGTGTCTTCATAGTAAAAAGGGATAACTTTAGCTAAGGAGGAACCTTTAAGTCCTGGAAACTGTTTTCCAGTGACCCCATAGGTCTTCTTATGACCCCTTCCCAAAAGGAGGAGGCAAAATGCATTAAATACAGATTAGAAAACAGAAACATTTGTTCCTGCCTTTAACTTTTGCTGTATTCCCAGATTTTGGAAAATTCATGAAAAATTAAATGGGTGACTATTTTCTGGCTGGCTGGGGAATGCCAAGTCACATGTTATTGCTCCTGCTCTTTGACTGGCTGCCTTCTATAGCTAATCAACACAGTGTCATTTTGAAATTCACATCTGGGAACTCTTTGAGCTAAATATGCACTTTTCATAAGCTCTGGCAACTGTAAAGCACCAAATGCTTGAATATTCAAGGAAAATAAACACACATGCTAAGAACGTGACAAAATGGAAATCTGTGTCAAGTTTGAAAGAACAATCTAGGATATCCTCTGCCCTCTGCTCCTTGCTCTCCGCTCAGCTGTGCTCAGTAGCAGGAGTAGATGGCAGAAACGTGTGTCCCTTATGTAAGATGTGCTCACAATACCTCTGAACTTTTGGCATCAGTTCAGAATATAGTTAACTGGATCGTGCCAGTTTAAATATATCTGGTCATTTTCCAGTACACTGCTCAGCTGTCTACCTTTCAGCGCCCTTGCTGGCATCTCAGTAAGCTCAATCTGCATTTCTGTGTTTGTTAATGCTACTGGGTTCTCTAGTGGGAAACAGGATATTATTATGTTGAGAATGAGGGACTGCGAACCACAAGATCTGGAGTAATTTTTGGTGGCTATTATGATTTCCTGTAAACTTCTGGAGATATTCTTCTGGCTTTTAGTATTTAGAGAAGAATCACAGACACCAAATGAAGCACTCTCCTAGTTTTGAGCATATGAATGGTCACATAGCTGTTAGAGGAATAAGGCTTTGATTTCACTGGAGTTCAGTTTACTGCACGTATTTCACACTGTCTTGGGATACTGATGCACAACAGTATTTGGAGACTATACGGAGGATTCATACAGTCATGGGTCAAAATGACATGCTTAAAATTTCTAAAAAATATGCAGACCTTGATATTGTTTGTTATTACTTGTACCAGAGACAAGAAGGTCCTTCTGAATGAATGAAATGTTCTCAGGACCTGTTGCTGACGACATCAGGCTAATTCCTTATCCTGTCCAATGGACCCCATGAAAGAGATGATTCTTCGCTTATATCTATTTCCTCCCTTTTTGCTATGTCCCAGTGTGGCTGTATGGAGATGTGCACAAAGGCAGTCTTCAGTGATGCAATTGAGATGTAAAGGTCACTGCCTGCAAAATTTCTCTGTCCTGTGGAGAATAATTCAAATACCAACCTTGGAGGTGCTTGGAGCATCTCCAGTTCAGCTCTTCCACTGTTCTTGAAAAGGTAATAAATAAAGCTCATTAATAATAATCATAAAGTACAAGACAAACATGGCACCATGATGGAAATGGTTAAACCCAAATTCCTTGCTGTGGCTGAATTGAAGTGCCTGTCATGCCTTGACACATTCTGAAATTAGGCTGAATAACTTAATTTCTAGTTGTGGATTCTATGGATCCTCCTCATATACTGCAAAAAGCCAAATCAGAAGATTAAAAGATCAGTGCCAATTGTTTGGGGAAGTCATTGTCCATCTGCATTTAGCAAGAAAGGGACACCATTTGGCAGCATGGGGTGCCACCGCGTTGGTTCCAGCT